>NW_027316532.1:15057242-15402242 GCF_026437365.1 Eucyclogobius newberryi
GCTCATATTGCACTGGCTCATGTTGCACTGGCTCATATTGCACTGGCTCATGTTGCACTGGCTCATATTGCACTGGCTCATATTCCAGGTCTAAACCAGGACTAAATCAGGACTAAATCAGGACTAAACCAGCTCTAAACCAGCTCTAAACCAGGTCCCAAACACTGCTACTACTATGTACTAGTATGTAGTACGTTTAATACGGTGTATGAGCACCGACGCAGAGCCAGCTCTTGGTCCTGGTCATGGTCCTGGTCCTGGTCCTGGTCTTGGTCTTGGTCCTGGTCCTGGTCTTGGCCCTGGTCTTGGTCCTGGTCTTTAGGTGTAGTGAGAGAAATGGCGTCCCTGATGCTTCTGGAGGCGGGGTCAGAGGTCACTTCCTGTTGGTGCGGCGTCAGAGGAACATCTGGAGCTGATTTACAACGAAATGAGAAAACGTGCCCCAAAACTGTGCCCTCAAAACGAGAGCGAAAAGAGAAGGAGGAGCAGGACAGAAGGGCGCCCCTAATCTGTGCCCTACAAGAGAAGAGAGAGAAGAGAGGAAAGGAGGAGAGAGGAGAGAAGAGAGAGAAGAGAAGAGAGAAGAAAGAGAGAAGAGAGTGAGATAGAGAGAAGAGAGAGAAGAGAAGAGAGAGAAGAGAGAGAGGAGAGAAGAGAGAGGAGAAAAGAGAGAGAAGAGAGAGAGGAGAAGAAGGAGAAGGAGAAGAAGAAGGAGAAGGAGAAGAAAGAGAAGGAGAAGGAGAAGGAGAAGGAGAAGGAGAAGGAGAAGGAGGAGAAGAAGAAGAAGAAGAAGAAGAAGAAGAAGAAGAAGAAGAAGAAGAAGAAGAAGAAGAAGAAGAAGAAGAAGAAGAAGAAGAAGAAGAAGAAGAAGAAGAAGAAGACGTGAAATTAAAGATTAAATATAGTTTGATAGAATAAGTGTTTATCAGAGGATAGAGCTCAAGCTGCCATACTTCCTCCAGAGTTGCTCCTAGGGCAGCGGAGCTGAAACTGTAGCTTTATATTTCTGTTCTGGCCTGACCATAAGCCATTTAAAGAGGAACGTTTTAAGCCTGGTCTTAAATGAAGAGACTGTGTCGGCCTCTTTAACATGGACAGGAGCTGATTCCACAACACAGGAGCTCTACCTCCTACTGTGCTTTTAGAGACTCTTGGGACCACCAGAAGGCTCTACCCCCTACTGTGTTTTTAGAGACTCTTCCTACTGTGTTTTTAGAGACTCTTGGGACCACCAGAAGGCTCTACCTCCTACTGTGTTTTTAGAGACTCTTCCTACTGTGTTTTTAGAGACTCTTGGGACCACCAGAAGGCTCTACCTCCTACTGTGTTTTTAGAGACTCTTGGGACCACCAGAAGGCTCTACCTCCTACTGTGCTTTTAGAAACTCTTGGGACCATCAGAAGGCTCTACCTCCTATTGTGCTTTTAGAGACTCTTGGGAGAAGAGCGCCCTCTGGCGGTGGGACAAACTGAGCTGGTAAAGGACACACAGCACCTCAACATAAGAAGAACCTCAGAAGACTACTTTGGGGAGATGGTTTTGGTTGTCCAGGCTCTTCTCTCACAGGTCATTAATCATGTGACCTGAGGGACCAGGCTCACTCTGCACCTCCCGCTCTCCTCAAACCCCTGACCTCTGACCTTCTGGAAACCTCTGCACAGACCAAACTTATGGTTCTCGAGTGGAACAGCTTCACGTGTAGAAGATGATACACGTTAATGTGAATCATTCTTGTGATGTTACCATGAACAGCTTGTGTTCTGGTTCAGGTGAGACTCCTCAGTAGAACTCTTTGTGTCAGAGGTCAGAGGTCAGATGGTCATAGTTCATATCTCTGTAATCATTGGGCCAATCCACGTGAAACAAAAACTAGCACAAAGTTCAACGTCTTCTGTCAGCATCTGGGGCTCACGTCGACGACGAGCGTCTGGAGGGCCTAAGAGAGCCTCTGGGGTCCTAGCAGTGAGGAGCCGTGAGGAGCCGTGAAGAGCCGTGAGGGGCCGTGAGGGCCCGCGAGGAGCCGTGAGGGGCCGCGAGGAGCCGTGAAGAGCCATGAGGAGCCGTTAAGAGCCGTTAAGAGCCGTGAGGGGCCGCGAGGGGTCGTGAAGCCTAAACCAGGACTAAACCAGGTCAAAACCAGGACTAAACCAGGACTAAACCAGTCTAAACCAGGTCTAAACCAGGTCTAAACCAGGTCTAAACCAGGACCAAACCAGGTCTAAACCAGGACTAAACCAGGACTAAACCAGGTCTAAACCAGGTCTAAACCAGGTCTAAACCAGGTCTAAACCAGGACTAAACCAGGACTAAACCAGGACTAAACCAGGTCTAAACAAGGTCTAAACAAGGACTAAACCAGGACTAAACCAGGTCTAAACCGGGACTAAACCAGGATTTAAACCAGTACTAAACCAGGTCTAAACCAGGACTAAACCAGGACTAAACCAGTTCTAAACCAGGACTAAACCAGGACTAAACCAGTTCTAAACCAGGACTAAACCAGGACTAAACCAGGTCCAGAACAGCAGGAATATGTGAAAAATAAATAATTTGAAGAAAACTGTTGGAAAAAAAAGGTGAAAATGAGTAGAAAATTAAATAAAGAAATACAAATTGTGGAAATGTTTTATTCATTTCATATTTACAAATTTATTGGACTAACATGATCCATTGTTTCAAGTATGGTAGAAAAATGCTTATTTTAAACACTTTTTCAAGATGAGTTGAGGATTTTGGACACATTTGGTTGAAAATTGTTGGAGAATTTGTATATTTTTATTTTTATTTATTTATTTAAGGACATAGCATTTACATTGGACGAACCAGATGCAATGTTTTAAGTGTATGTAGCAGAATATGCTAATTTTCAACACTTGTCCATTGGGCCAATTTAGAGTTGCCAATTTACCTAACAAGTGCATGTCTTTGGACATAAAATCTGAGGGAAACCAATTTTCCAAAGCCAGATCTCTGAAGCTAAGCAGAGAGGCCACAAGGGGGCGCTAGTGCACACTGGTGTGTCCAGACCTGGTTTAGACCTGGTTTAGACCTGGTTTAGTCCTGGTTTAGACCAGGTTCAGTCCTGGTTTAGTCCTGGTTCAGTCCTGGTTCAGACCTGGTTTAGTCCTGGTTTAGTCTTGGCTAAGACCTGGTTTAGACCTGGTTTAGTCTTGGTTTCGTCCTTGTTTAGTCCTGGCTTAGACCTGGTTTAGACCTAGTTTAGTCCTGGTTTCGTCCTGGTTTAGACCTGGTTTAGACCTGGTTTAGACCTGGTTCAGACCTGGTTCAGACCTGGTTCAGACCTGGTTCAGACCTGGTTTAGACCTGGTTTAGTCCTGGTTTAGACCTGGTTCAGACCTGGTTTAGACCTGGTTTAAACCTGGTTTAGTCCTGGTTCAGACCTGGTTCAGACCTGGTTCAGATCTGGTTTAGACCTGGTTTAGAACTGGTTTAAACCTGGTTTAGTCCTGGTTTAGACCTGGTTTAGACCTGGTTCAGACCTGGTTCAGACCTGGTTCAGAACTGGTTCAGACCTGGTTTAGACCTGGTTCAGATCTGGTTTAGACCTGGTTTAGACCTGGTTCAGGTCCGCTTCATGTTTCCGTTTCCGGCAAACACTTGAACAACTCCATTTGTCTCTGTCCGACTGAATCTGAGAGAGAAGGAAGAGAAGACACAGCAGGAGGCCGGTCCATGCTCTGGCACCAGCAGGAGGCCGGTCCATGCTCTGGCACCAGCAGGAGGCCCGGGTATTGATACTGTCTGACGTGTGTTTGAGGAAATAAACCAGGTCTGGACCAGGACTTGAGGAGAACCTGTTGGACAAGTTGAAAAGTCCTGTTTCTCAAGTCAAAGGATTCTTTCAACATATCAAAGCTTTTCATGTGATTCTCTTTTACAATCTGTTGAAAAACCTTTAGACCTTTTGTACTCCAGACCTTGAGTCTCAGGTCAGTTCTATTTGGTACAAAACCTTTGGTCATAAAGCTTTACCAGTTTAAGATTGTAACATCTTTGTTTAGTTTTATATGTTCTGATCAGCTCCTTCCATGTTGTAAGCACAGATTTGACCCAGGGATTCTTCATTTTTCAAGATCTTATTTTGTAGTATTAAAAATAGGAGTATCATTTTTCTCCAGAATAGTTGATAGGTCCCTGTAGAATACCACTCCTAAATATCTAAGCGATTACGTTTTCCATTTAAATGGGTTCGTCTTTCTAAAGGACAGAGGGGGGCGCCAGAACTAGATAATTTTGTACATTACAGTTTTTTACGATTGAATAAACACTAAAATCTAAAGTTTTGCCAAATTATCAAAACCTTACACTCAAGGAGCAAAATTCGGCCTCAGATCTGCACCACTTAAACACAATAAGTCAGTTCACACTTTGTGCAAAACAATACACACAGTGATTTACAACACTGAACACAGTTGTATGCATTTAGACACAGAAGTATATCAAAATGTCACTTCTGCAATTCTAAAGCACTAACTGTCAAATGACCACACCCATGTGCCAATCCATAGAACACTGCCATTAGGTGACCAAACACAAGATCGCTTAATTGTAGACACACCAATCAGATTTAAGCACTAAACAAATGCAGCATGTGAGTTCACCAAACTGAACCAAAATGGAAGGAAGAGGAAGAGTGAGGATGAGAAGGAGGAGGCAGAGGCCGTGCCAGAGGTCGAGGTGGAGGTAGGGGTAAAGGTAGAGGAAGAGGAAGACTTCAAGCAGGAGGAAGAGGGGGAGGAGTTTGGGAGGGTTCTTTTTTGTACTGGATAAAATGTAATGTTCATGAAAACTGGGACATTTTTTCTTCATCGCCATGTCGGCTTGAGTATATGGAAAAAAAATAAATGACGTTGTCAACAGCATTAGTCTTGTGTCCTGTGTGGTGTCTACAGTCATGCATACAAGTGTGTGTAGTGTTCACTGTGTGTATTGTTTTGCAAAAAGTGTGAGCAGACATTGTGTTTCCAGTTGTGCAAATCCGAGCCATGTTTTGCAAATTCACGGTGTACTTCACCCATACAACTCTGTGAACTTAGAAGCAGGATTAGCCCAAAGTGTTTAAGGTTTTCCACAGCAGTGTGTAACTGCTGTGTAACTGCTGTGTAACTGCTGTGTAACTGGTGCAAACATGGTTAAGTCATATGCAACGTGTGTGTTTCATATGGTAAAAAAATATGGTTTTGATCAATTAGTGTAGAGTTTTTACAAGAGTGTTTCATTTTGCAAAGGAGCTAAGGTGTTTTGATAATTGGGTTTGTGGTTGTGCTAATTGTGTGTAGGGTTTTGCTAAATAAAACAAAACCATCAAAATTGTGTCTATTCAATTGTAAAAAACTTGTTTTTTACAATTGGATTTGTTCCATTCTTTTGGACATAATTGAGGTTTATAAACGAGTCCACATTCAGAATCGAAATAGTCTCTATGAGGCACAGTCCAGTCGCTCCTTCCCTTCTTTTGGTACTTCACAGTTTGAAAAAGCAGTTTTAAAGCCGATTAAGTGATGAAAAGTAAAGCATGTGAATACGAACAAAGAGAAGGGTTTGTGTGTATGTGTGTGTGTCTGTTTGTTTGTTTGTTTGTTTGTTTGTTTGTTTGTGTGCGTGCGTGTGTGTGTGTGTTCTATATTTATACGTTTGACAGATGTACGGCAAAACAAAGTTTTATCTATTCCAGTCCCAGGTCTGAACCCTGAACCTGCTTTAGATCTGGTTTAGGAGGACAGAGGCTAACCACTCTGCCCCCCCCCCCCCCCCCCCCCCCCCCCCCCCACCCCCACCCCACCCCACCCCTCTGAGAACCTGATCCAGTCCTGGCTCCGCCCCTAAACCTGATCCAGGTCCAGGAGCCGATCTGGACCAGTCGGACTCTGACAGAGGACACTTTTAGACGAGAACCTCCTGCTGCCTGGTAACTCTACTGCACGACTGCATGTGCCACTGAGAACTGTTTAGGCCTGGTTTAGACCGGGTTTAGACCGGGTTTAGACCGGGTTTAGACCGGGTTTAGACCGGGTTTTTTAGACCAGGTTTTTTAGACCTGGTTTAGACCTGGTTTTGACCTGGTTTAGACCTGGTTTAGTCCTGGTTTTGCCTGTGAGTGGAGTTTGCTCTCTATGTTAAACTTCTAGTCGTTCCAAAGAAAAGATCAGATTTGTCACATTTTGTCCTAAATGTGGAGGACAAAGACTTCCAGGAGCTTCAGACCTTCAGAAAAATGAAGATTGGTGGAGATCGCAGCTAATGGGTTATTGAAATAATCATAAACTAGTTTAGTCATCAAATCCTCGTTAGGTGGTCTGGTCTCAGGCTCTAAAACGAGCTGAGAGAAGACGTAAATTAAGTGTATTTGATGGAAACTCTTCTTAAATGTGCTCCACAGGTTCCTCAGCTTCACTTCAGCTTCATCCGAGTCAAACTTAGTAAACATTTTTCCATCAGCCAATAATGGCTGGATTTATGGATTATCAGCATGATGTTTCTCTACTGCATGTTTCAGAAGGTTTGGTGTTCTGGTCTGGTGTCATCAACACATGATCCTGCTGACCACTCTGTCACGCTCTTTGTCTCATTCATGAAGGGTCAGTCTAACAAAAACGTCTGTGAAAATGAGACTTTACACAGAAATGATAAAAACACTTTTCATGACAGGTTTTGTTCCATCTGGATCTTCAGCAGAAACATCCTGCTTTTTAACCAAATCAAAGGTGTAAATCTGTGACTGGAGCTTCAAGAGAATGTGTTCTTGATGAAACTCACCAAACGTGTCTCTGCAGATGGAGGCGTCTGTGGATCCACCCCCAGACTCCGCCTTGATCCCGATGAAAGGACTGACCAACGGACTGACCCATGGACTGACCAACGGAACGACCAATGGAACGACCAACGGAACGACCAACGGAACGACCACCGGACCGACCACCGGACCGACCACCGGACCGACCACTGGACCGACCACCGGACCGACCACCGGACCGACCACCGGACCGACCACCGGACCGACCACCGGACCGACCACCGGACCGACCACCGGAGCGGCGAGCGGGCAGCCGGAGGAGCATGACGACGGCAGCGCTCCAGCTCCAAACCTTCAGACTCAGTACAAGATGATCCACCAGGCGTTCAGCGACAAGTGGAAGCAGACAGACGACTCCATGTGCCGCCACAGCATGAGCTTTCACCTGCACCACGCCCTGCAGAAGGACTTCTTCGCCAGCTTCCTGTACCTCCTGGAGAAGACCCCTGTGGGTGAGTGTTACTTCCTGTACCTCCTGGAGAAGACCCCTGTGGGTTGAGTGTTACTTCCTGTACCTCCTGGAGAAGACCCCTGTGGGAGTGTTACTTCCTGTACCTTCTGGAGAAGACCCCTGTGGGTGAGTGTTACTTCCTGTACCTCCTGGAGAAGACCTTTGTGGGTGAGTGTTACTTCCTGTACCTCCTGGAGTAGACCCCTGTGGGTGAGTGTTACTTCCTGTACCTCCTGGAGAAGACCCCTGTGGGAGAGTGTTACTTCCTGTACCTCCTGGAGAAGACGCCTGTGGGTGATTGTTACTTCCTGTACCTCCTGGAGAAGACCCCTGTGGGTGAGTGTTACTTCCTGTACCTCCTGGAGAAGACCCCTGTGGGAGAGTGTTACTTCCTGTACCTCCTGGAGAAGACGCCTGTGGGTGATTGTTACTTCCTCTACCTCCTGGAGAAGACGCCTGTGGGTGATTGTTACTTCCTGTACCTCCTGGAGAAGACCCCTGTGGGTGAGTGTTACTTCCTGTACCTCCTGGAGAAGACCCCTGTGGGTGAGTGTTACTTCCTGTACCTCCTGGAGAAGACCCCTGTGGGTGAGTGTTACTTCCTGTACCTCCTGGAGAAGACCCCTGTGGGTGAGTGTTACTTCCTGTACCTCCTGGAGAAGACCCCTGTGGGTGAGTGTTACTTCCTGTACCTCCTGGAGAAGACCCCTGCGGGAGAGTGTTACTTCCTGTACCTCCTGAAGAAGACCCCTGTGGGTGAGTGTTACTTCCTGTACCTCCTGGGGAAGACGCCTGTGGGTGATTGTTACTTCCTGTACCTCCTGGAGAAGACCCCTGTGGGTGAGTGTTACTTCCTGTACCTCCTGGAGAAGACACCTGGGGTGATTGTTACTTCCTGTACCTCCTGAAGAAGACCCCTGTGGGTGATTGTTACTTCCTGTACCTCCTGGAGAAGACCCCTGTGGGTGAGTGTTACTTCCTGTACCTCCTGGAGAAGACCCCTGTGGGTGAGTGTTACTTCCTGTACCTCCTGGAGAAGACGCCTGAGGACGAGCTCCAGATGATCAGATGAAGTCATGTCGAGGTAAGAACCAAAGGGTTTATTTCTTTTTTCAGTGAACAGAATTCACAGTCAGACTCTGGTCCCTGAGACGCTGCTCCTGAGATGGAGGATGGGTCAAATGCAAAGGTCAAATGAATCTACGGCAACATAAAGTGTATCTTCTCATTAACATTAACGTCTATGACAATTTAAACTTGTTTCACTAAAACACACTTATATTTCAGGTTTGACTAAACATTCAGCTCGTTTGTGTTAAGTTTATAATTGTTCTTCCTGGTTGAACACAGAGAAACACAGAGAGAAAGTGTGAAACACAAGACTAACTCTTCATGAGCACAAATATGACAGAGGTGATTGCACAGCTGTTACCATAGCAACCAGACTGTAAACAAGAGCCAAACTCCACATCAATGACACAACAGTTCTGATCTGACACACAATAATACCAGAAAACACTTTTATTTAGTCCAAACATGGTTTAAACTGTCTCTGTGTCGCACACAGATGACGTCACACTGATGACGTCACACCGATGACGTCACACTGATGACATCACAGAGGGACTCAGCTCTACTTCCTGACATTTTAAACTGTCATTTTTCCCAAAGTTCTTCACAAACGGACACTTATTAAACTGTGATAAATATTCACCACAGATGCCCTCCCACCAAACATCAGAATGATAAAAACAACAGGACCTTCAGATGGACATTTAGATGGACATGTTGACAAACAAAAGTATTTATTACTGAACTATATGATGTCATATATAAAGGAATTATGTCAGAATGAACGTGATCTAAGGCCATATTCTGCAGGACATTTAAGATAAGATAAGATAAGATAATCCTTTATTGTCCCACATGGGGACATGTGATCACGACAGTAATTGCACACAGTTCTAATTATTAATAATAAGCCCAAATCAGTAAAAACAGCAAAGGTTTTGAGCGACTCTTGTAACTCTGCAGAGACAGTAACAATGTACTTGTCACTTTGAGCAGAACCTGGAGACGCTTCAGTCCAAACGCCTGAGATGTTTGATTCATGTTCTGTTTGGACTCGCCCACATGAACCCGAGCCTCGACCCATGTGTGTCACACAAGCCCCGGGAATGAGGGCCTGGCTCCGGGCCTGCAGTCCTCCAGATCCAGGTCTTGGGTGTGAGGGACATGTGTTTGGAGCAGGTGGAGCGTGCTGTGGATTCCAGAGGCTTATCTCCTCTAAACGTTCTGAAGCCTGCTCAGAGGAACTGTGTTCTGGTACAGTTCTTTCATTTGGCAGGAACCAGGACTAACAAAAGATCCTGAAGAGCCAAATAGCGATCCCTGGAACAGGCTCAGGAACAATTCAAGTATTCGTTGTTGAGTCGACAGACTAGGTTTAAGTTGGACGAGAGAAAAAGACTCCTATTGTGTGTAAAAGCACGAGACCCCCGTCCCAGGACCCGCGGGAGACGACCCGCGGGATACAACTTGCGGGAGACGACCTGCGGGAGTCGACCCACGCTAGATGACCCACGGTAGATGACCTACGGGTGATGACCCGCGGGAGACGACCCGCGGGAGACGACCCAGAATATTATCTTAGAACATTTGTTATAATATCACAGCTCATTTGTCATCCAAATAAAAGAAGAGTTAGTCTTCTGTTTCTCTCTGTGTTTCTCTGTGTTTCACACTTTCTCTCTGTGTTTCTCTGTGTTTCACACTTTCTCTCTGTGTTTCACACTTTCTCTCTGTGTTTCTCTCTGTGTTTCACACTTTCTCTCTGTGTTTCTCTCTGTGTTTCACAATTTCTCTCTGTGTTTCTCTCTGTGTTTCACACTTTCTCTCTGTGTTTCACACTTTCTCTCTGTGTTTCTCTCTGTGTTTCACACTTTCTCTCTGTGTTTCTCTCTGTGTTTCACACTTTCTCTCTGTGTTTCACACTTTCTCTCTGTGTTTCTCTCTGTGTTTCACACTTTCTCTCTGTGTTTCACACTTTCTCTCTGTGTTTCTCTCTGTGTTTCACACTTTCTCTCTGTTTTTCTCTCTGTGTTTCTCAGTGAAGCTCTTCCCCGTCACCTGTGAGTACATCAAAGGGGAGAAACAGTTCTATTACCGAGCGCAGAAGTTCTACGAGGACGTAGAACCTTCAGAGGAGGGAATGTTGGGAGACTTTGTGGAGATCTCAGACGTGGACCTGGACCAGTCCAGAAGGTTCCTCAGCAGATTCATCGTGAGTAAATCCTGCCCAGAACCAGGTCCAAACCCAGACAGAACCAGGTCTAAACCCAAACAGAACCAGGTCTAAACCCAGACTGAACTAGGTCTAAACCCAGACTGAACCAGGTCTAAACTCAGCCTGAACCAGGTCCAAACCCAGCCTGAACCAGGTCCTTTTCCTGTGTTTAGTCTCTGCAGAACTTCAGCGTTGTGGTCTCTAGACGTTTGCCTTCACAATCATCTGCAGTCTCTGTTTGCGCTTGAATTATTCACACGGTCCAGAAAGCAAATGACAATGAAACAAAAACACATGAAATGGCCTCGTCCAGATCATAAGTCCTACGTCCAGATCATAAATCCTACGTCCAGATCATAAGTCCTACGTCCAGATCATAAGTCTTACATCCAGATCATACGTCCAGATCATAAGTCCTACGTCCAGATCATACATCCAGATCATAATTCCTACATCCAGATCATAAATCCTACGTCCAGATCATAAATCCTACGTCCAGATTATAAGTCCTACATCCAGATCATAAGTCCTACGTCCAGATCATAAGTCCTACGTCCAGATCATACGTCCAGATCATAAGTCCTACGTCCAGATCATAAATCCTCCGTCCAGATCATAAGTCCTGCGTCCAGATCATACGTCCAGATCATAAATCCTAAGTCCAGTTTCTCTTCCTTGAGTCTTTTCTTGGACTCTGCTTTGTGCTGGAGTCAGATTATCACCTGTGAACTCATGTGAGTATAATGTTTGTGATGAATGAGACCTTGCAGCTGTTCAGCAGGAGTTACATTTCTGAGTCTTAAAATAAACCTGAGTGTGAGCGAATAGAAGTGTAACTGTGCACGTGTCTGTTTAACGGCAGCGTTGGATCATTAACACTTCATCTTGTCGTTAGTTTGAGCTCTGACATTTACATAAAGTAAAATGAACTTCTCTCTTCTTAACTTTCAGGACTTTATTTCAAAGAGTCACATTGGAAACATCACTGTCAGGTTAACTATTATTTTGTATTTTAAGCCTCTTAAGCTTGTGGGGCAGGCTGTGTTCCAGTGGTGCAGACCGTCAGCCTTGTTTGTTTTGATCCCGTAGCGTCTTGAGTTTTCCGCATTTGCTCACCTTTTGTTCCTCGTTTTTTGGATGTATATTTTAAGATATGTCTCGGCAGCAACAAAGTTAGCGTGAGTCATTAACTAACGACACCTCGGAACTCATCACAAATGAAAGAGTTGTGGGCTTTGTTCCTTGATTTTGCAGTGATCTGTCTGTGCCCCTTTGGTCCTGAGAACATTAAAGGTCCGCGTTAGTGCCCCTGTGGTCGTGAGAACATTAAAGGTCCGTGTCTGTGCCCCTGTGGTCCTGAGAACATTAAAGGTCCGTGTCTGTGCCCCTGTGGTCATGAGAACATTAAAGATCCGTGTCTGTGCCCCTGTGGTCATGAGAACATTAAAGGTCCGTGTCAGTGCCCCTGTGGTCCTGAGAACATTAAAGGTCCGTGTCTGTGCCCCTGTGTGTGGTCATGAGAACATTAAAGGTCCGTGTCTGTGCCCCTGTGGTCCTGAGAACATTAAAGGTCCGTGTCTGTGCCCCTGTGGTCATGAGAACATTAAAGGTCCGTGTCGGTGCCCCTGTGGTCTTGAGAACATTAAAGGTCCGTGTCTGTGCCCCTGTGTGTGGTCATGAGAACATTAAAGGTCCATGTCTGTGCCCCTGTGGACCTCCCTGTGTGAGTGAAGTCCAGAAGCTCAGAGCAGGTCCAGGTTCTGGCTGAGACTATGATGGATGATGGTTCTGGTTCTGGTTCTGGTTCTGCTTGACGTGAGTCTTGGCAGAACTGCAGTGACAAATGACACTTTCGAAGCCGTGAATGAAGGAGAAAATCTGGCTGAAAACACGGCTCCTGATCCTGACCTCTGATTGGTTGTTGACAGATGGGGCGCTGTGATTGGTCGTTGACAGATGGAGCGCTGTGATTGGTCGTTGACAGATGGAGCGCTGTGATTGGTCGGCTGGTATGAAGTGAGTTGTGATGAGCTCATGCGTCTCAGTGGCTCCTGTCGACACGCTCTTCATCTGGAGCTCAGGTCGTCTTTCAGTCCCAGGACTCGGACTCGGACTAAACCTGGACTCTGGGTCTAAATTTAGAGCTGAAGGCGAGACAGACCCTCCTCCACGTCTCCTTCTCTGCCAACTCATGGAAAATTATTTAGAATGACACACAAAGTCCTCTCAGGTGGTCTACAGCCCTGAAGAGTCTGATGTGGAGAAGAAACCAAACCAGGAGTCGAGTCACATCAACGACAGAGGCTTTTACCGGCTCTTCTGGGCACAGTCTGTGGTTTCAGATGACCGGTAACAGCTCAACAAACGCACGTCCTCAGTAGAAGTCTGAGTCAGGGTCAGAAGTCAGATGTTTGACCTGGTTTGTGGTTCTCGACAGCCTCAGAAAGTGGAGCCATTATTCAACTCAAAAGACGTGATTGTCGTCAGTGAAAGGACTTTAAGTGAGAAGATGAATATGACAAGACCATTAAAACCCTCTCAGCAACATTTGTATCAAGGCTTATAAATCTGAACCTTCAAAAGAATAATATCTAAATTACATCAATGCATTTCTAATCTCGACAAATAGTCTACTAAATGTATTAAAAACAAATGATAAAGAGAAGCTCATGTTGTTTTGACTGATGAAGAGTGGGAACATCTCTGGGGAGAACCCCACATGTCTTGTTTTGGTGAAGTGCGCCTACTTTCTTCATAACTCCAGGTCAAAGGTCAAAGGTCTCATTCTTCACAGGGAAATGCAACTGTTGTAGAAACAGCGCCACCAGGAGGCAAACCACTGTCACGTGTTCTGGGACTGTCCTGTTGCTCACAAATAATGTGAGTGAAGTTCACAAAGCTTTGCGACTGTTACAGACATTTACCTCTGAACTTTACAACCGGCTTTACAACTATGAACTTGGGCCTCAGAACTCCTGCCATTGACACAATACATGGATACTTTCGAATGAACTTTTAGAATATACTTTTAGATGATGTTTTAAAGTGTTTACGTTTAAAAGAATGTTCAAAGCTAAAGTGATGAACTCTTTTATTGCAGAGAAAAGTTCAATATGAACATTCTAAATCACAGTTTAGAATGTGTCCCCGGTCTCACCCTGGTCTCTGGTCTCTGGTCTCACCCTGGTCTCTGGTCTCACCCTGGTCTCTGGTCCCTGGTCTCGCCCTGGCCCCTGGTCTCACCCTGGTCTCTGGTCTCTGGTCCTTGGTCCCAGGTCCTGGTCTCACCCTGGTCCCTGGTCTCTGGTCCCTGGTCCCTGGTCTCTTGTTTCTTGTCTAACTCTGGTCTCTGGCCCCTGGTCTCTAGCCCCTGGCCCCACCCTGGTCCCTGGTCTCTGGCCCCTGGTCTCTAGCCCCTGGCCCCACCCTGGTCCCTGGTCCCTGGTCCCTGGTCCCTGGTCTCTGGTCTCTGGTCTCTGGTCTCTGGTCTCTGGTCTCTGGTCCCTGGTCCCTGGTCCCTGGTCCCTGGTCCCTGGTCTCTGGTCTCTTGTTTCTGGTCTAACTCTGGTCTCTGGCCCCTGGTCTCTGGCCCCTGGCCCCACCCTGGTCTCTGGTCTCTGGTCTCTGGTCTCTGGTCTCTGGTCTCTGGTCTCTGGTCTCTCGTCTCTCGTCTTTGGTCTCACCCTGGTCTCTGGTCTCTGGCCCCTGGTCTCACCCTGGTCTCTGGTCCCTGGTCTCAACCTGGTCTCTGGTCTCTGCAGGGTCCAGGTAAAGCCGGGACCTCGTGCGCTCTGGACTGCGGCTCTGGGATCGGTCGGGTGTCGAAGGGCGTGTTGTTCCCGGTGTTCGAGCGTCTGGAGCTGGCGGACATGATGGAGCACTTCCTTCTTCACGCTCACGAGGAATATCTGGGAGACGACGCTGACCGAGTGGAGACATACTACTGCTACAGCCTCCAGGAGTTCACCCCGCCCAAGAACAAGTACGACGTCATCTGGATGCAGTGGGTCGCCTGTGAGTACTGCTGCTACTACTACTGATACTGCTGATACTGTGGATACTAGTACTGCTGCTACTACTACTGATACTGCTGATACTGTGGATACTAGTACTGCTGCTACTACTACTGATACTACTGATACTGTGGATACTTGTATTGCTACTACTGATACTGTTACTGCTGATATTGTAGGTACTAGTACTGCTACTGCTGAAATGATTAATTGATTAAGTGATTTGTTACATAAGGATCTGACATTTAGCACAGCAAGTTTCAGATTAGTTTCAGTGGGACTGGGCCTTATCTTTTCCCAGGGAATATGAATCATATTTCTCAGATCGCATTTTGTTTTCCCAACTGTGTGATGTGACTACAGAAATAGCACTAGGGGGGGCTATTTTTAATTCAATTCAATTCAAAGATCAAAATCACAACAGCGGTTGTCTCAGAGGGCGACAGTGAAAAACGGATTTAAAAATGTCCCAGCGTCCCCTGTCCTTAGACCCTCCTTCTCGGCCAGGAAAAACAAAAAACCTCTTTGGGAAAAAGTAGACCTCCTCCAGTAAACCTGGAGGAGTTCCATGATGACGGAGAGATCTGACTCTCACAAACGAACAGGATGACGCGAGATAGTGCTGAATCTGTAGTATCAGTAGTACTGATACTACAGATTTTACAGCTGTAGTATCAGTACTACTACTGATACTGTGAATATTAGTGCTGCTAATAGTTTTTAATCCTGAGGTCGATTCGAGGTTTAATTTCAAAAAAGACATTTAGTAATTCCAGTGTGTGTGTGTGAGGGGCGTGGCTACAGCGAGCGTGCACAGGAACAGTTTTGCCTCGTTTCTTTTACTTCTCTGCATGTGAGGGGCGTGGCTACAGCGAGCGTGCACAGGAACAGTTTTGCCTAATTTATTTGACTTCTCTGCATGTGAGGGGCGTGGCTAAAGCTAGTGTGCACAGGAACAGCTTTGCCTCATTTCTTTGACTTCTCTGCATGTGAGGGGCGTGGCGTTTGAACCTCTCTTTATGTCATGCTTTGACTTTGGATCATGTCAGACGCATTATGACCTGGAAATATCAGATTTCGGCTCTTGACAAAGCGAGTGCCGTGCGGCATAAACAGGAAACAGCTGTTGCTAACGTGCTTTGCTAGCTTTGTGCTGCTAAGGCTCCACATAGTCATTAGCATCAGTGGAAACAGCGCTTTAGCACGAGAGTTTGGAGACAAATGATTATTTTGTGTTTCTGCCTTTTTTTTTGCCTCTTGTTTTGGCCTGAGTCTGCGTTCTCTCTCTGGTCCAATCATCTGGCTGTGCTGTGGAGCTCCTCCCCCTGAGCTAAAGTCCTCCTGGAGCCCAAGAGCCAGACGCTTTAGGAGCTAGAAACTCTCAGGATCAGAGACTTCAGACTGAGACTCACATTAGGACTGACACAAAGAGAACCAGAGGGAAATTGCCTAAAGTCCTGGCTTTGTCTAGGTTCATCCTGGTTTAGTTTTGGAGTCATCATAGTTACATTCTAAATCCTGTTGTTTCATAGAGCACCTGACCACAACATGGCTATGGTCCTGGTTTAGTTGTAGTCAAGTTCTGTTGTTCCTTAGGTCACCTGACGGACCATGACTTGGCGACCTTCCTGGCAAAGTGTAAGCGAGCGCTGCGTCCAAACGGTGTGGTGATCCTGAAGGACAACATGGCGCGTAACGGCTGTAAAATGGACCTGGTGGACAGCAGCATCAGCCGCCACCTGGACGTTATGAGGACCATCATCCACAAAGCTGGACTTGAGGTCGTGGCCCTGGAGAAACAAGAGGGTTTCCCTGACGTAATCATGCCCGTGTGGATGCTGGCGCTCCGATAGGACCAGACCGGGTTTAGACCGGTTTAGACTGGGTTTAGACCCGAGTTTAGTCCTGGTTTAGACCGGGTTTAGACCGGGTTTAGATCTGGTATGGACCGGTTTTAGACCAAATTTAGACCGGGTTTAGACTGTTTTTAGCCCGGGTTTAGACGGGGTTTAGACGGGGTTTAGATCTGGTATGGACCGGTTTTAGACCAAATTTAGCCCTGGTTTAGACGGGGTTTAGACGGGGTTTAGACGGGGTTTAGATCTGGTATGGACCGGTTTTAGACCGAGTTTAGACAGGGTTTAGACCGAGTTTAGTCCTGGTTTAGACCGGGTTGAGACCGAGCTTGGACTGGTTTGGACCGGGTTTCGACCTGGTGCTGTGATCATGAAATTAAAATGAATACTTTTACAGTATTACAGAAAGTCGGAGTCTTAATTTGAACCTTTCATTTTCTGATTTCTGAGTTTGTGATATTTTTTACTAAAAACTGAAAATTTTGAGGATGTTTTTGTGTAAATATTTGGTGTTTTCTACGTGGCTTGTATCATCGCACATTTGTATCTACAACTCTGGAATTTGAGATTTTAGTTTATAGTTTTTGTAAATGTTAAAATGTCCAGTTTGAATATCTGTAAATAAATAAAATGCTTCTTTAAACAGTCCTGGTTCAGTCTTGGGTTAGTCCTGGTTTAGACCTGGTTTAGTCCTGGTTTAGACCTGGTTTAGACCTGGTTTAGACCTGGTTTAGACCTGGTTTAGTCCTAGTTTAGTCCTGGTTTAGTCCTGGTTTTGACCTGGTTTAGACCAGGTTTGGACCTGGTTTAGACCTGGTTTGGACCTGGTTTAGTCCTGGTTTGGACCAGGTTTAGACCTGGTTTAGTCCTGGTTTAGACCTGGTTTAGTCCTGGTTTAGACCTGGTGTAAACCTGGTTTAAACCTGGTTTAGACCTGGTTTAGACCTGGTGTAGACCTGGTTTGTACCAGGTTTATACCTAGATTAGTCCTGGTTTAAACCTGGTTCAGACCTGGTTTGGACCTGGTTCAGTCCTGGTTTAGTCCTGGTTTAGAATTGGTTTGGACCTGGTTCAGACCTGGTTTAGACCTGGTTTAGACTTGGTTTAGTCCTGGTTTAGACCTGGTGTAAACCTGGTTTAGACCTGGTTTTGTCCTGGTTTAGATCTGGTTTAGACCTGGTTTAGACCAGGTTTAGACCTGGTTTAGACCTAGATTAGTCCTGGTTCAGACCTGGTATAAACCTGGTTTAGACCTGGTTTAGTCCTGGTTTAGACCTGGTTTAGACCTGGTGTAGACCTGGTTTAGACCAGGTTTATACCTAGATTAGTCCTGGTTTAAACCTGGTTCAGACCTGGTTTAGACCTGGTTCAGTCCTGGTTTAGACCTGGTTTAGACCTGGTGTAGACCTGGTTTAGACCAGGTTTATACCTAGATTAGTCCTGGTTTAAACCTGGTTCAGACCTGGTTTAGACCTGGTTCAGTCCTGGTTTAGACCTGGTTCAGACCTGGTTTAGACCTGGTTTGGACTTGGTTTAGTCCTGGTTTAGACCTGGTTTACACCTGGTTTAGTCCTGGTTTAGACCTGGTTTAGACCTGGTTTAGACCTGGTTTAGACCTGGTTTAGTCCTAGTTTAGTCCTGGTTTAGTCCTGGTTTTGACCTGGTTTAGACCAGGTTTGGACCTGGTTTAGACCTGGTTTGGACCTGGTTTAGTCCTGGTTTGGACCAGGTTTAGACCTGGTTTAGTCCTGGTTTAGACCTGGTTTAGTCCTGGTTTAGACCTGGTGTAAACCTGGTTTAAACCTGGTTTAGACCTGGTTTAGACCTGGTGTAGACCTGGTTTGGACCAGGTTTATACCTAGATTAGTCCTGGTTTAAACCTGGTTCAGACCTGGTTTATTCCTGGTTTAGAATTGGTTTAGACCTGGTTCAGACCTGGTTTAGACCTGGTTTAGACTTGGTTTAGTCCTGGTTTAGACCTGGTGTAAACCTGGTTTAGACCAGGTTTAGACCTGGTTTAGACCTAGATTAGTCCTGGTTCAGACCTGGTATAAACCTGGTTTAGACCTGGTTTAGTCCTGGTTTAGACCTGGTTTAGACCTGGTTCAGACCTGGTTTAGACCAGGTTTATACCTAGATTAGTCCTGGTTTAAACCTAGTTCAGACCTGGTTTAGACCTGGTTCAGTCCTGGTTTAGTCCTGGTTTAGTCCTGGTTTAGAATTGGTTTGGACCTGATTAAGGCCTGGTTTAGACCTGTCTTAGTCCTGGTTTAGTCCTGGTTTAGAATTGGTTTAGACCTGGTTCAGACCTGGTTTAGACCTGGCTTAGACCTGGTTTAGTCCTGGTTTACACCAGGTTTGGACCAGGTTTAGACCTGGTTTAGTCCTGGTTTAGAATTGGTTTGGACCTGGTTCAGACCTGGTTTAGACCTGGTTTAGTCCTGGTTCAGACCTGGTTTAGACCTAGTTTAGACCAGGTTTGGACCAGGTTTGGACCAGGTTTAGACCTGGTTTAGACTAGGTTTAGAATTGGTTTAGACCTGGTTCAGACCTGGTTTAGTCCTGGTTTAGAATTGGTTTAGACCTGGTTCAGACCTGGTTTAGACCTGGTTTAGTCCTGGTTTACACCAGGTTTGGACCAGGTTTAGACCAGGTTTAGTCCTGGTTTAGAATTGGTTTGGACCTGGTTCAGACCTGGTTTAGACCTGGTTTAGTCCTGGTTCAGACCTGGTTTAGTCCTGGTTCAGACCTGGTTTAGACCTAGTTTAGACCAGGTTTGGACCAGGTTTGGACCAGGTTTAGACCAGGTTTAGACCTGGTTTAGACCTGGTTTAGACTAGGTTTAGACCTAGTTTAGAACTGGTTTTGGACCAGGTTTAGACCTGGTGTAGCCCCGGTTTAGACCTGGTTTGGACCTCCTTTAGTCCCGGTTTAGACCTGGTTTGGACCTCCTTTAGTCCTGGTTTGGACCTGGTTTTGACTCTGATCACAGGCGACAGTTGGACAGACATTTGTTTGTGATTTAGTGAAACAGTTTGAGCCAGGTCTAGGTTCAGGTCCCGGTTTGTGTCCGGGTCTAATCAAGTCCCGATGTGGACTCTGAGGTCTGGTTCTTCTCTTTGTCCTTCTCCGGTCCAGATCTGCTGCTGGTCCGTACAGAAGCTCTGAGAGTCAAAAACATAGAATAAAACCTTTATTTTAATTTCCCTTTATTCCCTTCTCGTTCAGGTCAGGCCAGTAAACAAGTAAACATCCTGCTGTTTCAAACTTGTCCTGAGGCTGCAATGCCCAGACCGGCCTGTAGAAGCTGCTCTCGTACTCAGTCTGGAACTGATGTTTTCTTTTTATTAGGTCTGTGTTTAAACAATATTATATATAAATAACTTTATTACTGATGAATAAAACAAACAGAATCATTTTGCTCATGGAGAAGGTTCGGTGCTCAGTTTACAGGGTTCAGTGTTCCTGGTTCAGGGTTTAGGGCGTGATCATGTGGTACAGTTTTCTGTTTTCTGTGTTCTTTAGTCCTGGTTTAGATCTGGTTTAGTCCTGGTTCAGTCCTTGTTTGGACCTGGTTTAGTCCTGGTTTAGTCCTGGTTTAGTCCTGGTTTAGACCTGGTTTGGACCTGGTTTAGTCCTGGTTTAGACCTGGTTTAGTCCTGGTTTAGTCCTGGTTTAGTCCTGGTTTAGACTTGGTTTAGTCCTGGTTTAGACCTGGTTACGTTTTTATGAATCTGACTATAAGTGAGAACAAACCAAAAACATGATAAAAGTATTTAACACAACACTTCCTGTTTTGACCCCGCCCCTTCTGAGGTTAGCCAATAAAAACACCCCAAACCAACCAATAAAA
Source organism: Eucyclogobius newberryi (assembly GCF_026437365.1). Lineage (NCBI taxonomy): Eukaryota > Metazoa > Chordata > Actinopteri > Gobiiformes > Gobiidae > Eucyclogobius > Eucyclogobius newberryi. Next base: position 15,077,516 of record NW_027316532.1, read on the forward strand.
ATTCAGACACAAACTCGTAAAGGTTTGTGTCGAGTCTTTGTCTCTGCCCGAACTTTACGAGGTTCAAACTCAGAAAAACAAATAAAACGAATTAAACAACTGTAAATCCACAAATGAAGACGGGGCACAACACGCAAAACAATTTTTTTGATATTTTTGGTCAGTTTGGTTTCTTAACTTAAACATTTTCATGTGGAAGCGACAAAACAGTTCAATCTACCCTTAAAAATGGCTCCACTGCGTAAAGGAGTTGTGGAAATGAGCCTCATCCCGGTGGAAGAGTCTGGCTCCAGAGCGGCGGCTGAGAGGGGAGCACCCTCAGAATCTACCCCAGGATCAAAGCCTCATCCTGGGGAAGAGTCTGGCTCCAGAGCGGCGGCTGAGAGTGGAGCACCCTCAGAATCTACCCCAGGATCAGAGCCTCATCCTGGGGAAGAGTCTGGCTCCAGAGTGGCGGCTGAGAGGGGAGCACCCTCACAATCTACCCCAGGATCAGAGCCTCATCCTGGGGAAGAGTCTGGCTCCAGAGTGGCGGCTGAGAGGGGAGCACCCTCAGAATCTACCCCAGGATCAGAGCCTCATCCAGGGGAAGAGTCTGGCTCCAGCCCTGGACCCCGTGAACCGCTCTGACTCACACCCATGAAACGAGCTTGTGTGTTGGGCAGAGAGCGGCCCCTCAGCCCCTGAAGCTCAGAGTCGAGTTTCCTCTGACGGAGCGTTCAGGGGCCGATCAGGGGCCAATCCTGGGACTGTTCACGGGCCTCTGTCTTGGGCCTCTGTCGTGTCATGAGGACTTGATGCTGATGAGGCGTTCAGGGGCCCGGGGCCATTACATCATTAGTGAAGCCAGGGGCCAGAGACCTTTTGTACAAACACAATCAAAGTCACATCCATCACTTCCTCCTCATAACTCCTACATCCTAAATCCTACGTCCTAATTCCTACATCCTAACTCCTATATCCTAACTCCTGTATCCTAACTCCTACTTTCTAACTGCTACATCCTAACTCCTACATCCTAACCCCTGCATCCTAACTCCTGCATCCTAACTCCTACTTCCTAACTCCTGCATCCTTACTCCTACATCCTAACTCCTGCTTCCTAACTCCTGCATCCTAAATCCTACACCCTAACTCCTGCATACTAACTCCTACATCCTAACTGCTACGTCCTAACTTCTAGGTCCTACATCCTGCATCCTAACTCCTACATCCTAACTCCTACATCCTAACTCCTACATCCTAACTCCTGCATACTAACTCCTACATCCTAACTGCTACGTCCTAACTTCTAGGTCCTAAATCCTGCATCCTAACTCCTACATCCTAACTCCTGCATCCTAACTCCTATGTCCTAACTCCTACATCCTAACTCCTGCATCCTAACTCCTGCATCCTAAATCCTACATCCTAACTCCTACGTCCTAACTCCTACATCCTAATGCCTGCATCCTACGTCCTCTTTTGTAACAGAAAAACAAACTACCCTGGAAATTCTAAATTGTTTTTTTTTATGATTATGTAGTATTTAGAGCTTTTATCCTTGTCTCCCTTCCTCATGGGCGGGGCTTAACGGTCACGGGCGGGGCTTAGAGCGAGTCTGAGCGGCGTCAGGAGCAGCCGACTAAAGCTTTGAAGTTAACCACATCTGGACGACACATGTTTGGAAGAGAAGAAAAGAGAGAGAGAGAAAGAGAGAAGAGAGAGAAAGAGAGATAGAGAAAGAGAGAGGGAGAAAGAGAGAGGGAGAAAGAGAGAAAGAGAGAGAGAGAGAGAGAGAGAGAGAGAGACAAAGAGAGAGAGGAGAGAGAAAGAGAGAGAGAGAGAGAGAGAGGAAGAGAGAGATAGAGGGGTCTAAACCAAGACTAAACCAAGACTAAACCAGGACTAAACCAGGTCCAAACCAAGACTAAACCAAGACTAAACCAGGTCTAAACCAGGACTAAACCAGGACTAAACCAGGTCTAAACCAAGACTAAACCAGGTCTAAACCAAGACTAAACCAGGACTAAACCAAGACTAAACCAGGACTAAACCAAGACTAAACCAGGTCTAAACCAAGACTAAACCAGAATTAAACTAAGACTAAACCAGAACTAAACCAAGACTAAACCAGGTCTAAACCAGGTCTAAACCAGGACTAAACCAGGACTAAACCAAGACTAAACCACGTCTAAACCAACACCAAACCAGGTCTAAACCAGGTCTAAACCAAGACTAAACCAGGACTAAACCAAGACTAAACCAGGACTAAACCAAGACTAAACCAGGTCTAAACCAAGACTAAACCAGGTCTAAACCAAGACTAAACCAGGTCTGAACCAGGACTAAACCAGGACTAAACCAAGACTAAACCACCTCTAAACCAAGACCAAACCAGGTCTAAACCAGGACTAAACCAAGACTAAACCAGGACTAAACCAAACCAGGTCCAAACCAAGACTAAACCAGGATTAAACTAAGACTAAACCAGGACTAAACCAGGTCCAAACCAAGACTAAACCAGATCTAAACCAGGACTAAACCAGGACTAAACCAGGACTAAACCAAGACTAAACCAGGTCTAAATCAAGACTAAACCAGGTCTAAACCAGGACTAAACCAGGACTAAACCAGATCTAAACCAGGGCTAAACCAGGACTAAACCAGGACTAAACCAGAACAAAACCAGGACTAAACCAGGACTAAACCAGGTCTAAACCAGGACTAAACCAGATCAAAACCAGGACTAAACCAGGACTCAATTGTGATGGACAGAAGTGTGAGGTGGGGCGGGGCCTGAGGAGTCATGTGACAAGGAACAACAGACTTTAACCAGAACCAGACTCAGACCAGAGAGAAGCCGGAGGAACAAGACTGTGGACCAAGATCTGCACCAGAGTGCCCTGGTGTTCTCTCTGTGTTCTCTCTGTGTGTTTTCTGTGTTCCCTTTGTGTTCTCTCTGTGTTCTGTCTGTGTTTTCTGTGTTCTCTCTGTGTGTTTTCTGTGTTCTCTCTGTGTTCTCTCTGTGTTCTCTCTGCGTGTTTTCTGTGTTCTCTTTGTGTTCTCTCCGTGTTCTCTCTGTGTTCTCTCTGTGTGTTTTCTGTGTTCTCTTTGTGTTCTCTCTGTGTTCTGTCTGTGTTTTCTGTGTTCTCTCTGTGTGTTTTCTGTGTTCTCTTTGTGTTCTCTCCGTGTTCTCTCTGTGTTCTCTCTGTGTGTTTTCTGTGTTCTCTTTGTGTTCTCTCTGTGTTCTGTCTGTGTTTTCTGTGTTCTCTCTGTGTGTTTTCTGTGTTCTCTCTGTGTTCTCTCCGCGTTCTCTCTATGTTCTCTCTGTGTTCTCTCTGTTTTTCCTGTGCACTGAGGAGGTGCACTGCCTCACATCGAGAGGGTCCCATCCTCATGCAGTGACCTGCAGTTGTCCAGCTCAGAGCCCGTGTGGGCCCAGACCTTGCAGGTGTCCAGCACAGACCCCACAGGTGTCCAGCAGAGCCCCTGCAGGTGTCTAGCACAGCCCCTGCAGATACACAGCACAGACCTTGCATCCAGGTGAAGTTGATGTCTCTGAAACCTAACTCGTCTGAGCGTTTGATTGACAGCCGAGTCGTCCAATCGTGGCCCTTCGCTGGCGTCTCTGGCTCTAATTGAAACGTAAATGAAAAACACCGGTGTGAACGAGCTCAAAGTGGAAACACAAGCCTCGTGGGAGCGCGGCGTCGCTACTGAGCGCGTGCAGAAGGGAGGCCATTACCGGGGGCTCGGCCAATCAGAGTGCGGCGCGGCGTAAGCTCACTCATTACGCTCATTACTGCGACTAATGCGAGACGACGCGTAGGAACAAGAAGACGGGAACATGAGGGAACGATCAGGAGCAACAGACGAGCTTTACATTAGTGTCAGTGTTCATCAGCCTTCACTCCAGACCATCACTACACACTACATGAAGTACTCACTACACACTACACACTACATGAAGTACTCACTACACACTACACACTACATGAAGTACTCACTACACACTACATGAAGTACTCACTACACACTACATGAAGTACTCACACTACACACTACATTAAGTACTCACTACACACTACACACTACACTCATGAAGTACTCACTACACACTACACTCATGAAGTACTCACTGCACACTACATTAAGTACTCACTATACACTACACTCTACATGAAGTACTTACTATACACTTCATGAAGTACTCACAACACACAAGAAGAACTCACTACACACTACAGTCCTGAAGTACTCACTGCACACTACATGAAGTACTCACTACACACTACTGTCATGAAGTACTGAAGTACACACATTACAGTCATGAAGTACTCAATACACCTGTAGGATATGCAGATGTCCTCCCCCTGTTGCCATGGTGACAGGAATGCGAGCTATAGGTGTTATCAGCTGTCCGTGTGGAGTTTTACGACCCTCAAGAGCAGAGGACGTGATAGAGACAACAGAGACGCTCTGAACTTTGAAAATAACTTTTCATCAAATGACTCCTTTTGGATTACAGAGAGAATCTCTCTCCAAGAAAGCTAAAAAAAACAGACTATGCGGTTTTAGTGATTTTAGTAGACAATCATCAGATTGCAAAAATGTGTCCACCAGATGACTTTACATGTACATATTGTGTTATTGTGTTTTACATGTCATTTTAACTGTTTCATAACTTGTTTTGTGGACAATTTGACCTTTTTGTGTAACTCTTGTGGCCTAAAGCCAGACCTTGTGTCCCCTTATCAGCTCTGACCCCAGCGTGCATGCTGATTGGCTGAAGCCACGGCGCCAAAACCCCGCGGGGAAGACAAAGGAAAGAGCAGGGAGTTACAGACTCAGTTTTCCATCCGAGCTCCAGAGAGCGTTCCATCAGAGTTTCTTTCGAAGCTCGACCCTCCATCCAGGGTCCCACCAGCAAGGTCCATGAGGCCTTGGGAGCAGGCCTCGGGCCTAGTTAGCGTGAGCGATGCTACGCTACGGGACAAAAAGAAGCTAATGTTCCCTCCCGGAACTAAGAAACCTGTGCCTGTTTTTAAAAACGTGATTGATGCTGCATCACGCAAAATCAAGCAAGGACCTTTTGCAACTTTTTCAAGTCCACAGCCTTTTAGACCAGCCACATCAGTGGAGCAGCACAACGGCCTTTTCGTTTGGAACACCTCAGAGCCAAGGAGAACGCAGATCGCAGAACCTGACCCAGTCCTTCTTTGGCCAGACAACGTCAGAGCCGAGCTCCAGAGCAGCCCTGCTCTGGCCAGCGTGTGGACTGAGCCGGAGGCCTTTGGACCCCACACAGGCCCTTGGACCCCACGCAGGCCCGTCTCAGGATTACAGCTTCTGGTTCTGTTCGTATGAATGCACTTCACAGGCTGAATTTCATCTTAGAGTTAACTCTTGCACACACCTAGATAGATCTAGAACCATCATGTCTAGTGTTTTCCATCTGTTATCAACTCATTTGCATATTCCTAATTCATCTGTTTAATTATTTGGTCATTAAATCTTCATAACCCACATTTGGTTAAGTGTTCCTTCATTTCCAGAAAAGGGGTCAATGTCACGGTTATGTTCTCAAACCTTTAGATCAACGACCAAATTTATTTCTAATTAATTAATTAATTTAGATATCTGATTATAGAGTTGTTAAAATTGCCGATTATCCGGCTGGTGCCCCATTCTTCTCTTAAAAATATGATTCAAACTTACCCACACTTATGCAGTGTTTGAATTCTTGAACAATTCTTTAATCAATATCAAACCTGAATGCCCCCCCTCCTTCACAAGTGGGTGGACATTCATAACCTTACAGTACTTGTACTAGTACGTTACCCTACACACACTACAGTCATGAAGTACTGAAGTACACACACTACAGTCAAGAAGTACTCACTACACACTACAGTCATGAAGTACTCACTAGACACACTGCAGTCATGAAGTACTCACTACACACTACAGCCATGAAGTACTCACTACACACACTACAGTCATGAAGTACTCACTAGACACACTACAGTCATGAAGGACTCACTACACACACCACAATCATGAAGTACTCACTAGACACACTGCAGTCATGAAGTACTCACTACACACTACAGCCATGAAGTACTCACTACACACACTACAGTCATGAAGTACTCACTAGACACACTACAGTCATGAAGGACTCACTAGACACACTACAGTCATGAACTACTCACTACACACTACAGTCATGAAGTACTCACTACACACTACAGTCATGAAGTACTCACTACACGCTACACTCATGAAGTACTCACTACACACTACAGCCATGAATTACTCACTACACACTACACTCATGAACTACCCACTACACACTCCAGTCATGAAGTACTCACTAGACACACTGCAGTCATGAAGTACTCACTACACACTACAGCCATGAAGTACTCACTACACACACTACAGTCATGAAGTACTCACTAGACACACTACAGTCATGAAGGACTCACTAGACACACTACAGTCATGAACTACTCACTACACACTACAGTCATGAAGTACTCACTACACACTACAGTCATGAAGTACTCACTACACGCTACAGTCATGAAGAACTCACTATACGCTACACTCATGAAGTACTCGCTACACACTACAGCCATGAATTACTCACTACACACTACACTCATGAACTACCCACTACACACTACAGTCATGAAGTACTCACTAGACACACTGCAGTCATGAAGTACTCACTACACACTACAGCCATGAAGTACTCACTACACACACTACAGTCATGAAGTACTCACTAGACACACTACAGTCATGAAGTACTCACTAGACACACTACAGTCAAGAACTACTCACTACACACTACAGTCATGAAGTACTCACTACACACTACAGCCATGAAGTACTCACTACACACACTACAGTCATGAAGTACTCACTAGACACACTACAGTCATGAAGGACTCACTAGACACACTACAGTCAAGAACTACTCACTACACACTACAGTCATGAAGTACTCACTACACACTACAGTCATGAAGTACTCACTATACGCTACACTCATGAAGTACTCACTACACACTACAGCCATGAATTACTCACTACACACTACACTCATGAACTACCCACTACACACTACAGTCATGAAGTACTCACTACACACACTACAGTCATGAAGTACTGAAATACTTTGGACAAATATTCAAAAGTGAAGTGTGATTTATACATTTCTCTGTGTTTTGGTTCAGAACGTCTCAGTGTATTCTGAAGTCTAATGTTTGAAATTAGAGTTTAAAATAGTTCTAACCCCAAAGGTCTGACCGTGGTGAGTGTCAGTATCTGAGGATGGAAGGGCATCTGTGAGAAAATACAAGTTTTTTAATATTTCAACGAGAAAATGTGTCTCTACAACCAACAAGTCAAGAAAAGATGTCAGTTATACATGTCAGTTATACATGTCAGTTATAAATGTGAGTTATACATGTCAGTTGTAAATGTCAGTTGTAAATGTCAGTTATAAAAGTCAGTTATAAATGTCAGTTATAAATGTCAGTTATACATGTCAGTTATAAATGTCAGTTATACATGTCAGTTATAAATGTCAGTTATAAATGTCTGCTATAAATTTTAGAAGCTGTCAGTCATAAATGTCCGTTATAGATATTATTTAGGTCAGTTGTAAATGTCAGTTGTTCTTACTGCTCCTTATGTTTTAAATCATTCACCACATTAACTGACTTTTGTTACTAAAACTGACACTTTTGAAAATTAATGATGAAGTTATATTTCCAGTGAGAACTTCAACAGAGAGAAACACTGTCTCTACTCCAGATGAACGGTTCTCCATCTGCCTGGAAGAACCGGTTCTCCTCCTGAAGAACCGGTTCTCCTCCTGAAGAACTGGTTCCCCTCCTGAAGAACCGGTTCTCCTCCTGAGGAACTGGTTCTCCTCCTGAAGAACCGGTTCTCCTCCTGAGTGGCTCCAGCTCCTCTGTCTCTCTCTCCTTCACTGTGGAACTTCTCCAGGTTTATACTGTTGTAGTGTTTCCTGCAGAAGGAGGGTCTAAGAACAGAAGGAGAGGCTAAGGACAGAAGGAGGGTCTGAGGACAGAAGGAGGGTCTGAGGACTCTAGGACATGTCCCTTTTGACATTGTTTCATCTGTTTTTCACGGCTGTTTTTGGGCGTTACAAAAATCAGCTAAAAGAAAGAAAAAATCCCCAGAATTTTTCCACTTTGAACTCAGAAGATGAAACTGAAACGTTTCAAGTGAAAAAGAGAAAGATTGAAAAGCGTGAAAAAATAAAAGAATTTAAAGTTCAAACTCTGACACAACAAATGAATCTGCCACTGGGATAATTACTGCAACCTCTGGCCCCTCCCTCCCTCTGGCCCCTCCCTCCCTCTGGCCCCGCCCCTCTCTCGTCTGTCTCTCATTACTCAAGCTGCTTCTTGCTTCGCTCTGAGCTCATTTCTGGGAAAGTGTTGGCAGTTTGTGGAGTTTGTTGAATTTTAACGAAGGCCGAAATGAACAAAGCGCTGGCTCCAGTTTAGTCCTCCCCGTCCCAAACCCCCCCATTTACCCCCATCCCAAACCCCCCCCGTTTACCCCCAGTCCAAACCCCCCCGTCCCAAACCCCCGTCCCAAACCCCTCCACCTCCCGTGCATCCCCGTCCCAAACCTCCTCCGACACATCTGGATGTGATTTGCCCCGCGGTGACTCTGAGGTGCCCTGGCACACGGCACAGGCACAAAACCCCCTAAAATCCCCCCGTGAGTGGGTCCAGAGCCCCCCTGCACCCCCCTGTGTGCGTATGTGTGTGTGTCTGAAAATAACCTAATGAGCTGCGTTTAAAGCAGGATTGTGCAGCGACTGCCAAAGCGCTCAGGCCCAATAATGAGACACACACACAGACACACACAGACACACAGACACACAGACACACACACACACACACACACACACACAAACACAAACACACACACTCAAAAACTACACATTTTCACTTTGTTGCCTCATTAAAATGGATGAGGCAGAAGGTTTACATTGGTGCAATGTTTTAAACACGTTTGAGCACTCAATTTCTATTTTCACCTACCCTCATCCCCACCCACAGCTTTGTAGTTATCTGTGAATCCACAAATTACTCTAAATACAACTTTGAGTGAAAGCTTTATCAGTAGTCCTGGTTTAGACCTGGTTTAGACCTGGTTTAGTCCTGGTTTAGTCCTGGTTTAGTCCTAGTTTAGTCCTGGTTTAGTCCTGGTTCAGACCTGGTTTAGTCCTGGTTTAGTCCAGGTTTAGACCTGGTTCAGACCTGGTTCAGTCCTGGTTTAGTCCTGGTTTAGTCCTGGTTTAGACCTGGTTCAGACCTGGTTCAGTCCTGGTTTAGTCCTGGTTTAGACCTGGTTCAGACCTGGTTTAGTCCTGGTTTAGTCCTGGTTTAGACCTGGTTCAGACCTGGTTTAGTCCTGGTTCAGACCTGGTTTAGTCCTGCTTTAGTCCTGCTTTAGTCCTGGTTTAGACCTGGTTCAGACCTGGTCCAGACCTGGTTTAATCCTGGTTTAGTCCTGGTTTAGTCCTGGTTCAGTCCTGGTTTAGTCCTGGTTTAGACCTGGTTCAGACCTGGTTTAGTCCTGGTTTAGTCCTGGTTTAGACCTGGTTCAGACCTGGTTTAGTCCTGGTTTAGTCCTGGTTTAGACCTGGTTCAGACCTGGTCCAGACCTGGTTTAATCCTGGTTTAGTCCTGGTTTAGTCCTGGTTCAGTCCTGGTTTAGTCCTGGTTTAGTCCTGGTTCAGACTTGGTTTAGTCCTGGTTTAGACCTGGTTCAGTCCTGGTTTAGTCCTGGTTTATTCCTGGTTTAGTCCTGGTTCAGACTTGGTTTAGTCCTGGTTTAGTCCTGGTTTAGACCTGGTTCAGACCTGGTTTAGTCCTGGTTTAGTCCTGGTTCAGACCTGGTTTAGTCCTAGTTCAGACCTGGTTTAGTCCTGGGTTAGTCCTGGTTTAGTCCTCGTTTAGACCTGGTTCAAACCTGCTTTGGTCCTGGTTTAGACCTGCTTTAGTCCTAGTTTAGACCTGGTTTAGACCTGGTTCAGACCTGGTTCAGACCTGGTTTAGTCCTGGTTTAGACCTGGTTCAGACCTGGTTCAGACCTGGTTTAGTCCTGGTTTCGACCTGGTTTAGTCCTGGTTCAGACTCAGATCTCGTAAACAGTTTTTTTTGCGGCTGAAGCTGTAAAACAGAGATTAGCTTCATAAAAGCTGTTAGCGTGAGAGCTACATGAGGCTAAACGCTGACACAGCCCAGAGCTAATTAGCCTAGCGTTAGCCGCCAACAAACCTCTATAAAACCAGCTTCTGCGCTAACATGTGCTACATAAACGACACCGCCCTCATCGCCATGACAACACCACCCTCATCGGCCTCATCTGGGACAGGGATGAGTCTGTCTACAGGAGGTGGAGCGGCTTGTGCAGCAGAAACAACCTGGAGCTTTGTGGACTCCCTCCTCTTCCTCTACACCACCATCACCCAGGACCTCAAGTGGGAGCCCACCATCTCCCAGGACCTCAAATGGGAGCCAACCATCACCCAGGACCTCAAGTGGGAGCCCACCATCTCCCAGGACCTCAAATGGGAGCCCACCATCACCCAGGACCTCAAGTGGGAGCCCACCATCAGCTCCTCATCAAGAAGGCCCAGCAGAGGATGTACTTCCTGCAACAGCTGAGGAAAGACAAGCTGATGATGGAGCAGTTCTACACGGCCATCATTGAGTCCATAATGATAATAATAATGATGATGATGAATATTTGTTATTATTATTATTTGGCCCGAGCGCCTCAAGCTGGCGAGAGGCCTATCAGTTCTGTAAGGCCGTGCGAAGCACGGCTGCGAAAGTGCGCACATAGTTCGCACGAAATCGAGCACCAATCGCTCGCCCACTTCAAAGACCGCTTCGCAGTCGTCATCCCCATGTAAAGCACTCGTTTGCTCTAAGTAGCTCACGAATACGTTCCATCTCTTGCATTTTCCGTGCACATAAACATGTAATGCAAAAATTGAACATTATTACTGTTTAGAGGGCCAAAAACATAAAGTGGGCGGAGCCCACTCAAAATTAACGAACGTTCCCGTCAGTGACCAGGGAAAGGGAAAGGGAAAGCGCGAGCTACATCATAGTTTATGATATTTGAAAAATGGGAAACATTGTTTTTGCATCAGAATATTATTCTTTCTTCTTCTCGGGACAAACCCCCCTATTTTTCACCCAGTGAACATTGACGGAAAGTCACAAAAATGTGCACACCTCTAAAAATTGTGCCTCTCTACATTCTGGCTATCTCTTTTTTCTAAAATTTAAAAAATTGGCGCATCAGCGCCCCCAAATGTACAAAAAATGCATTGAGAGATAGGAAATGGCCAACAAAAATCTGATCGCAGAATCATGAAATTTGGCGCAGAGGTAGATGGCGACAAAAGAAGTAAAAAAATATTATTTCGGCAACGCCATCCGGCCAACCAAATGTCCGCCATATTGGATCAAAATTAGCTAAGCGTGACTTAGGAGTTTTTCCAAATATCGTACTTTTACGAACTCCTACGGGCGTTGGCCTGAAAAAACTGAAATCAAACATGGTCAATATGGTGTTAACAAGTGGGACATCAAAAGTTATCCAAATGACTTTTGATACCTGTCACGGCGTGGCGAGGACGATCATTGCCGCGGCTATATTTATTATTGTTATCATTATAATACACTGTCTTATGTTGCATCTTAATTTGTGAATTGTTCACTGACAGAGGCAATAAAACTGGTTCAAATCTTAAACTGGTCAGTTTATGACCAAAGAGAACTGAGCTGAGCTTCAAGGTCTGGATCACAAAAGGTCTGAAAATAAGACTTTTATAGATTTTCAATAAAAGGAGTTATTATAACCAAGCGTCTTTACCGTGAACACAACCACCAAAGACCAAAGAGTCAGATGCCCTTCCGTTAGTTTGGGGTTCATTTGAAAACATTTCACAGATGCACAAAGTCTGGTCCAAGTGAACTTTGACCTCTCATCTGTTTCAATCAACCTCATGTTCCTGCGCTGTGATTGGCTGTTTGGGTTTAGACGCTCCAGGGACAAAACATCACAGAGCCAATCACAAACCAAACCTGGACCAGGACCAGGTCTGAACCAGGACTAAACCAGGTCTAAACCAGGACTAAACCAGGTCTAAACCAGGTCTGAACCAGGTCTGAACCAGGTCTAAACCAGGTCTGAACCAGGTCTGAACCAGGACAAAGTACAATGGATTTTAAAACATTTTAAAACTGTTTTGTATTTGGCCAGATTTTTCGAGGAGCGTGGCCTCTGGACACCATATGAACACAATATCTTCTGGAGATTTTTGTTTTTGTTCCTGTTCCAGATCTACAGTGATGTAAACAGAAGATCACTTAGATCTAAGTTTAGATCTACAATGATGTAAACAGAAGATCACTTAGATCTAAGTTTAGATCTACAGTGATGTAAACAGAAGATCACTTAGATCTAAGTTCAGATCTACAGTGATGTAAACAGAAGATCACTTAGATCTATTGGACCTGTGTCTGTCACTTTAGTCGTCTCTAGTTTAGATCTTATGATGTAAAATGTGTTTTTTGTGACATTAGGATTCATTGCGCTCAGATATGGATCAGCTCTACTTTATGTATTCATGTACTTTATGTACTCATGTAGTAGTCTAAATGTATTATTTATAGATTTACAGGACTTTGTGAGCTTGAGACATGTGGCTGAACATGTCAGTTCCAGTCTCCACCACAAGGGTTCTCTCAAGCGTGGTTTGCATCGGATCCACAACTTCAGTGTAGAAAGTGAGAGCGCCTCCTGGTGGAGCAAATACATTTATCACAGTAATCACACTTCCATTAATAGCCCCTCTTATGTTTGCCCCTGTGTGAGGAAAAGTAAAGTCTGTTAGAACCAAATTTAGTCATTTTATGATGTTCTAAGTGGTTTAAATAGGTTTCTTGTAGGTATATAATATACATTTTCTCTTTTCTTATCTTTGTCGATGTGTTTGTTTGTTTCTTAATTGGACCAAATTAACGCATCTGAAAGGTTAACATTTTCGTGACCTTTCAGATGCCTTGCTTAAAGACGCAATGGACGATTTTTCGGCGATTTGAAAATGCGCATGCGCACTCCCCCGTGCGGACTGATACAACACACACGTACGTTAGTTTATTAGCGCAAAAGATCGCATCGCATCTCTCGTCTCCCGTAGATTTCTGTCTCTTATGCTGAAACGTGCTGCTCTCGGAGGACGAGTCGCACGCGGCTGCAGGTGAGCGGTAGGTGCGTTTTATGATTGATACGTGGCAGGACTAGTCGCCAGTCCACGCTACGAGGAAATAAGACTCAGATTTGGGTCCAAAAAATCGTCCATTCAACCTTTAACTATGTTGAAATAATATATAATGTACTTCTGACTCTAGTCAAACACAGACAGGACCACAACAACCGAACACAATAGAACAAACAAAGCCCCCCCAAAAAGAGCCTATCACCCCCCACCCTCCTGTTGTTACCAAGGCACCTCCTCCCATCAAACCTCGTGTGGAAGCACACAACAGCCTCGCTGCTACACATGTGTTTGTTAATTAGGGCTACGGATCGCATCAGCTCTCCTCTTTGCAGATTTCCGTCTCTTCTGAACTTGAACACATTCTTTCTTTTTGGTCATTTTTGTACTGTACACTGAAGGAACTCGCTAAACACACACCGGCATATCAACCACAAATGTGCAGCCATTGAAACGTGATGCTATCCTGGGAACGAGGCCGCAGGTGTGCAGGAGCACGCAGGGAATGATTGATTTATCGGCTGTCCACGCCACCAGGAAATGAGACTCAAATTGCTTGCCAAAAATCCTCTATTATTCCTTTAACACTGTTTGTTTTCACCCAAAGTGGGCGTGGGCCTAGCGCTAGCCCAAAATTACCCGTATGACCGGTGTTTTCTTTCAGGCGGAAAGGACGGCAGCCTCCGTGACGCTCGGGTCCTTCACGTGGCGTACGTAAACAAAGATGGCGGCGTGAGGCTGCGCTGCCCCGGCGTTTTCTCACGGTTCTGGACTTTAATCCGCTTGCTGTCGCCTGGTTCTGGGCTTTTCACGGAGTTATGTGGTGCCCGCTTCTCCCGTGACTCCCCCTGGGACTGAGCCGTGACTGAGGCCGACAGTGAGCGCACTTTAAACCGCTTTGTCCGCAGACATGAGCGGCTGGGCAGGTTTTTCTGACGCGGAACTGCGGAGGCTTCAGCAGAGCAACGGTGAGAAGACAAGTGACAAAGTGCACCTGGTTTAGTCCTGGTTTAGACCTGGTTTAGACCTGGTTTAGTTCTGGTTTAGTTCTGGTTTAGTCCTGGTTTAGTCCTGGTTCAGACCTGGTTTAGCCCTGGTTCAGACCTGGTTTAGTCCTCGTTTAGACCTGGTTCAAACCTGCTTTGGTCCTGGTTTAGACCTGCTTTAGTCCTAGTTTAGACCTGGTTTAGTCCTGGTTTAGACCTGCTTTAGTCCTGGTTTAGACCTGCTTTAGTCCTGGTTTATTTCAGGTTCATCTCAACCTCATCTCTGTCGTTCTCAGACTCGCTGGTTCCGATGTCGAGTCGCGGGCGCAAACCGGCCTCAATGACCCGGAGCCGACAGCAGATCCAGAGGGAACAGGCCCTGCTCAAGACCGGGTCCGGGTCCAGTCCACTTCCCCCTGGACAACAGCTCAGCCGACCGGAGTCCAGACCGGAGTCCCGACCGGAGTCCCGACCGGAGTCCAGACCGGAGTCCCGACCGGAGTCCCGACCGGAGTCCCGACCGGAGTCCCGACCGGAGTCCCGACCGGAGTCCCGACCGGAGTCCCGACCGGCTGTGGAGGAAAACTCTGAGATTCCAGTTTTAAAAGAACTGGAAAAACAAGAAGTGGAAAAGTAAGTGTTTCTTTTGGGTTTTGGGGTTTTGATGTTCTCGTCTGTTTTCATCTGATGTTTGAAGGTCGATTCTGGAGAAGTGAAATTTCACTTTGAGCTGAAGATGAAGAAACGTAAACAGCTCTTTATTTGGCCTTGCGCAGTTTAAAGACAAATGTTGATTTTGGTGTCTTCTATATTCGTCTGTAATATCTGTTTGAAAGTGTAACTCGTTTGGCGTAAGTGTGTGGTTTGTTTCAGTCGTGAGCGAAGTCGTGTGGAGCTTCTGCAGCTTCAGCAGAAGGAGATGGAAGAGAAGAACAAGAGGAAGAAAGCTCTGCTCACAAAGACCATCGCCGAGAAGTGAGTCTCCAACACACTTCTATCTGAGCCCAGGTCAGCTGTGGAACCACTGAAAGCCCAGATGTTTGAGCTCTAAATGCTCTAAAACTGTCCACATCGAACAAAAACATTTTTCTTTGCAAACAAACCAAGATTAACTGTAGATGTGGGTGTAATGCCTCATTCGTCCTGGAGGGTCCACTGTAGAGAAAAAATTTTCATCTGGACTTTCATTCAAGAATCTCAATCTGTGAATCAAGACCGGGAACTAGGATATTTATCCTACTCTGAGTATGCCCCGCCCACCGGTTATTGGTTTCACCAGAAACTAAACCTTTGTTTACTATCATTCCTTTAATGGGCCATCAGCCTCCTATTGTCCCTGTCTCATTATCTCTCCTCCTGTGTAACTGATGAGCATCACTTCACTG
The DNA here is from genome assembly GCF_026437365.1 of Eucyclogobius newberryi. Classification (NCBI taxonomy): domain Eukaryota; kingdom Metazoa; phylum Chordata; class Actinopteri; order Gobiiformes; family Gobiidae; genus Eucyclogobius; species Eucyclogobius newberryi. Next base: position 15,093,229 of record NW_027316532.1, read on the forward strand.
CTTTGGACAGAATAAACTACATTGTTCAGTTTTTGTGTTGCATCTCGTCTGTCTGAAGAATTGCAAAGAATGTTTAAACTACATGAAATCCCTGTTTAATTTAAGGAAACACTTTAAGACGCAAACTGGTTCATCCTAAGGACAAGATGCGACACAAAAACAGAACAATGTAGTTTATTTTGTCCAATGCAAGAGCGCCACATAGTGAGACTAAAGAGCGCTACATAGTGAGACTAAAGAGCGCCACATAGTGAGACTAAAGAGCGCCACATAGTGAGACTAAAGAGCGCCACATAGTGAGACTAAAGAGCGCCACGTAGTGAGACTAAAGAGCGCCACGTAGTGAGACTAAAGAGCGCCACGTAGTGAGACTAAAGAGCGCCACGTAGTGAGACTAAAGAGCGCCACGTAGTGAGACTAAAGAGCGCCACGTAGTGAGACTAAAGAGCGCCACATAGTGAGACTAAAGAGCGCGGGGTCTACTCAGAGTAGAATAAATATCAGAGTTCCCGGTCTTGATTCACAGATTGAGAATGTCTCTTGGATGAAAGTCAAAATGTTTCGTTTGTACAAAAGAAAAAAAGTCCAGCAGAAACAACTGAATCTTTTTCTACAATTTAAGTGTGATATTCTTCCCTCACACAGGTGAGATGGTGGGCGGAGATAGAGAGGGACCAGAGCTCCTCTGAGTTCTGGGGTCCTCTTTGGTTCTCTTGGGTTCTTTGCTTTCTTGACGTTCTTCTTGATGTTCCTCTTGATGTTCCTCTTGATGTTCTTTTCTTCTCCATTTCTCAGGTCAAAGCAGACTCGCGCTGAGACCATGAAGCTCCAGAGGATCCAGAAGGAGCTGCAGACTCTGGATGACATGGTGTCCAACGACATCTGCATCCTCCGAGGACGGATCGAGCAGGCCAGCTGGGACTATACTGCGGCAAGGTACTATTACTGCTACGGCTAATACTGCTAGTACAGAGCTGCTCACGCTATCCAGCATGCACCACAGACTCCACACGCCAGTGATGCAGCAGAGAAAACACATGAAACTAACAACGGCGACCGCAATCATCAAACTATCAACGCAGGGCTCAGATTTAGGATTTTCACTTGTATAGCGGTGCTGCTAAACAATCCGTAATTTTTTTCAAATTTGCATAGCAATTTGCTAATTGCATAGCAAAACACGAAAGTGACTAACAATCAATATTTTCCATTGACATAACACGATTATTTATTTAAAATGTATTTGTAAACATTCAATTTTTTTAAAAACTCTTAACAAATTCACTTTTAAACACTTTGTAATTTATTGATTTTTTGTTGTTGTTGTTGTTGTTTTATGGCGGTTGACATCCGAGTGTTGCATTACCGCCAGACTTTATTCCTTAGACTTTGTCGTAGTCCTAAAAGTTCTTCTTCCAGTGCCTCGTAGTCCTCAGACTCTGTCGTAGTCCGTAAAAGTACTCCTTCCATTGCTTTGGTGTTACAAAGCCCATGAGGTCATGATATGTCTTTGTGACTAGAATAGTTGTTGTTGTTTCAGAGACTAACCGGCTTTATTCCAGGGAGACTACTCTTCATTGTATCCTATAGAAGTTGCGTCCGCACGGGGGGAGTGTGCACGCGCACTTCAACTTGAGTTCTCAAATCGGCGAAAAATCCATTATTCCTTTAAGTCCAAGTCAAAGGATTGAAACTATTAAAATGTTTTGCCCAGATTTCTCTCTCTGTTCCAGACTTTGATGATGGAATAAAACTGGAATTTTCCCACTGTGGGACAAATAAAGGCTTATCTTAAATATCTCTAGGTTTATATGGCAAGGAAAGAAACCCTGTATCCAACTCAAAACTTAACAATTATCAAAAGAAAAAGGGGGCGGGGTTAACCTTTATTTCAGGTGAAATGAGAGCGTTGCTGGTGTGACCCAGAATGTTGTGCTCAATGGTCTCATATTGAGAGTAATATGGTGCCGGGGGTTCCTGTACAGGCCTTATACCGAGAGTAATGTGGTGCCGGGGGTTCCTGTACAGGCCTTATACCGAGAGTAATGTGGTGCCGGGGGTTCCTGTACAGGCCTTACTGGCAGATGACAGACGCTTGAGTCTGATGGAGGAAGTGAAGAATCCCTGGGTCAAATCTGTGCTTACAACATGGAAGGAGCTGATCAGAACATACAAACTAAACAAAGATGTTACAATCTTAAACTGGTAAAGCTTTATGACCAAAGGTTTTGTACCAAATAGAACTGACCTGAGACTCAAGGTCTGGAGTACAAAAGGTCTAAAGGTTTTTCACCAGATTGTAAAAGAGAATCACATGAAAAGCTTGGATATGTTGAAAGAGAAACAGGACTTTTATAGGTTTTTACACATAGAGTCATGACCTTTATAACCTCTGACCGAGATGTTTATGGAGGCTCTTCAAACCTCTCCTCACAGAAGCTGCCCTCTTCTCCTGCGTCCGTCTGTTGATCCGTCTTCTCTTGTCTCTTGCAGAAAGCGTTATGAAAAAGCCGAGGACGAGTTTGTCATGGCTAAACTGGAGCTTCACAAGAAAACTGAGCTGAAGGAGCAGCTGACGGAACATCTGTGCACCATCATCCAACGGAACGAGCTCCGCAAGGCACAAAAACTGGAGGAACTCATGGCCCGACTGGAGCTGCAGACGGACGACATCAACGACATCAACGACATCAACGACATCAACGACATCAACGACATCAACGACATCAACGACATCAACGACATCAACGAGATCAACGAGGAGACGAAGAACGAGAACAACGAGGAGATGAAGAACGAGGAGATGAAGAACGGGGAGACGAAGAACGGGGAGACGAAGAACGGGGAGTCGAAGAACGGGGAGACGAAGAGCGGGGAGACGAAGAGCGGGGAGACGAAGAGCGGGGAGACGAAGAGCGGGGAGACGAAGAGCGGGGAGACGAAGAGCGGGGAGACGAAGAGCGGGGAGACGAAGAGCGGGGAGACGAAGAACGGGGAGACGAAGAACGGGGAGACGAAGAACGGGGAGACGAAGAACGGGGAGACGAAGAACGGGGAGACGAAGAACGAGGAGACGAAGAACGAGATCAAGGAGAAAAGGAGAGGAGCGACAAGGGAAGACAGGGAAGTGAAGGCGGCGACAGGAGGAGAAAAGCATTGGGACCAAAGCGATCCATCGACGGAGTGAGAAACGAAAGCCAAAGACGGCGAAACTCTGGACAATTCAGGGCCATCGTGACGTTTGAATCAGAAACTCTACTGCAGATGAACCATGCAGCTGTTCTCAGGGGAACTCTGAAACTCTACTGCAGATGAACCATGCAGCTGTTCTCAGGGGAACTCAGCTTTCCAAACACTCACTTTGTAAAGAATGTTTTGAACACAAATGTGGAACGTTTTTTCCAGTGTTGACAAGTTCATATCTGGAGAGCCACTTTCCCCTTCTTCATTTGCATCTTCTCTTCATCGTGTAACTGTCAAACACCTGCAGAGTCTTGTTTTGCTCACAGGGGGCGCTATAGATGTGCGAGTTCTTTGATGATGATCTGTTTTAGACACAAACTTTTATCATGTAAAAATGATAAACTATCTAAAGTTTAGAGCTTTGTATCTTTCTATTTGTGCTTTTGGCAAAAGTAAATATTTAACTTGATCTTTTCTTTAATTAAAAAAACTGTCTTTTCAAAATAAGATCCCATTTTTATGTTGAACTTTTGGTTTGTGGTTAACATGTGACTAGTCCTGGTTTAGTCCTGGTTTAGTCCTGGTTTAGACCAGGTTTAGACCAGGTTTTGCCCTGGTTAAGCCCTAGTTTAGCCCTGGTTTAGGGATCATGTTTCAGTTTTTGTAGGTCATAAATCAAAAGAGTCTTTCTGTCAGAAATAAAAGTCACCAGGACTAAACCAGGTCTAAACCAGGTCTGAACCAGGTCTGAACCAGGTCTGAAGTCTGGTTTCCCTGAGGCGCTGCAGTGAAACCGGATCTTGGACCAGTTTTGAGGACTCGGTCGGACCTGTCAGATCCCTCTAAGTCCGGACTTTCTTCAGACCGGGCCGGGTCTAGGCGGATCAGGTCACATGACGCGGCGGCAGCTCTGATCCGGACCAGGCCATGCATCAAAGTCCCAAGTCCGAGTCCCAGATCCTGAGTGGAACCAGATGTGCTTTAATGAGCCTGGACCTGGACCTGCTCCCAGTGCTGTTTTAGTCCTGGTTAAGTCCTGTTTTAGTCCAGGTTTAGTCCTGTTTTTGTCCAGGTTTAGTCCTGTTTTAGTCCTGGTTTAGTCCAGGTTTAGTCCTGTTTTAGTCCTGGTTTAGTCCTGGTTTAGTCCAGGTTTAGTCCAGGTTTAGTCCTGTTTTAGACCTGTTTTAGTCCGAATTAGTCCTGGTTAAGTCCTGTTTTTGTCCAGGTTTAGTCCTGGTTTAGTCCAGGTTTTGTTCTGTTTGTTTCAAGGAAAGAGCTGCAGACTTCCCACTCCCCAGACACTTCCTCCTCACGCACAGACCAGTGCGTGACGTCACTCAAACTAATTCACACTAATTCACACATAATCAGATGGTTCCCGGGGCCGCTCTCTGGGGCTCCTTTCTCTGGGGCTCCTTCCTCTGGTCCCGTGGGGCTTCACTGCTGGGCTTCGGTGAGGGGCTTCAGTGCGGGGCTTCAGTGCGGGGCTTCAGTGCGTGGCTTCCCAGCGGCGCCTCACTGCGGGGCTTCAGTGCGTGGCTTCCCAGCCGCGCCTCACTGCGGGGCTTCAGTGCGGGGCTTCAGTGCGATGCTTCACTGTGGGCCTTCACTGCGGGGCTTCATTGCGGGGCTCCGGGGCCCGTGTGTCCCGGGACAGAGCCGGGATTGTGCTCGGTTCCGCGGTGCCACGTAATTGCTGGTGTGAAAACTCCTACGCGCGCGAGACGAGGCCGCGCGGTGGGCGTGTCCTGAGCGCGCGCCCCTTCGCTCCGGCCGCGCTTGCTTCCATTCGCTCCAGTCTGCGCGCGAGGACACACCGCGTTTGCACGAGACCCAGGCACGGGACACGGGAGACGCACCGGGACGCACGGAGAGACGCGCCACGGACACGGGCCTTTCACCGCCCACGCGCTCTGGCCCCAGACCCCGCCCGGACCCGGGACCCGGACCTTCTGCGTTTGTTGGAGTACGGTTTTTAATGCGAGTCCCCGCCCGCGTCCCGCCGCGTCCCCGCCTGTCCTCGCGCTTTCCCCGGCTCTTAACGCGCCCTTTTCCCGCTCCACGGCCATGACTTCCAGCTACGGCCACGTGATGGATCGGACCCCGCCGTTACCGAGCAGCCTGGACCCGCTGCAGGCCAAGAAGAACTTCTCCGTGAGCCACCTCCTGGACCTGGAGGACGCGGCGGACGCGGCGGGAGCTCAGGCCGAGGACGGAGTCGCGGAGGCGGGAAGGAGTCTGATGGAGTCACCGGGACTGACGAGCGGCAGCGACACGACGCAGCAGGAAAGTAAGTGTGACTGGAGCATCGGGAATGTGAGGCTCCTCCGGAACCCAACCGGGACTAAACCAGGTCTAAACCAGGACTAAACCAGGTCTAAACCAGGTCTAAACCAGGACTAAACCAGGACTAAACCAGGACTAAACCAGGACTAAACCAGGACTAAACCAGGACTAAACCAGGTCCAAGCCAGGACTAAACCCTTAACATTCTTTTTAAATAAAAAGTGTGATTTATAATGAAAACGTGAACCCGCTTTCTTATCTTTAAAGGAGATAATGATATTAATAATAATAATATTAATATTATTATTATTAATAATTATAATAATAATACAAACACGTGTTAAAGTCGCACTTTTGCCGTAAATACTTCAAAGTGACCGCAGAGCGCGGAGGCGGAAAAATGTGACGAATGCGCCAAAGTAACGGACAGAAGAGGTCATAACGGACAGAAGAGGTCATAACGGACAGAAGAGTTAATCACGGACACGTTTGGACCGCCGCGGCCTGAGCTTTAACAACAACATTTATCTTCCAGAAGTGACAGCGCAAAGACGCGCGGCACTCGGAAAAACGCGTCCCTGATTTATGAGTTTCAGGTGAAGCTGAAGCGGCACGAGGCGCGAACGTCATATGCAAAGTCCGATTACCCCGGACAGAGCTGGACAGAGCTTTAATCCTCTGAGAAAGAGGAGCAAGAGGGAGAGAGAGAGATAGAGAGAGAGATAGAGCTTTAATTTGGATGAATTATCCTCTCTCTCCCTCTCCCTCTCCCTCTCCCTCTCTCTCTCCCTCTCTCTCTCTCTCTCTCTCTCTCTCTCTCTCTCTCTCTCTCTCTCTCTCTCTCTCTCTCTCTCTCCCTCCCTCTCCCTCTCCCTCTCCCTCTCCCTCTCCCTCTCCCTCTCCCTCTCCCTCTCCCTCTCCCTCTCCCTCTCTCTCTCTCTCTCTCTCTCTCTCTCTCTCTCCCTCTCTCTCCCTCTCTCTCTCTCCCTCTCTCTCTCTCTCCCCCTCTCTCTCCCTCTCTCTCGTGTTTTTTGAACAAACAAACTTTATCTTCTGTTTGTTTGGAGAAGTAAGAGTTCATCTTTAATTCCTCTTTGTCAAATTAACGCCCCAGGAACAAAAATAAACCACAGAGAAGCTTTATCTAAACTCGGGGGCCAAACGGGGCCGGACTTAGGGGCCAAACTGTTAAACTGTTTCATTCAGTTTGTTTAACGTTGTGTTTTGATCAGATTGAACCGTGATCGATTGATTTGTGATTCCGCCAAAAACTGACGATGTTTGGATTGAAAACAGTCGTAAATCTGCCTCGAATGCGTTTGACCTCAGCCCAGAGCCGGGGATGAGAGCAGGGAGGATATGCAGTAAATATTGGAGTCAGGATCTGCGCTCACGTGACCCTGGCACGTGCCGTTTTCATTTCAAAACTCTGAATTCCAAATGTAGTTTTAAAATGTGAAATAAAAACGTGCCGTGCGCGTAAACTCGGGCCGTGTGCGCCGCGCGAGGCCTAAAAGCTCTTAAAGCTCTTAAATAAAACAGACGGAACAGAAAACAAAGTGACATAAAATGACAAAATGAGTCTTAAATGTTTAAATGTGTTTGAGTCACTTTAAGCACATTTAAAAACAAAGACAAGAGAAAACGTGAATCAAAGAGAATTTCTTGAAAAGAATTAGTGCAACAAAACTCTTTTCTCAGAATATTTATATTTATATTTCTGAACTCATTTTGAAGCCTTTTTTTTGTTTTTGCAGCTAAAATCGACTTTCATGATCACAAACAATATGTATAAAATAAATTATAATAATATTTAACCATATTTATTTTTCATTATTAATCTAATGCATGTATTATATATATGTTATATAAAAATATATATGTTAAATATGTTATAGATAACAGTTTAGTTCAGAATGTGAACAAAGTGCTGATTGAAAAGTAGAGATTATTAAGATATCAAAAAATATGATGACATTAAATATATATATATATATATATATATATATATATATATATATATATATATATATATATATATATATATTATATTACAATGTTTCCTACATTTAACATTTCCTTAAAATCAAAAGAAACAAAACTGTTTTTGATCCATTTACAAAAGCTCCCCGGGTTGGACCCGCGCGTTTCTCCGGATCCAGGCCCGGAGAAATGCGCCACGGACACGGGCCTTTCCCCCGGCCGCCCACGCGCTCTGTCCCCGGACCCGGACCTTCTGCGTTTGTTGGAGTACGATTTATAATGCGAGTCCCCGAGCCGGGTCCCGGTTCTGCAGAAGTGTCTGAGACGGTGTTTCCAGATGTTTCTGAGCCAAAGTGAGACGCGTTTGTGTCGCGGAGGCTCGTGTGGAACAAGTGACAAATATAGTCTAGAGCACGAGCCAAAGCCACAAATGTGAGACGAGCGGCAATTTACACCAAACTCACTCAAATTAGGGCTATTTTGGCTCATTTTGGCCCATTCCGGCCCATAAAAGAGATTTAAAAGCTTGTTTTAATTGGCTGAAATCTGAGCACGTGCGGAGAGAGAGGGAGGGGCCGCCCGCCGCACGCGTCCCCCAAACAGAGCTCCGATCCCGCGTCAAAATGTTTCTGAAGTCGGTGTAAAGCCTGGAGGTGTGAGCGGGGCCTGCGGTGGAGCTGTGCCCGGAACACACGCACTTTCCCCGGGTCCAGGGTCCAGAGTCCAGAACGAGCCTCAAACATCCTGAGCTCTATCCAGAACCAGCTCTGTCCAGAACCAGCTCTGTCCAGAACCAGCCTCAAACACTTCATCTGAGTCTTTACTTTGTCATGATTCTGAGTCAAGTGAGAAAAAGAGCAGGATTGAACCATTAAAACATGATTAAAACATTTATGTTCCTCGGTTTGTGACTTTAGGAAATCAAACGTTCAAACAACAGAATAAAGTGAATATGACAAAAACAGACTTTAGATGTATTTGAATAGTCTTAATTTTGCTTCTAAAATTGTCGATTATTATAATGTATTATTATTATTATTATCATCATCATCATTATGTAATATTATAATTATAATATCATTATCATCATTATGACCTGAATAATCAAAATGATCAAATATATATATATAATTTTAAAAAATCCTCAGAAAACCAAATGAACCTGAATGAACGTCATCAATGAAAATCATCAGGAAATCGTCTAAATCTGCTCAACTCACCAACGTCACTTTGACTGAAACACTTTTACTTTTTTATTGTAAAAGTATTTTATTTATGAGTTTATTTGAACAGAGACAGAGCGTGAATGAAGTGTGTTTCTGTAAAAGTCCCAGGAAACGTGTCAAATGCACACGTTTCACAGATACTTTAATACTTATACTTCAGTAGATTTATACTTTCAGACCTGAGTCTGAGTTCTTCTTCTTCAGACTCTGAGTTTGTGAAGCTGAAGTGCAAACGAGTTTCCAGGGTAAAAATGTGAGTTATTTTTTCTCTCACAAAGCTCGGCCTTCACTTAAGTATCATCAGTGTTAAAGAATGTGATGTATCTGAAGATAAAAGTAAAACCCTCAGTATTTGTCCAGTCAAAGTGTGAGAACATTAAACCTCCAGTAGAGTCAAAAGTGCCGTTTGTGGACATCCAACATTCAGACTTTTGTTGTCTTGTGTTCTTGTCTTCAGCTTCACTCTCGACTGTGGAATGTGTTTATTCAAATGTTTTCCATCTGAATCAGCGACGTTCTCCAGCAGCTCTTTGTAGAACCGTTCCCAGGGAAGGCGCTCCATTCGTGGGTTTCATTTTGGGAAAGTCCCTGACGCTGCCGAGCTCTGGGACGAGATGACGCCTAGCAACAACCACAACGTCACAGAAATGAAGTCTGACAGGGCGAGGACGCACGGAGCTCCTTCTCTGGGCTCGGCTTCAGTGAACGTCCCCGGAGCCTCTGGAGGTCTGCCCAGGGACGGAGCTCTTTCTCTGGGCTCGACTTCGGTGAACGTCTCCGTAGCCTCTGGAGGTCTGCCCAGGGACGGAGCTCTTTCTCTGGGCTCGACTTCGGTGAACGTCTCCGTAGCCGCTGGAGGTCTGCCCAGGGACGGAGCTCTTTCTCTGGGCTCGGCTTCAGGTGAACGTTCCCGGAGCCTCTTGAGTTCTGTCCAGGGACGGAGCTCTTTCTCTGGGCTCGACTTCGGTGAACGTCTCCGTAGCCGCTGGAGGTCTGCCCAGGGACGGAGCTCTTTCTCTGGGCTCGGCTTCAGGTGAACGTTCCCGGAGCCTCTTGAGTTCTGTCCAGGGACGGAGCTCTTTCGCTGGGCTCGGCTTCGGTGAACGTCCCCCGGAGCCTCTGTAGGTCTGCCCAGGGACGGAACACTTTCTCTGGGCTCGGCTTCACGTGAACGTCCCCGGAGCCTCTTGAGGTCTGCCCAGGGACGGAGCTCTTTCTCTGGGCTCGGCTTCACGTGAACGTCCCAGGAGCCTCTGGAGGTCTGCCCAGGGACGGAGATCTTTCTCTGGGCTCGGCTTTGGTGAACGTCCCCTGGAGCCTCTGGAGGTCTGCCCAGGGACGGAGCTCTTTCTCTGGGCTCAGTTTCACGTGAACGTCCCCGGAGCCTCTGGAGGTCTGCCCAGAAACGGAGCTCTTTCTCTGGGCTCTGCTTCACGTGAACGTCCCCAGAGCCTCAGGAGGTCTGCCCAGGGACGGAGCTCTTTCTCTGGGCTCGGCTTCGGTGAACGTCCCCGGAGCCGCCGGAGGTCTGCCCAGGGACAGAGCTCTTTCTCTGGGCTCGGCTTCATGTGAACGTCCCCGGAGCCTCTGGAGGTCTGCCCAGGGACAGAGCTCTTTCTCTGGGCTCGGCTTCACGTGAACATCCCCGGAGCCTCTGGAGGTCTGAGCGGTTTGTGCAAAGACGGGCCCCTGAACACGGCTCTGGTCTGAGCGGTTTGTCCCGGTGCTGGATGTAAAAGTATCTCATTAAAATAATCAATGTTTCCAAGTTCTAAATCTTCTAAATCTAAACTTGAAGAGTAAAATTAATCCATTTAGCGGAAGATTTTTAAGTGAATCGTTTCCTACGACAGTGGCTCATAAACAATAAAACACATTTGAGTAAAAATCAAGAACATAAAAGATGCAGATTTTGAGAACTATTAAAGTCAAATTGTGATCACGATTATTAAAGAAAAGATAAAGAATTTTACAGATTTTTTCACACTGATTTTGAAAACTGTTAACGTGGATTTTTGCGATCGAACGATTTTAAATCCTCTTAAAAAAAAAATGTCCAGGGTCAAAATGTCTTTTTACCGCACTAGATGGAATATTTTATTTGAGCTTCACAAAATAATCATCTCTGGTAAAGTCTGTAATAAATAATACATTAAAATTTAATTTTAATTAGTTTTAAAAAATATTTTTTTAAAAATCACGCAATTTTAAAATGTTCTGTGAGAGTAAAAAATAAAAGTATTAACGCGGATTATTGTGAATTTACTACATTTGGTCATTATAAGCATTTTCTCAGGAAGTTTTTCTCCACAGACCAAAAACATTCCGACTTCAGAAGCTCTCAAATAATACACAATACTCCAGTTCAAACGTACAGATCCTGCTCTCAAATAATACTTAATACGCAATAATGTCATATTCAGGTGCACATAACTGATGTAATTAAGAGATTAAGTTTACTTTACCACTATTATTGGTATTATTTTGTCTTATGTTATCTTATTTTTATTTTATTTTTTTATTTATTTTCTCTCTATTCCCTATTAAGAATATGAGCGGTGCTGTCTATAGGAGTTTTGTTTATAAGAGTGTTTTTTAAAGCTTCCTATAAGTTATCTGTTCCTTCTTCTGTATCTACTTGTGTTGCAACAACGGAATTTCCCCATGTGGACAATAAAGGAATATCTTATCTTAATACAAAATACTCCAGTTTAAACGTACAGATCCTGCTCTCAAATGTAGTGAAGCAAACGTCCAAAGTTTCACTCTTAAATGTGCTTAAAAACACCACTTCACTGAGAAAAATCCAAGTTCCTCCGCTTGAGGGAGAAAGTGTGAAACTGAGCCCAGAGAAGGGAGATTGTTCCTGGGCACAGACCCGTACTGAGGCCCCTGACAGAGGCCCCTGACCGCTGGAGGTTTGAGGTCCAACTGGATTTGAGCGTATTCTCTGTGTTTGAGGTTAATCCGATTTATAAACTGCTTTTGACTTTGTAGAAAAACAGTTTAAAAAAGTTTGATTAGGCTGAAGCTGGAGGTCTGGAGAGCGTCACAGTGGGATCAAACCCACAGACGGAGCTCTTTTCCTGGGCTTAGGCCTGACGCTTGCGACCCAAACCAGCTTCACATGGTTTAAGTGTAAAAGGTTTGACACGTGAAGCAGACGCGGCCGTGATTAAAGCGCCGCTCGTTTGTGGAGCTGAACCTGGAGTGTAATTAGTGCTAAATGAAGACAGACGCCTGGATTCTATCACAGACACGCCCCCAGGAGCAGACGCACCCCCAGGAGCAGACATGCCCCCAGGAGCAGACACGCCCCCAGGAGCAGACACGCCCCAGGAGCAGACGCAGACACGCCCCCAGGAGCAGACACGCCCCCAGGAGCAGACGCAGACACGCCTCCAGGAGCAGACACGCCCCCAGGAGCAGAAACGCCCCCAGGAGCAGACGCAGACACGCCCCCAGGAGCAGACACGCCCCCAGGAGCAGACGCAGACACGCCCCCAGGAGCAGACACGCCCCCAGGAGCAGACGCAGACACGCCTCCAGGAGCAGACACGCCCCCAAATCAAATCAAACTACACGTGTTCAGTGTCGGCTCGAGGTTTAAGGCCGATGGGAGAAAAAGTGCAAATATTGATTGACAGATTGGTTGATGCGTGTTAGGCCTGAACACGGAGCAGAAAACATACAACATGAAACACGCAACACGACATGCAAAACACACAACACACAAAAAACAGAATAAAACTCACTGTCGTGACCAAAGAAGTACAAAAGGAAAAGTGTTTAAGTACAATCTTCTGTTCAGCACATTTGAGAGTAGGATCTGTACTTTTACTGCAATACTGCACTGAAAAGTAGAAAGTACTTTTCAGTGCAGTTCAAAGTGCAGTAAAATGTACTTTTTGTTTTTGTTTGAGATGGAAAAGACTAAATAGTTTTTATTTAGTCTTTTCCATCTCATTATTATTTAGCCCCACCCCTTTTCCTCATAAGTCATGTTTTTATACATTTACAGTTTTAATATTCCACATTTACAGATTGAATATTCCACATTTACAGTTTGAACATTCCACATTTACAGAATTCTCGACTCAAACTGAAATCAGCTGCTTTATTTAATTCAAACACTTTCCATTGATTTAAAGGAGTGTCTACAGAGCCGCGGCGCGCGGCCGAAACTGCCATGTTATTTGTGCCGCGGCTCCTGCCAGGTTAAGGTTAGGGCGCCATTTGACCGCGCCAGGTTAAAGGTGGTATGGACGATTTTTTTTCAGCAAATTTTGTATCATATTTCCTCGTGGCGTGGATAAATCATTTGTCCTGCCACGTATCAATCATAAAACACACCTACCGCTCACCTGCAGCCGCGTCAGGCTCGTCCCCACGTTTCCGCGTGCCTAAGCGCATGGATCTATCATAATATAGTTCCCTCAGTGTACGGGGCAAAATGAAGACGGAGAAAGACAGTTCGAGCTGACGCAGAAGTGGACAGAAATCTTTTGGAGACGAGAGATGCGATGCGCTCCGTTGCGCTAATAAACAAACGCACGTGTGTGTTGTATCAGTCCGCACGGGGGAGGGCGCATGCGCACTTCCGCCTGCGTTCTCAAATCGCCGAAAAATCGTCCATACCGCCTTTAAGGTTAAGGTTAGGGTTAAGGTTAAGGTTAAGGTTAGCCATGAGGCTATATAGCAGTGCCGCGGTTCCTGAAACTGCTGGGCCATTTGACCGCGCCGCGGCTCTGCAGCCACGGCCTTGATTTAAAGGTCAGTTTGTTATGAAGGTTCAAATCCCCAGGTCTGAGCTCTGAACATCTGAAAGGCCTGAGCCTATGAAAAGCTGAAAGGTCTGAGCCTCTCTACAGCTGAAAGGTCTGAGCTCTGAACAACTGAATGGTCTGCGACTCGGAACAGCTGAACGGTCTGACCCTCTGAAAAGCAGAATGGTCTGACCCTCTGAAAAGCAGAATGGTCTGATACTCTGAACGGTTGACAGGTCTGAGCTCTGAACATCTGAAAGGTCTGAGCCTTCAGAAACAGACGTGACTTTGTCTTTGTTTATTAGTAAATCGTGTTTAAAATGCATTTATGGCCGGATCATGTGACTCGAATATTAACAAAAGGACAATGATGAAACCGATTGATTATGAATTGGATATTTGTCTCTTTAGGAGAACTGCAGGTGATGAAATGGATGACAAACAATTTTAACGAGTTTAATGATGAACAGTAACAAACTCACTCAAATCAAAATACTTTTCATGAATTAAACCTTTTGAACATTTCTTTTCTGGCGTGTGATTGGTTCATGTCTTGGTGCCGTCCTGGCCTGTGATTGGACGTTTCCTCGACAGCGGCTATAATCATTTCAAATCAAATCACAACGATTTTGACAAAAAGGAAATGAGAAAATGGACGACTTCCTTCATTTGAAAAGAAAAGGAAAACATGGAGTGTTTTTAGAACAGCTCCACGTCACTAATGACACACATGCTACGCACACGCTACACACACGCTACACACACGCTACACACACACACGCTATGCACACACACGCTACACACACGCTACACACGCTACACACACGCTACACACACGCTACACACACTACACTTGCATGCTACACACACGCTACACACACACACGCTACACTTACATGCTACACACACACGCTACACACACACACTACATACACGCTACACACACACACACACGCTACACACACACGCTACACTTACATGCTACACACACGCTACACACACTAGTCCTGGTTTAGTGTTGGTTTAGATCTGCTTTAGACCTGGTTTAGTCCTGTTTTAGTCCTTGTTTAGACCTGCTTTAGTCCGGTTTAGACCTGATTTTAAGCCTCTCTTGTCTCTTTCAGACGAGCAGCTGAACACGGAGGAGAAAAAGAAGCGAAAACAACGTCGAAATCGAACAACTTTCAACTCGAGTCAACTTCAGGCTCTGGAGCGAGTTTTCGAGAGAACGCATTATCCAGACGCTTTTGTGAGAGAAGATCTGGCCCGAAGAGTGAACCTGACCGAGGCCCGCGTCCAGGTGAGTCCAGGACCTGGTTACACCTGGTTTAGACCTGGTTTAGACCTGGTTTAGACCTGGTTTAGACCTGGTTTAGACCTGGTTTAGTCCTGGTTTAGTCTTGGTTTAGTCTTGGTTTACTTAGAGCAGGGGTGTCAAACTCATTTGGGCCGCGGGCCGAATTTCGACGCTCATAACATAACGTAAAACATAAAACTATTAAAACTATAAGAAATAAATAGCTTTATATAGCCTACGCTGTTCTGAAGCAATTACTGGATCCATTAAAAAGTATTACAAAACGTTTGTTCTCATAAACTGAAATGTATTTAGAAAAACAAGTGTAATTTCACCAACGCTGTGCTTCAATTTATGTGCATTACAACTTCAGAGTTGATCTACAAGATAAACATTTGACTTTATAACAAAATAAACTTCTAAAAAAACTTTTAAATGCACTAATTAACATTTCCACGTCTGTGTAGTTATCTGTACACCTGAACTGACACACCACTAAACCTCTGCTCAAAAGTGCTTAAAGTGCACTTCTCCCTTGGCAGCTCACACAGTAGTGCAGCAGAGCCCCGTGGGGGAGGGGCGGCCACCGGCGGCATTGTGGGACGCGTAGTTTTAGCGATAAAAACGGTTACGGATGTAACTACGGTTCTATGAATCGATTTAAAAAATATATATATATATTACAAATTGAAATGTTCTGCGGGCCAGATTAAAACGTTTGGTGGGCCAGATTTGACCCGCGGGCCAGAGTTTGACACCTATGACTAAGCGTAAAAGAAAGTTTCATAATTTCAATCGTTTGAATTAAACTGTTTTTACGAAACTTGAGGCGCAAAATTATCGAGATGAAAAAAGGTTAAAACATCCTTAAGAGAAACGTCAAGTGTCTGATGCAGTTTAGAGTCTTTGTGGTCTTTAGAGTCTTTAGGGTCTTTAGGGTCTTTAGGATCTTTAGGGTCTTTAGAGTCTTTAGGGTCTTTAGAGTCTTTAGAGTATTTAGGGTCTTTAGGATCTTTAGAATCTTTAGGGTCTTTAGAGTCTTTGGGGTCTTTAGAGTATTTAGGGTCTTTAAAGTCTTTACGGTCTTCAGGGTCTTTAGAGTCTTTAGGGTCTTTAGAGTCTTTAGAATCTATAGGGTCTTTAGAGTCTTTAGGGTCTTTAGAGTCTTTAGGGTCTTTAAGATCGTTAGGGTCTTTAGAGTCTTTAGAATCTTTAGGGTCTTTAGGGTCTTTAGAGTCTTTAAAGTCTTTATGGTCTTTAGGGTATTTAGAGTCTTTAGGGTCTTTAGGGTCTTTAGTGTCTTTAGAGTCTTTAGGGTCAGATGAGGTCCTTCAGGATGCTCTTCTGTCATGTGACCACACTTTGAACACTTTATTAAACTCTCAAAGAATCTTTTCATTTAAAAACATCCAAGCGTCCCAAACGTCCCAAACGTCCCAAACGTCCCAAGCGTCCAAAGCGTCCCAAACGTCCCAAACGTAAACTTTTCCATAGTTTGCACTTCAAAGTCAATGAAAAGCTTGTACGTTTTGGACGTTTCAAATTCTTCTCTGACCTCAAAGTGTGACATCAAAGACAACGAGGGTTATTTTCACTCAACCTCTGGACCAGGAGAGACCTCTGGACCAGGAGAGACCTCTGGACCAGGAAAGACCTCGGTCCAGTCCCGGTCCAGTCCCGGTCTTGTCTCGTTCTGATCCTGATGCGTCTCATTACTCACTTTAGATGGTGTCGTCGCTCGGATCAGAACCAGATGTTTGACCTGGTTTAACACACGCGTGGTGGCAGAGTGGTTAGCCTGGTTCAGGCGGCATAGTGGTTAGCCCCCTGCGCACAGCCAGAGTGTCCCTGGTTCAGGCGGCATAGTGGTAAGCCCCCTGCGCACAGCCAGAGGGTCCCTGGTTCAGGTCCCAGACTTTTGGAGTCTGAGGCAGGACTAAATTTAAATCAAACTTTAACCAAACAAGACCGGATTTATGTGTTCACATTTGTCCTAAATTGATACCATTTTAGTCCTGCTTTGGACTTTGTTTAGTCCTGGTTTGGGCCGGATTTAGTTTTGGGTTTAGTCCTGGTCCAGTCCTAATTTGATGGTGTGAATGCAGCCTAAAGCAGGACTAGAACTGGTCTGGGACTAGACAGAACAGGTCCAAACCAGGACTAAACCAGGACTAAACCAGGACTAAACCAGGACTAAACCAGGACTAAACCAGGACTAAACCACCACAGAAGGATTTGGTTTCGGTCCAGGATCCCAGCCCTGTCCAGACCCGGTCTCGTGGTGAAAGACTCGCTCTCTTTTCACTCAGAGCCACATCTGGTCCCAATGTGATAAAGAACATACCAGAGGGTCTGCGTCAGGACTAAACCAGGACTAAACCAGGACTAAACCAGGTCTAAACCAGGACTAAACCAGGACTAAACCAGGACTAAACCAGGTATAAACTAGGTCTAAACCAGGACTAAACCAGGTTTAAACCAGGACTAAAGCAGGTCTAAACCGGGACTAAACCGGGACTAAACCAGGACTAAACCAGGACTAAACCAGGTCCAAACCAAATCTAAACCAGGACTAAACCAGGTCTAAACCGGGTCTAAACCGGGTCTAAACCAGGTCTAAACCAGGTCTAAACCAGGACTAAACCAGGACTAAACCAGGACCAAACCTGGACTGGTTATTCGGTTACCCCCCACGAGTCCGAAGGTTCGCTAGTCCGAAGGTTCACTGGTCTGAAAGTTCACTGGTCCGAAGGTTCACTAGTCCGAAAGTTCCTCAGCTAACAGCTAATGCTAAGGGATAATGCTAACGGCCAATTCTAACGGCCAATTCTAACGGCGAATGCTTACTGCTAATGCTAACAGCCTATGTTAAAGTGTGTATGACAGGTTTTTATGATTTTCTAATTTTGACTTTATTACATTTACACCTGCTGTAAATACAAACAATAGTTTTATACTGATCAAGAAGCTGTTTGTGGAGGAAAAGTAGAAACATCTGTAGAAAATAACTGGAAGTGACATTGCACATCCCGAGTTTATGCATAATTTAGACAAAAGAAACCCTAAACAATAATTCAACAAAATAAAGTTGCTCTGCTATATTTTTATTTATCAAAAAAAAAAAAAAAAAAGACAATAGATAGATAGAAAGTTTAGGCCCAGTTCCTCGGGCCCTATGTTCCCATGAATCTGACCCACGTCTGGACCAGGTTCTGACCCGGTCTCTCTTTGGTTCTGACCCAGGTCTGGTTCCAGAATCGCAGGGCAAAGTTCCGCAGAAACGAGCGGGCGATGTTGGCGAGTAAAAACGCATCGCTGCTGAAGTCTTTCTCCGGCGACGTGACGGTGGAACAGCCCATCGTCCCCAGACCGGCCCCCAGGCCCAACGAGTACCTGAGCTGGGGCGGGGCGTCCTACAGGTGAGCCGGGACTGGACCAGGACTGAGGACTGGACCAGGACTGAGGACTGGACCGAGGATTGAGGACTGGACCAGCACAGGACCAGGACTAAGGACTGGACCAGGACTGGACCTGGGCTGAACAGGAAGTGCAGCTCATGCCTCAGACCAAAGTCCTGAGCTTTTCATTTCCTGGAATTAAACCTGCCATTCCAGAGCAGAAGAAGAAGTTAGACTTTAAACTTCAGATGTTAGACTCTTTCGTTCAAGGGTTGAGCAGAGGGCGAGCAAACCAATAATCAAGATACTAATTTTTGCCTCTCTCTCTCTCTCTCTCTCTCTCTCTCTCTCTCTCTCTCTCTCTCTCTCTCTCTCTCTCTCTCTCTCTCTCTCGCTCTCGCTCTCGCTCTCGCTCTCGCTCTCGCTCTCCTCTCTCTCTCCCCTCTCTCTCCCCTCTCTCTCCCCTCTCTCTCCCCTCTCCCTCTCCTCTCTCTCTCCTTCTCTCTCTCTCTTTCCTCTCTTTTCTTTCAGTGCGATGGCGTCTTACCCTCCTTCCTGTTCAAACACCACGTCGTCACAGGGCATGAACATGGCCAATAGCATCGCCAACCTGCGCCTGAAAGCCAAAGAGTACAGCCTCAACCAGGTGCCAACGGTCAACTGACCCAGCCTCAACCCAACGGTCAACTAAAACAGCCTCAACCCAATGGTCAACTAAACCAGCCTCAACCCAACGGTCTACTAAACCAGCCTCGACCCAACGGTCAACTAAACCAGCCTAAACCCAACGGTCAACTAAACCAGCCTAAACCCAACGGTCAACTAAACCAGCCTCAACCCAACGGTCAACTAAACCAGCCTGAACCAGGTGCCAACGGTCAACTAAACCAGCCTCAACCCAACGGTCAACTAAACCAGCCTCGACCCAACAGTCTACTAAACCAGCCTGGACCCAACGGTCAACTAAACCAGCCTGGACCCAACGGTCAACTAAACCAGCCTCAACCCAACGGTCAACTAAACCAGCCTCAACCCAATGGTCAACTAAACTAGCCTCAACCAGATCAGAACCAAAGAGAGACCGGGTTCTACATTGGGTCTAAACAGGGTCTAAACCCTGTCTATGTCCGAACTACATCCTGGTTTGGATTGGAAGGACAAAGCCTGAAGTGGATCATCTCAAACCTTCTGTGCCTTCACGTCCTCTTCTGAACCTGGTCTAAGGCTGGACTGTATCTGGACTAAACCCGGTCCACACCTCAACCTGGTCTAAGGCTGGACTGTATCTGGACTAAACCCGGATCATATGGACCACACGTTTGTGACATTTTGTGCCTGAAACTAACAAACTATTTTTAACCAAAGACTAGAGTTTGAACCCAGAGTCCGGATTGTTCTTTGTGACCCAGAGTTCGGGAGTTTTTTGACTAAATCAAAATCCAAAACCATTTTTGTCAAAGTCTGAAGAGGAACTTTCTGGTTCTTTTTCTGCTCAAACAGTTGCTTCAGACTCTGCTGGAGCTCTCTGTCACACATTATTGTTAAATGTAAATCGTGCAATACAAACGTTCGTGTTTTCCTCATTATTCTCCAGTTTTTATAATCGCATTTTTGAAAAGGACCAATTTTTGTGCCACATTTTGGGCACTTTTTTCAGACTTTTGTATTTTTATATTTGATGAAAAAGACTCTTTGTTGTTGTTGTTTCCAAACAGAAGAACTCTAAAACTCTGAAGGACTTTTTTGGGATTTTCTTTTGTTCCACGTTTGTGTTTCTCATTTCAATCTTTTTGAAACTGAAAACTGTGGAATCTTTGACTTCTATAAATGTTTTAAAACACTTTACGTTTCACGCTTTTAAAGGAAAGAACGTCAACTTTTAAGATCTAACAATTAAACATTCATCTTAAAATCTCATGCGTTAAAAGACTTGAATTCAGAATCAAACATTTTCAAATTCAGTGAATTAAGAAAACAAATAAACTGGATCGTGTAAAATTTAATACATTTTTTGAATTATTAGTTACAATTCTTCTACAATTCTTCATTTGGGTTCATATTTTACTATTTTCTTCTATATTTTATGTCCAATAAAGTAAATAAAACAAAATTGATCTGATTTGTCTTTTTGCAGATATTAAACTTTCTTAATCTGCTCTATATAATTATAATGATGCAGAATTGTAATCTTCATTTCACGCCATTGAAAGTTTTTAATTTGGTTTTAATACATTTTTAAGTGTGAAAAGTTTAATTTGAACAAAAACATAAACATGATGAGTTCATGTCGTTGTCACTTTTGGTTTCTTTTGTACAGTTTCTGTTTCTGTCGCTTGTGTAAAAGATTAAACATGTTTTTGTACCAGATAAACATGACTATACGAAATATGAAATATGAATAAAACATTTTCAAACCGTGTCTCGTCAAACTTTTACTCCTCACATTTTGAGATCCAGCACCGCACAGCGCCCCCTGGAGGACGCTCACATACAGCACAGCGCCCCCTGGAGGACGCTCACATACAGCACAGCGCCCCCTGGAGGACGCTCACACAGCACAGCGCCCCCTGGGGGATGCTCACACGCAGCACAGCGCCCCCTGGAGGACGCTCTCACACAGCACAGCGCCCCCTGGGGGACGCTCACATACAGCACCGCGCCCCCTGGAGGACGCTCACATACAGCACAGCGCCCCCTGGGACTTTAGAAACAGGGCGGAGTTTAATGTTTATGATTTTATTGACAATCTTTGACTGAAATCTGAAGCACACGTTTCTAAGACTAAACCAGGTCTAAAGCAGGACTCAAACAAGACTAAACCAAGACTAAATCTTTTTAAGTTTTGTTACACAAAGTACAAGAACAGCCAGATTCTTTTGCAATATAAAATATACTTTAACCAAAACATTTACCCAGAATCCTCTCCTTGAACCGACACCTTAACGTGGTGGAGGGGTTTGAGTGCCCGAATGATCCCGGGAGCTATGTTGTCGGGGGCTTCATGCCCCTGGTAGGGTCTCCCAAGGCAAACAGGTCCTAGGTGACGGGTCAGACAAAGATCGGTTCAGAAGCCTCTTATGACGACGACACGAACAAGGCCGTTTACGTCGCCCGGATTGGCGTCACCGGGGCCCCATCCTGGAGCCAGGCCTGGGATGGGTGCTCCATGGCGAGCGCCTGGTGGCCGGGTCTTACCCCACGGGGCCCGGCCGGGCACAGCCTGAAGGAGCGACGTGGGGCCGCCCTCCCGTGGGCCCACCACCCGCAGGAGGATCCATAAGGGGCCGGTGCAGAGAGATCTGGGCGGCAGTCGACGGCAGGGGCCTCGGCGACCAGATCTCCAGACACAGAGACTAACTCTGGGGACATGGAATGTCACCTCGCTGGGGGGGAAAGAGCCTGAGCTTGTGCGGGAGGTTGAGCGATACCGACTAGATATAGTCGGCCTCACCTCCACGCACAGTTTGGGCTCTGGAACCCATCTCCTCGAGAGGGGCTGGACGCTCCACTTCTCTGGTGTTGCCCGCGGGGAGAGGCGGCGGGCTGGTGTGGGCTTGCTGATAGCCCCTCAGCTCAGCCGCCACGTGTTGGAGTTTACCCCGGTGAACGAGAGGGTCGCGTCCCTCCGCCTTCGGGTGGGGGACAGGTCTCTCACTGTTGTGGCGGCCTACGGGCCGAACAGCAGTGCAGAGTACCCGGCCTTCTTGGAGTCCTTGGGAGGGGTACTGGACAGTGCACCGACCGGGGACTCCGTTGTTCTACTGGGGGACTTCAACGCCCACGTGGGCAATGACAGTGACACCTGGAGAGGGGTGATCGGGAAGAACGGCTTCCCCGATCTGAACCCGAGCGGTGTTCAGTTATTGGACTTCTGTGCTAGCCACGGATTGTCCATAACGAACACCATGTTCAAGCACAAGGGTGTCCATCAGTGCACATGGCACCAGGACACCCTAGGCCGGAGGTCAATGATCGACTTTGTTGTCGTGTCATCAGACCTCCGGCCGTGTGTCTTGGACACTCGGGTGAAGAGAGGGGCAGAGTTGTCAACCGATCACCACCTGGTGGTGAGTTGGATCCGCTGGCGGAGGAGGAAGCCGGACAGACTTGGCAGACCCAAGTGCATTGTGAGGGTCTGTTGGGAACGTCTAGTTTTCATTACGTCATAAGGCGCTGGTACAGCTGGCAGCCCGGTGTAAACGCTCTCTCTTCTTTCTCACACTCATTGTGCTTTATCTCCTATATTTTGTAAATATAGTTAGTATATTTTTTATATTTTACTGTACGATAGGGACACGCGCTGGAATAGTTTTTTAATTCAACTGTTTTTGACTTTTTTCGGCTGGATTTGAGCGTTTTTCGTTGTGTTGTTGTGACGTGAGCTAGCTCCGAGCGAGCCCACCAGCCCCCCCCCCGCGCCCTCCGGCCGCGCTAAAGTACGGCGTGTCGTCGGTACACGTTTATATACACGTTTATATGAAAGAGGAACTTCACGAACGATCGGGACACGCACTGGAATCGCTTTAAATTAACTTGTTTTGACTTTATTCGGCTGGATTGAGTGTTTTCGTCGTGTCGTGGCGATGTGTCTTGGCTCTGAGTCCCCCGGCTCCGGCCCCGCCCCCCGGCCGGCGCCGTACCGCGTTTCCACAAAGGAGGAACTCATGAAACTGCGGAGAACAGTCGTCTTACCCGGAGATCGTCACGTTATCCCGTCGCAATACTGACCTAACCTAATACTGATGTGCAATTCTGTCGTATGTGCAATTGCTGTTGGAATTCATGTGCAATTCATGTGCAATTACTGTGAAATTCATGTGCAATCTATGTGCTGTCGTGACACATATTCATGTGCAATTACTGTCGGGATCACATGCAATGGTATTTATGTATTTATTTGTCTATGGGAGTTTTTATTTGTTTATAGGAGATCTTCTACTGAGAGTGTTTTTCAGACTTCCTATGGGTGATCTGTTCTTCTGTATCTACCTCTGTATCTACCTGCGTTGCACCAATGAAATTTCCCCATGTGGGACAATAAAGGAATATCTTATCTTATCTTAGTGGAGCCCTCTGTCAGTAGGGTATTCAACTCGCACCTCCGGGAGAGCTTCTCCCATGTCCCGGGGGAGGTTGGGGACATTGAGTCCGAGTGGACCATGTTCTCCGCCTCCATTGTTGATGCGGCTGCTCGGAGTTGTGGTCGCAAGGTCTCCGGTGCCTGTCGTGGCGGCAACCCCCGAACCCGGTGGTGGACACCGGAAGTAAGGGATGCCGTCAGACTGAAGAAGGAGGCCTATCAGGCCACTCTGGCTTGTAGGTCTCCGGAGGTCATCGACGGGTATCGGCAGGCCAAGCGAGCCGCGGCTTGTGCTGTCGCAGAGGCAAAAACCCGGGCCTGGGAGGAGTTCGGGGAGGCCATGGAGGAGGACTATCGGTCGGCACCAAAGAAATTCTGGCAAACCGTCCGGCGCCTCAGGAGGGGGAAGCAGTGTCTCACCAACACCGTTTACGGTGCGGGTGGAGGCCTGCTGACCTCAACTGGGGATGTCGTCGGACGGTGGAAGGAATACTTTGAGGATCTCCTTAATCCCTCAGTCACGTCTTCCGAAGAGGAAGTGGAGACCGGGGACTCAGAGGCTGGCTCAGCCATCACCCAAGCTGAAGTCACTGAGGTTGTTCGCAAACTCCTCGGTGGCAGGGCTCCGGGGGTGGATGAGATCCGCCCTGAGTACCTAAAGTATCTGGATGTTGTAGGACTGTCTTGGTTGACACGTCTCTGCAACATCGCGTGGCGTTCGGGGACCGTGCCTCTGGACTGGCAGACCGGGGTGGTGGTCCCTCTGTTCAAGAAGGGGGACCGGAGGGTGTGTTCCAACTACAGAGGGATCACACTCCTCAGCCTCCCGGGTAAGGTCTATTCCAAGGTACTGGAGAGGAGAATCCGACCGATAGTCGAACCTCGGATTCAGGAGGAGCAGAGTGGTTTTCGTCCCGGTCGTGGAACACTGGACCAGCTCTATACCCTCCATCGGGTGCTCGAGGGCTCATGGGAGTTGGCCCAACCAGTCCACATGTGCTTTGTGGATCTGGAGAAGGCTTTCGACCGTGTCCCTCGGGGTGTCCTTTGGGGGGTGCTCCGGGAGTACGGGGTCCGGGGCCCTTTGCTCAGGGCTGTCCGGTCCCTGTATGACCGGAGCAGGAGCTGTGTTCGCATTGCCGGCAGTAAGTCAGACCTGTTCCCAGTGCATGTTGGACTCCGCCAGGGCTGCCCTTTGTCACCGGTTCTGTTCATAATTTTTATGGACAGAATTTCTAGGCGCAGTCAGGGGTCGGAGGGTGTCCGGTTTGGGGACCACAGGATCTCATCTCTGCTGTTTGCAGACGATGTTGTCCTGATGGCTCCATCAAACCCGGACCTGCAACATGCACTGGGACGGTTTGCAGCCGAGTGTGAAGCGGCTGGGATGAGAATCAGCACCTCCAAATCCGAGGCCATGGTTCTCGACCGGAAAAAGGTGGCTTGCCCTCTCCAGGTGGGTGGGGTGTCCTTGCCCCAAGTGGAGGAGTTCAAGTATCTCGGGTCTTGTTCACGAGTGAGGGAAGGATGGAGCGTGAGATCGACAGGCGGATCGGTGCAGCGGCTGCAGTGATGCAGTCGCTGCATCGGACCGTTGTGGTAAAGAGGGAGCTGAGCCGAAAGGCAAAGCTCTCTATTTACCGGTCGGTCTACGTTCCTACCCTCACCTATGGTCATGAGCTTTGGGTAGTGACCGAAAGAACAAGATCGCGGATACAAGCGGTCGAAATGAGTTTCCTCCGCCGTGTGGCCGGGCGCTCCCTTAGAGATAAGGTGAGGAGCTCGGCCGCACGGGGGGAGCTCGGAGTAGAGCCGCTGCTCCTCCACGTCGAGAGGAGCCAGCTGAGGTGGCTCGGGCATCTGTTTCGGATGTCTCCTGGGCGCCTCCCTCGGGAGGTGTTTCAGGCATGTCCCACCGGGAAGAGGCCCCGGGGAAGACCCAGGACACGCTGGAGAGACTATGTCTCTCGGCTGGCCTGGGAACGCCTCGGGATCCCCCCGGAGGAGTTAGAGGAAGTGTCTGGGGAGAAGGAAGTCTGGGAGTCCCTGCTCAGATTGCTGCCCCCGCGACCCGGCCCCGGATAAAGCGGCAGAAGATGGATGGATGGATGGATTTACCCAGAATATTAGAATATGCTTTTAATAGCGTTGAGGTACAAAACAAACAGGTTTAAGTGTGTTTTAATAAACTGCATTAAACAAATGAATCAAACCAAATATGAAAGTGCTGAGAGTTTTCTGGGGTTTTTGTGCCGTTTTTTCTCATCTTGTGGAGTTTTCTGTTTTTACGACTCTGTGGGGGAAAACAGGATTGAATTTTACAAACGCAGAGCGAAAAGTTCAAAGAGCGAAGAGTGTTTGGACAAGAACTTGAGTCCAGTCCGGACCATAAACCAGGATTTATGAGCCGTCGACAACTCCGGGACTGAAGCGGGCCTAAAACAGGTCCAAAACAAGTCTAAAGCAGGTCTAAAACAGGTCCAAAACAAGTCTAAAACAGGTCTAAAACAGGTCCAAAACAGGTCTAAAACAGGTCTAAAACAGGTCCAAAACAGGCCAAAAACAGATCGAAAACAGGTCCAAAACAGGTCTAAAACAGATCTAAAACAAGTCCAAAACAGGTCTAAAACTTTTAGGTCTAAAACCTAATCAACTTTTAACTGGCCCTTAATGAAACTCCTCCCCTCCTAGTGTGAAAGAGGCCGTTATGTCCCTGAAGGAGCGACTGGACTGTGCCTCATAGAGACTATTTCTATTCTGAACATGGACTATCGTTTATACACCTCAATTATGTCCAAAAGAATGGAACAAATCCTCCCAAACTGAATCCACAAAGATCAGACAGGATTCATGAGCAAACGACACAACACAAGACAACATAAGACCATCTTTACACACAATGAGACAAATACAAACACAACTAAACAAAGATGGAAGAATAAGTCTGGACGAGGAGAAGGATTTGATTCTGTAGCTGGACTTATTTGTTTAAAGTGATACACATTTAAATTGGATGATTTAATAATAATAAATATTGGGGCTCTTAACGATGGTCCAACATCAATAATTAAAATTAATGGTCATGTGACCATCCACTGACTCTGGACAGAGGGGTCAGACAGGGCTGTGGGACTGAACGTAAAATTGCTGCAGATGAAGTTCTATTGTATTTGACCAAACCACATTTCCAAACCCACCAATGTGATGCACTTTATTCAAGAAATTGGTCCAATGTGTGGATACAGATACCCATTCTAATGTCAAAGTCAAAGGATTGAAACTATAAAAATGAATGTTTTGCCCAGATTTCTCTTTGATGATGGAATAAAACTATCTCTAGATTTATATGACAACAAACCTGAAATCTGATTTAAAACTTCACATTTATCAAAAGTAAAAGGGGGCGGGGTTTACCTTGTGTGAAAAGTACTTTATTTCAGGTGAAATGAGATCGTTGCTGGTGTAATCCAGAATGTGAAGCCCAATGGTCTCATACTGAGAGTAATGTGGTGCCGGGGGTTCCTGTACAGGTCTTATACTGAGAGTAATGTGGTGCCGGGGGTTCCTGTACAGGTCTTATACTGAGAGTAATGTGGTGCAGGGGGTTCCTGTACAGCTTCCTGTTTACTGGCAGATGACAGACGCTTGAGTCTGACGGAGGAAGTGAAGAATCCCTGGGTCAAATCTGTGCTTACAACATGGAAGGAGCTGATCAGAACATACAAACTAAACAAAGATGTTACAATCTTAAACTGGTAATGCTTTATGACCAAAAGTTTTGTACCAAATAGAACTGACCTGAGACTCAAGGTCTGGAGTACAAAAGGTCTAAAGGTTTTTCACCAGATTGTAAAAGAGAATCACATGAAAAGCTTTGATATGTTGAAAGAGAAACAGGACTTTTATAGACATTTTAAAGACATTAAACCACCGTAATCCTTTGATTGGAATATTTGTTAAATGGTATATATATATCAGAGTTTTCAAGGGGAATAATATATCCATTATATAAATGTATTGATGATTCAGGCAATCACTCTACTGATTGTATTAAAAATAAATGATAAAGAGAAGCTTATGTTGTTTTGACAGATGAAGAGTGTGTCCATCTCAGAGGAGTACCCCACATCCATGTCTTGTTTTTGTGAAGTGCGCCTATTTTCTTCATAACTCCAGGTCAAAGGTCTCATTCTTCACAGGGAAATGCAACTGTTGTAGAAACAGCGCCTCCAGAAGGCAAACCACTGTCACGTGTTCTGGGACGGTCCTGTTGCTCACAAATATGTGAGTGAAGTTCATAAAGCTCTGCGACTGTTACAGACATTTACCCCTGAACTTTACAACTATGAACTTGGGCCTCAGAACTCCTGCCATGGACACAATACATCACCAACGATCAAGGGATGAGAGAGGGACAGACATCAGGCAAATGGACACAATACATCACCAACGATCAAGGGCTGAGAGAGGGACAGACATCAGGCAAATGGACACAATTACATCACCAACGATCAAGGACTGAGAGAGGGACAGACATCAGGCAAATGGACACAATACATCACCAACAATCAAGGACTGAGAGAGGGACAGACATCAGGCAAATGGAGAAGATGACATTTGGACTTAATTTGGAAATTAACAAATTAGACTAAGAGGGATTTTAATTTAAACGTGCCGTGATCTTGGTTGTTTTCATGTTTCCTTGATGTCTGCTTGTGTTACTATTTAGATTTTCACTCTTTGGTCGTTTTGTGTTCTGTGGTTATTAGTTCATTAGGACAGACAAATTGAAAACATAAATGAAAAGGCTTCTCTTGATTTCCTGCTAGAACCTGCTGATCTGAACACGGTGCATTCTGGGTCAGTTTGCGTTCGATTTGCTCTGATGAGTCGAAAGTGAAATCCAAACGGGATCAACAGCTGGAGCAGTCATTATAATTATAATAAAGCATATTTATTTATTGACGAGGCAATGCATTTATACGTTTAAACATACAACAGTCTGAAACTTTCCTCCTTTTTCTGACCTTTGACCTCATGATTGACTTCCGTCCAGTTCGATGTCATTGATCGTTTTACAGCAGACTTTTAGCTCCGCCTCAGTCGAGCATCCAGACAAAGTTGTGGAGTGACCCCGGCCTCTTGACCTGTGACCACTGACCTTTGCTCTGTAAACAAACAAGATGGAGGACAAAATGAGTTTCTTCACCAGTGAAAATGAGTTCAGGACTTTTGACGTTTATTTGACGTCACAATGTAACTCGACTTCAGGACAGAAGATTCATACGACAAACATTTGTGGAGCAGAAGTTTGAGCAGAAGAAATGAAACATTGTTTTTTACACATCTTTGTTTTCTTCATGGTTTTAATCAAAGTCAGAAAAGTCTGAGTCGCATCAGTGAAATGAGGCGAGTCCTTCCCAACGAGCTGCAGTGGAACAGCAGAAGGTTCTCGTGAAGCTGGAGCGAGAACGTAACAGACTCAGGACAGAGAGGAAAGTAAACAAATGAATATGGATAAGGTAGAAAACAGAAAATATTTCATAAATAGAGTTTTTGTAATAATGTTAAGACGACAAACTCACACATGGAGAACATAAAGAAGAAAATAAGTAAATGTCTCGTATCCTGAAGGTGAAATATGAAGTTTATTTCCAAAAGAATAATAAACCTTAAATGTCCTAGAATGAACTTTATGTCAAGTGGAAGATGTGAAATGTGCAGATCTGTTAAACATGGACCATGTGGAGACATTTAGGTCATCACACACATTTTGTATAATAGTACATGTAGTATTAGCAGTATTTGTAGTATAGTACTTGTGGTATTTGTAGTATAGTACTTGTAGTATTTGTAATATAGTACTTGTAGTATTTGTATTATAGTACTTGTAGCATTTGCATTATAGTTCTTGTAGTATTTGTATTGTAGTACTTGGAGTATTTGTATTATAGTACTTGTACTATAATACAATACAATTCCTGAGCAGGGTCCTTGTCCTCGGCCCCGCCCCTCTCTGGTCACATGACTCTCATAAACCTCGTCACATCTGGACCTCGTTAGACCTGGAGCCAGAAGTCTGAGGCTGGTCCTCCACGTTAACCCTTCACTCACCAGCAGCAGGCGCTCTGTGGTCTCCATGGAAACTGTGAAACTCTGTGAAACTCTGTCTCTCCATGGAAAATCTGTCTCCATGGAAACTCTGTGAAACTCTGTAAAACTCTGTGGTCTCCATGGAAACTCTGTAAAACTCTGTGGTCTCCATGGAAACTCTGTGAAACTCTGTGGTCTCCATGGAAACTATGAAACTCTGTGAAACTCTGTGAAACTCTGTGAAACTCTGTGGTCTCCATGGAAACTCTGTGGTCTCCATGGAAACTATGAAACTCTGTGAAACTCTGTGAAACTCTGTGGTCTCCATGGAAACTCTGTGGTCTCCATGGAAACTCTGTGAAACTCTGTGGTCTCCATGGTAACTGTGTTTCCTTTGGCCCCGCTCAGTGACTTTTGTCTGATGCACTTTGTGATTGGATTTAAAATAAAACAGAAGATTATTCAATTCAACGTTGATTGTGATTTTTCAAGTCACAAAATAATAAAAAATAACTAAAAACCCATAAACTCATAAAATTGTGAACATTTTTGAAGCAATTATTTTTTTTTTTTATTCTATCAGTTCCATAAAATACATCTAAATATAAAATACTTTTATCTGGTTCTTTCCTAAAGCCGCTCACAAACTCACTATGACTCAGGAATCGTTTATGATGTTCATTTGTGATTTATGTTTTGGTGATGATTCTGCTCAAAGTTTCAACCGTCAGAGCATCAGGAGCAGAAATCTGATCATGATCGGGTATCTGCAGTAGTCTGATTATGTAAATGTCACGCCAACACTTCCTCTGATGTGAGTGATCTGATTTCTGATGTGAGTGATCTGATTTCTGATGCGAGTGATGTGATTTCTGATGCAAGTGATCTGATTTCTGATGTGAGTAATCTGATTTCCGATGCAAGTGATCTGATTTCTGATGCGAGTGATCTGATGCAAGTGATCTGATTTCTGATGGGAGTGATCTGATTTCTGATGCGAGTGATCTGATTTCTGATACGAGTGATCTGATTTCCTATGTGAGTGATCAGATTTCTGATGCGAGTGATCTGATTTCTGATGTGAGTAATCTGATTTCCGATGCGAGTGATCTGATTTCCGATGCGAGTGATCTGATTTCCGATGCGAGTGATCTGATCTGATTTTGGATGCGAGTGATCTGATTTCCGATGTGAGTGATCTGATTTTGTTCACAAATATAAAGTATTAAGTTTTTCCTCGTGTCGTGTTTTTACAGAAATAAGACATTTTCTGTAAACATTTCCCAAACGTCACACACACACACACACACACTGTTTACTGTTTCAATGTTGTTGTTGTTGTTGTTGTTGTTGTTGTTTTCATTGATCAGATTTAGTGAAAAGTGATGTGAAAAACTGAAATATTTCCTGTCAATTATCCAAATATAATAATCCAAAATAATGTGCTTTTCTTCTAATAAAACTTGCTCTGAGCTAAAATAAAAGGCCGTGGCTGGCCGCGCAGTTTCAGGGACCGCGGAATTTCCCTTATTGCCTCATGGCTAACCCTAACCCTAACCTTAACCCTAACCCTAACCCTAACCCTAACCTTAACCCTAACCTTAACCCTAACCTTAACCCTAACCCTAACCTTAACCCTAACCTTAACCCTAACCTTAACCCTTACCCTAACCTTAACCCTAACCTTAACCCTTACCCTTACCCTTACCCTAACCTTAACCCTAACCTTAACCCTTACCCTAACCTTAACCCTAACCTTAACCCTTACCCTTACCCTAACCTTAACCCTAACCTTAACGGCGCGGTCTAAAACGCCCCCCCCCCCCCAAAAAAAAGAGTGAATTTTCCAAATATAATAATCCAAAGTGTTCCAAAGGAAAAGCTTGAGGACATCGCCCTCCAGAGGTCACACCAGAGAACTGCAGCAGCGGTTTATTCGAATATTTGGAAATATCCCAGTCCTTTGACTTAGACTTGAGTATGGAATAAGAGTCTTTTTTTATATTTTAAGTTTTGCATATTTACAAAAAAAAACAACAACAATATAATAAGAACAGGAGCAGAGAGAGAGCAAGACATACATCAAAGTAAGCAGACATCCAACAGGTGAGGAAAGAAAAGAAAGAAGAATCAAACGAAATGTCAACTGAGTCCTTCAAACGTGTGACTCTGACCCGTCCTTTAATGTCAGACACGTCCTTTACTGTCTGACATGTCCTTTACTGTCTGACACGTCCTTTACTGTCTGACCCGTCCTTTACTGTCTTGACACGTCGTTTACTGTCCGACCCTTCTTTTACTGTCTGACCCGTCCTTTACTGTCTGACCCGTCCTTTACCGTCTGACCCGTCCTTTACTGTCTGACCCGTCCTTTACTGTCAGACCCGTCCTTTGCTGTCTGACCCGTCCTTTGCTGTCTGACCCGTCCTTTACTGTCTGACCCGTCCTTTACCGTCTGACCCGTCCTTTACTGTCTGACCCGTCCTTTACTGTCAGACCCGTCCTTTGCTGTCTGACCCGTCCTTTACTGTCTGATCCATCCTTTACTGTCTGACACGTCCGTTACTGTCTGACCCGTCCTTTACTGTCAGACCCGTCCTTTGCTGTCTGACCCGTCCTTTACTGTCTGACCCATCCTTCACTTGAACTTCATTCACATATGTGAGCAACAGGACAGTCCCAGAACACGTGACAGTGGTTTGCCTCCTGGTGGCGCTGTTTCTACAACAGTTGCATTTCCCTGTGAAGAATGAGACCTTTGACCTTTGACCTGGAGTTATGAAGAAATTAGGCGCACTTCACCAAAAAAGTAGATGAATGTGAGGGCCTCCTCTGAGATGGACACACTCATCATCTGTAAAAACAACATGAGCTTCTCTTTATCATTTGTTTGGAATATATTTAGTATTTGTCCAGATTAGAAATGCTTTGATATAATTTAGATATTATTCCCACTGAAAGTTCTGCTGTATAAGCCTTGATAAACATTGGGAGAGTCTGGAACAGATAGAGAAATCTATAGTTTCAAATCCTTTGACTTAGACTTAAATCTGGGAGTCAATTTTTCAGATTCTTTTTTATGGTCTTAAAAAGAGGGATATAGTTTTTATAGGTCTCTATGGAGTGCCACATCTAAATATTTAATAGATCCATCCATCTTCTTCCGCTTTTCCGGGGCCAGGTTGTGGTGGCAGCAGTCTTAACAGGGACTCCCAGACATCCTGCTCCCCAGACACTTCTTCCAACTCCTCCGGGGGGATCCCGAGGCGTTCCCAGGCCAGCCGAGAGACGTAGTCCCTCCAGCGTGTCCTGGGTCTTCCCCGGGGCCTCTTTCCGGTGGGACATTCCCGAAACACCTCCCCAGGGAGATCCCGTTTGCCATTTAAATGGGTAAATCTTTGTAAAGGTCAGCGGGAGAGAGAATTTCAGTTTTTTGTACATTCATTTTGTATCCAGACATTGGACTAATATGAAGAAAGTGCATCACATTGTTTGTTTTGGTTAAATACAATAGAACTTCATCTGCAGCAATTTTATGTTTAGTCCCATTGATTGTAACACTGTGAATAGTTTTGATCGTCTAATAAATTGGGCCAATGGTTCAAATACAAAGCGAACAAGAGGAGAGACCAGGCACAGCCCTGTCTGAACCCTCTGTCCAGAGTCAGTGAGTGTGTCACATGATTTTAATTCTTGATGTTGGACCATCGTAAAGAGCCCCAATATTTGTATGATTAAATTGTTGAATTGAAATGTGTTTATCACTTTAAATAAATAAGTCCAGACTTATTCTTCCATCTTTGTTTAGTTGTGTTTGTATTTGTCTCATTCTGTGTAAAAATTCGATTAAATTTGTTTTTTAACATCTGAAATCACAACAATAGTTTCCTCGACAGTGAAAAACAGATTAAACAATGTTCATAGGGACATGTCCCAGCTTCCCCTGTCCTTAAACATATGTCCCAGCATCCCCTGTCCTTAGACACATGTCCTAGCATCCCCTGTCCTAGGACAAATGTCCTAGCATCTCCTGTCCTTAGACAAATGTCCCAGCATCCCGTGTCCTTAGAAAAATGTCCCAGCGTCCCGTGTCCTTAGACAAATGTCCCAGCGTCCCGTGTCCTTAGACAAATGTCCCAGCGTCCCGTGTCCTTAGACACAAACAATGATTTTAGAGTTTTGCAGCGGAGGCGGGAGGTGCGTCAGCTCAAGGCGCCACCATAACCCGGTAACAGTCCATTTTTCAAGATCTTTCTTTATGGTGGAGAAAAGAGGAGTATAGTTTTTCTCTAAGATTGTTCATAGTCCTTTATGGAGGACCACACCCAAAGGTCAAAGAGGACACCAAAAGCATTTCACCCTGGAGAGACAAAGAGACCACGAGAATGGACTGTTTAGCAAGCTTTATTCGTGAGTTATTTGGCGCTCAGACCCCGGCGGAAGACGTTGCAATCATGGGCACTCCATGATCTATTTGTATTAGATGTCTCCCCCCGGAGCCTGGAGACTGGTGGTGGTAGATGTGAAGAGAGGGTTGAGGATGAGGGGAATGTAGAGGAGGAGCTGGGGAGGCGGTGGGTCGCAGTACGGTTTGAGCGGCCGAGCCATCTGCCTGAGGGCTTAAAATGCGACCGCCTGGTGCTGATTGGGAGCGGGGAGGAGTCACTTGAGAGCGTTGATTGGGGATGAGGAGCAGGTGCGAGGGCCATGGTGCAGACGCCCCCTGACCTTTCACCCTACTTCTTTGGCCAGGAAAAACTGCATAACCTCTTTGGGATAAGCGCAGAAACCTGGGAGAGTCTATGGTGAAGTGAGGGATCTGACTCTCACAGACGGACAGGCGGGCGCCCGCTTGAGTGCGATGATGGCGCTGGGGAGAGGGGTCCTTCCGTGGTGGCCTTGACGTAGGTGGATGGAGTCAAGTCTTCCAGGCTGAATTTACGCAGGCTTCATTTGTACATTCAATTGGAACCAGACATTGGACCAATTTATTTTGCAGGAAATGCATCATATTAGGTATGTAAATAACTGGTTTGGTCAAATAAAACCAATTGAGACACCATGAATTGTTTTTAATTGTCTAATATATTGGGCTAATGGTTCCAAGTACAAAGCAAGCAACAGAGGGGACCAAGTACAGCCCTGTCTCACCCCTCCGTCCAACGTTAGTGGGTCCAGACTTATTCTTCCATCTTTGTTTAGTTGTTTTTGTATTTGTCTCATTGTGTGTAAAGATGGTCTCATGTTATCTTGTGTTTGTATTTGTCTCATTGTGTGTAAAGATGGTCTTATGTTGTCTTGTGTTTGTATTTGTCTCATTGTGTGTAAAGATGGTCTTATGTTGTCTTGTGTTTGTGTTTGTCTCATTGTGTGTAAAGATGGTCTTATGTTGTCTTGTGTTTGTATTTGTCTCAGTGTGTGTAAAAATGGTCTTATGTTGTCTTGTGTGTATCTCTGTCTCATTGTGTGTAAAGATGGTCTTATGTTGTCTTGCGTTTGTGTTTGTCTCATTGTGTGTAAAGATGATCTAATGTTGTCTTGTGTTTGTATTTGTCTCATTGTGTGTAAAGATGGTCTTATGTTGTCTTGTGTGTGTCGTTTGTGGATTCAGTTTGGGAGGATTTGTTCCATTCTTTTGGACATAATTGAGGTGTATAAACGACAGTCCACATTCAGAAGAGAAATAGTCTATATGAGGCACAGTCCAGTCGCTCCTTCCCTTCTTTTGGTATCTATTTAAAGTGTCTGATGTTAGTGTAGTTGAAGATGTAATCGCTAACTTAGATTTGGGAGCAGGACCACGCCTCAACCTCTTAACTCCCCTCCACTCTTTAACCACGCCTCTTATTACCCAGAAGGCCTATATATGCAAAGGCCAATCCCAGCATCTCTTGTTGTCTCTTCTCTCTCGACAGAGAGACACTCAGTACAGCGCGTTCATTCAAACCAACCATGAGCCATTTCCTCAGATTCTGATCCGTTCCCAATCCGAACAATTCAGTTTAAAACATTCAGTCGGTCAGTTCCCCGAGGACTCACCCAGCGCGATTCCACAGCTCCAAACATCATCAGCTCCTCCGCACCTGCGTCTCTCACGGACCCCACCTCCGGGACACTCCATGTCACCTCCGGGCGTCCACACAGAACACCGACCTCCACTCCACAGCAACGGCCTGGACCCACACGCTCTCCTTCTCGCTCTCTGCCCCTCATTTTAACCGAGCGCTATCCGAGCTTCCGGAGCGGGGCACGGCTCCCACGCCGGCCGGCGCGCTCCGTGCGTTGCTCCGTGTGCTGCGCTCCGTGTGCTGCGCCCTAGCGCGCGTCTCCACTCAGGTGGACACCAGAGACCGTACCGCAGCGGGCGCACCGGGCCGAAGCCGGTGGACATTTCTTTCAGACGCTACGTCAATAAATATCCATGTTTTCGTCAGCCTCACTCCCTGGTTCCACGTCCGTCCGGAGGCGCCCAGTCGATGACGTCACCATTGCTCCACGGGCCGCAGCTCGACCTCTCAGCTCCCCCCGGTGGCGGGAGCCAGGTTGTACAACTCAATTTAAAGCAAGATTAAACAACGTTCATAGGGACTCGGCAATGTCCCAGCTTGTCTTAACAATGTCGAGTTCAAACGCTCCCTCTTTTCTCAATCTTTCATCAATTCTCATCACCTTTGCTGCAGCTGCACTCGACTCCCTCAACATGCTTTCCTCTATCCCTCCTTTGTACCTACATTCTACTGCATGTACCATCAATGTACCATCTTCTACGCGCTGGCTCTTTACCATCCACTATCATTCTGGCTTAAGCTAATCTTTCTTTCGCCCTCTGTTCATGCTGTTCATCGTTCCTACTCTTCTCACGTGAACTCTCAAGCTTCCTTTTCTTTTCTCATGCAACCTTCACACCTCGTAGGCTCACAATTCATGCTTCCACTAAATTACTTTCATGTCACATTCAGCTGTCTGGCTTCGCCGCCACATGTTAGCCACAGGTATCTTCTAAGATTCTGTTTCTAGCATTCCAGCAGGTTCTCATCTTCTCATTCGCATATTACCTTAAGTCTAATTTTCCCAGCTCTTGCTTTTCACGCTACCTCACATTACCATGTTTGCCTTGCAGCTCAACGCGCAGCTCAACGCACAGCTCAACGCACAGCTCAACGCACAGCTCAACGCAACTCGCATCTCTCAGCTTAATAGCTCAGCTCACAGCTCAATAGCTCAGCTCACAGCTCAATAGCTCAACTCACAGCTACAGCTCAATAGCTCAACTCACAGCTACAGCTCAATAGCTCAACTCACAGTTACAGCTCACAGCTCAATAGCTCAACTCAGTTACAGCTCATAGCTCAATAGCTCAACTCACAGCTACAGCTCAATAGCTCAACTCACAGCTACAGCTCAATAGCTCAACTCACAGCTACGGCTCAATAGCTCAACTTACAGCTACGGCTCAATAGCTCAACTTACAGCTACGGCTCACAGCTGAACTTACAGCTACGGCTCACAGCTTAACTTACAGCTACCCAGCCATCTCATCGATCGCTCTCTCATCTCATCGATCTCTCTCATCTCATCGAGCTCTCTCATCGAGCTCTCATCGATCTCCCTCATCGATCTCCCTCATATCGATCTCTCTCATATCGATCTCTCTCATATCAATCTCTCATCGACCCATCACGACTTATCAATAAACATTCTTTCGTATTTCATTGTTGTGGCGTGGTCCTTGCTAGTGAATTAGCCCCTGGGTTACCAAAATGGTAAATCTCTCTTTTTCTCCTGGTGTGTTTCCAGGTCCATTTAAACATGCCATAGTAGAGCCATTTTGCAAAAAGACAAACTTGGACCCGACAGACCCAAAAAGTTTCAGACCTATTTCAAAGCTCCCTTTCATGTCCAAGATCCTAGAGAAGGAGGGCTCTGAACAATTGTCAAGATATCCTTGACAGTCTAACATTCACGACTCTTTTCAATCTGGTTTCCGCAAACATCATACAGCGAGGATGTGAGCATGGAGAGAAGTGAGCGAACTCTGTCACTGAGTCATCATAAAATCAAGCCAGTTCAACATGGATTAAAATACTATGACTATTAAAAAATGAGCTTCACCTTAAAGTCCAGCTCATGGTCTAAAGCTGATGTGCTGCTTCTTCACTTTTACATCAGAACATTTGATCATTAATGCAATTTTGTATTTGGAACTGAAAAATATTGTATTTGACTTTATAACAAAATAAACTTCTCAAGATTTAAAAAACCTTTTAAATGTACTAACTAACATTTCCACGTCTGTGTAGTAATCTGTACATCTGAACTGACACACCACTAAATACAAACACACGTTTAAGGTTAAGTTATGAGCCACAAGTGTTCCATCAAACCAAACTCTTTTCTCAAATCGTGGGCCAAATATTATGTACAAAATAAAACAATAAAAAATATAAGAAATGAGGTCATTGTGTTTGTGTTCACAGTCACATTAGTGTGGACACAGTCATGTTCAGACTTTATTACACTCTGACCTGTGTTTTTACCTGTGGCTCCTGATCTGTCCATGTTTTCCTCACAGACCATCATCACAGAAGTTAGTTTTCTTGTTAGCTCCACTTTAAGCACAACTCTAACATCCACAAAACAGCCTTCTTTCTTTCTTCCACGTGTTTGATAAAGCCACACGTCTCTGTCCTCGCTCAGACCTCTGCTCTGAGGTGCGTAAGTGCTGTAAAGTGCGCAAACGCTCGTCTTACTTCTCTCAGCACTTCTCCCTCACAGTACACACGGCAGTGAAGAGCCGCGCGGGGGAGGCGCGGCCACCAGCGGCATTGTGGGACGTGTAGTTTTAGCGCTAACAACGGTTACGGAAGTAACAACGGTTCTATGAACGAAAAAAAGAAACATTTGTTGTTTGACACCCCTGGTCTAGACGGTTACTGCTCTAACCAATCAGCGCACGAGCTGGGCTAGAGCGGCGCACTAGAGCGTAGCCGAAACTAACATATTAAAATGTGTTTTAAAGACAAATGAAGAATCTTAAAAGTAGAAAAAGTCAATGACCTGAAAATAGGTAAAAATTGCCGCTATATCCGACATTTTTGAAAGCTCTAGGCCCCTGTCAGCTGTAGGCCCCTGTCAGCTGTAGGCCCCTGTCAGCTGTAGGCCCCTGTCAGCTGTAGGCCCCTGTCAGCCGAACACGAGCAGTTTATCTGGGGGAAAAAAGCAGTTGCACGATTTCTTTGGCTGCAGTACCAATGGAGTGGCCACTGGGGGTGGTGGCGACGTGCTGCGGCGAGGCATACCCTATCCAGATAATATAATAGATCCATGTTCTAACTCCGTAACCCTGGCAACCAAAGCTACCACTACATTGCACTTCACGCACCTGTCGTCAGAGAAAGAGCCAGGGTTCTGACTCGACATATGACAACTTGAGCAGGTAAAGGCAGAGGAACATTCAGCCATGATGCTAGCGGCTACGCTAGGCTAGGCTAGCTCAGGCTGAGGCTAGAGAGCGAGGGGGGTTTTAATCCACGAAATACTGAACAA
This sequence comes from Eucyclogobius newberryi, assembly GCF_026437365.1. Lineage (NCBI taxonomy): Eukaryota > Metazoa > Chordata > Actinopteri > Gobiiformes > Gobiidae > Eucyclogobius > Eucyclogobius newberryi. Next base: position 15,132,087 of record NW_027316532.1, read on the forward strand.
AGTGGATTGTTTCACTGTTGTGTTTATGAGGCTAAAATAGTGTGTTTAATTCATGGATTAACGATAGAAAGTAATAAACAAACAACTCTGAAAATACAATACACTCACCGGAAGTCTTAGGAACCAATCTGCATATTTTCTGCAAAATATATGTGTGTATATGATTTTATAGACAAAAGCAGTTTTCAGTAGATAATCAGTAGGCGTATATATCTTTGTCCACATGTTGGTTTTTTCCACTGTTGAATGACAAACTTTACTTGGCACCGACTCCAGATAATTATCTTTACCTGAAAGTAGTTCTTCCGTGTAAAGTCCATAATTTATTTCCTTATTCACGCCCATCTCTGCGAGTCTAAAGAATGTAAAACCTCTGGTTTGGACAAGGACTGTTGATATCGATTGAACTTCCAAAGAAAGTTAAAAATAATAAAGTAAAAGCGTCCAAAGCGTTTGATGGTCAAACGCCCCCGACGCGCTGCGTCTGATGCTTAAAACGCAGGATTCGAGCCGCAAAAATGCTCAAATCGCGCCGCAATAAGGCTGGACGCCCAAGACGCGCGTCCACATAGACTTTGAATATAAACTGGACGCTTTGACACAGCGGTGTGAACGGGCCTTTAGATTTCAGGTGGAAGTGACTGAGTTAGAGCTCAGAGCGAGGAAAGACACATTTGGATTTAAACCTTTAGTAGAATCCAGACTGTTATGGTGAGGTTTATCTATAAACCATAAACTAAGGCTTTTCTGCTTCTTTAGAAAGAGAAAGTATTTTCTCTATAACTTTTCAGAATGACGAGGTCAAAAAGATGGACTGTTTGTGTAAAAGTGGAAGAGAAAAGATCCTGTTGTGATGCTGAGGAAGGCCTTCTGGGCCAGAGCGCGTGAAAACAAATAAACCAAAAACCTGTTGAGCACCTGAGAGAATATATCATGAGACAAAGTTTTATTGTGAGTAATTTGTGCGTGTTAAAAGATTACACAGATTATCATAAACAATAGGGTTTGATGTAGTTACTATTTAAAATCAAGTGTGAGGTTTATAAAACATTTATTAATCCACTTCCTGTTGGCTCAGCAAACACTAATGAGAGTTAGTTTTACTCTCTGTTTTACAGGTAAAGTGGGAGGGGCCAGTGAAGGAGGGCTCTTTGTGCTGACGTTTAAAAGCAGAAACTCAGAGGGATTTTCATCAAACGACAGGAAAATGTGGAGCTGCTGCAAAAGAAAAAGGAAAGAAGATTAAACCAAGTAAGTTACATTTAAATTATGTTTTTTAAAAAGGTGCTTTTGTGGTATGAATGTTAAGTTCAAGTCAATTTATTTAGTTGGGACTGTCCAGGACTAAACCGGGTCTAAACCGGGTCTAAGCCAGGTCCAAACCAGGACTAAACCAGGACTAAACCAGGCCTAAACCAGGCCTGAACCAGGTCTAAACCAGGTCTGACACACTTCCATTTGCAGAAGGACTTTGGAGCCAGAGAGGGAGGTACATCTATTGTAGAGGCAGATGAAGAGCAGCCGGGTCCAGAACCCGACCCAGACTAACTTGTGAAAACAAAACGGGACATGTTTAACAAAGATCAGCTGGTCTCAGGACACAAACAAGACTGGGCGGAGCTTAGCGATGAAGGGCCGTGGACAGACATGCTAAAACCCAAAAGATTTGTCTTTAAAAGCAGAACATATTCAATAGAAGGTACAGAGGGTGCAAAAGGTGCGCCAGCATCAAACAGTGTAACATTTTAATTAAAGTTAATGTGCTTCATTAAATAAATGATTAAAATCATAATAATAATTGAATGTGACCTTTGTGTTTCAGTCAAACAGATGTACGAGGGGACTGATGTAAGACTTCTTTCAGACATTTGTGTAGGTAATAATGCAAAAGACATTCTATCCTTTAAATCCTTGTTCCTCTTTTCACTCAGAGAATAAGAGACAAAACAAAGACAGAAGATGAAAGGAAAATAGATGAAACTTAAAACTGTAATGGTAAAACATGAATGGACTAAAATATAATGTTTTACCTTAACATCAGTGGCGGCTGGTGGTACAAATTATAGGGGGGGCTATTTGACATGACCGTGTTTTTGTTTTTTTAAATGTCCAAAATTGTATTAGTTTTAACATTGACTGTATGGATACATATCTTAAATACACATTTACAACTGAATTAATTCAGTAAACACTCTTTATTTCCACTCCAAAAGAGCAAATCAAAAATCTCAGTGATACTGTCACTTATAGTGCAGAGTAGCAATTACTACATTAAGAGGAAATAAAAACACAAACAAAAAATACAAAAAGTGGCATTAGTTACCCTGACCTACATGTGTAACATTTTACATTTCTATATTTAATCATCACATCCATTATTGCTGTATGGAAAGTTGTCATTTATGACTTTCTTTCATAGGTTTTCTAATAACAAAAGCATATTTTTATCAATAGAAGTTAAGCGATACTTAATGCTTAGCGTTAGCCTTATGCAAGTAATAAACTAAAAAAATCTGTGTGTTTGTTGTCATGGTAACGAAGCACGGAGTTTGACAGATCACATGTGGTTCGGATTGATACGAAATCAGCCACTTTCAACACAAATAAAGCAGCAAACAGTTGAGCAGGTCGTTTTGGACGTACCTTTTGTCACAGACGTCTGTAGATGCAGTTTTAAGATGTAAAACACGGAAAATACGGCGCGTGTGGCACTTCCGCGTAGGCGCGCGCACATGTCTGTGTCTCTAGCGTAAAAAGTGTAGCTCCATGGCGTAACTACGTTCAAAAGGGCGCTTTCTGGAGCGCCCCAAAGTCGCTATTTTCCTATGGAGAAAGCCATAGTGACGTAGTCACTTTTGATTGTGATTTGATTGGCTAAAAATCCCCTTTGATTTTCTATGGGGCTCTGGGGCGCTATTCAAACCGCCCGACGGCTACGTAGAAAAGTGACGCAGACTGCGCCACGCAGCAGTGCACGCGGCGCGCAAACAAAGTATACATCTATATCTATTTATAGATATATATATGGATATATATTATTATTTTAAACATTTACACTAATAATAATATAAGATATTTCTGAATAAATTATATTGTTTTTAGACACCAAAAAATGTACGTAGTTGGCAGATTGACAGGGGGGGCGGCGCCCCAGCGCCCTCAATGGACCAGCCGCTACTGCTTAACATATCTTCTGTTTAACAAACAAAACAAATGGGAGTACTTGATCTATACTGTATGAAAACTATATTCATGTGTATTGTTCCAGTGACACCAGAACCAACTGAAGTCAACTCTCACATCTTAACGGAAACAGAAAAACTGCCCTTTGGACAGAATAAATGTGATCAGAGGGAAACTGAGAGAGGATCTTCTCTGCAAACAGGTAATAAAGCAGTAATATGACTTCACTTCTGGGATAATCTGATTATCTGTGGACTGGTATAAACAATCTTAAAGCTGACGTCATGCCATCATCATGCCATTTTATCAGACCCAAGGAACAGCTATACAAAACGCAGTTAAATCTTGTGGAAAGTTGAATCTCAGCTGTAAGACAAACAACATGCTACTGTTTTGCCTGTTTTTCCCTTGAGAACGATCCTCGCCTCTCGCAGTCTGTTATAGACTAAACTTCAACATGGCCAAAGACAATGATTTCAGTCTTTCAGTCTTCAGCTGGAGAAAGTTGTTTTGCATCTGAAGTGGGAGTAGATGTTGTAGGGGGGACCGAGGGCTGCTCTGAGGGCAGGGGTGATGACAGGGGCAATGACAGGGGCGATGACAGGGACGCTGTTGAGCCTGTCTCAGATGGGTCCAAGGCCTTTGATGAGGACCCTATGGGGAATGACTCCTGCGCTGGCCACGGTGGAGATTGTTGTGGTGCTGTTGCAGATGAGTCCTTCGCTGGAGGCGGTGGAGGTGAATGTGGAGCAGCTGGAGCCGAATCCTTTGCTGGTGGTGGTGGAGCGGCTGCTGGTGAATCCTTTGGTGGAGGCTGTGGTTGTGGTGCTGTTGATGCTGAAACATTGGCTCGGTCTCTGGCTGATGGAGCAGGAATTCTTCTCTCATTCCTCTCTTCTCTAACTATCTGCTCAGGACCCTGTCCAGGCCAAGTCCAATGCCTCAGAGCGTGGAGCAGGTTCTCTGTCAGCACCCTCACTCCACCTCTGCATAGGTGGGGGCCATTTCTCTTAAACAGGTCCTCTCGATTCCAGAATAGATAGAAGTTCTCATGTAATGTAGTCCTCTAGGTGCACACTCTTTGGACAACCATGTGTTCAGCTGAAGCTAAACTTGTTTATCTTCCTGTCGATGTTTGGAAGAGTTCCACTAACAAATGTTTTGATTTACATTTCATCAGAACGTCGAATAACTTCAAGAAGTCTCTTTTCTAAACTTCAGTCTGTTCTCGTCGTACGTCCACTGCACCACGAGCACAATCAGCTGTTTAAATCCTCCATGTTTGGCATAAACATTATGAACAAGTGACGTTATCGCAGAAACAATGGCGCTGGGAAAATAATGTGTGTTAATCTTTACGTGTGTCACATGACGTCCCTGGTGGAGCACACACATACAAAAGAGTGAAACCCTTTCCATTAATATTACCCTTGCAGTACATATCTGCCCTCTTTATCCCTTTTTGTGAAGAATAATGGGCTTTTTATAACAGCATTTCAATAGTTTTTTTTATGTTTAGTGTAATTCAAATGTGTCTCTTGTAAATATATAATGTCTATTCTTTCTCTTTTCATTTTTGTTTGTTTGATTGTGTTCAGTGCCATTCACATTGAAGGATGCTACTTTTGCGCTACTTTTGCACTACTTTGTTGTGATTTTGGTCGTTACAAAAATAATTTGAAAGTGAAATTGAAATCATAAGAACAAATAAGAACAAAAACAAAAGGGTTCATGCTGGAAACAGGCATCAAACCCAAACCGGATCAAGAAAAAGATCATAAAAGGGGAGGGAAGTCCAATCCTAATGAAGGACCCCCAAAAGACTTCCCAGGCACTCCTGACACCAATCCTCAGAAAGAACTGGATATATTACCTCCCTGGCTCACCACACCCCCTGGCTCACCACGCCCCTGGGTTCACCACGCCCCCGGGTTCACCACGCCCCCTGCTGGACTCTGCAAGAGTTTATGTACAAAATCAGACAGACAACATGGAGCATAAAGTCTGATGTTAAACACAAATAAATCATGTCATCAGTCAGTCTCTTCAAATGAACAGAAATGTATCACCATGGTGACCACAACCTGAACTCGCATGCCCCACCCTGGTGGCTCCATAAGATAAGATAATCCTTTAATGTCCACTCAAGGGGAAATTTCGTTGTTCCACTGCAATAGAAACAGGAGGAAAGGACAGATTATAGGAAGTTTCAAAAACACACTCTTAATAGAACTCTTATGAACAAAAACAAAAAACTCTTATTAACAAAAACTCCTCTCCTATCTTAATAGGGAATGGAGGGGGGGGGAATACAATAAAATAGATAAAAATAAGATAATAAAATAATGATAATAGAATAAAATAAAAATAAAATAAAGTAAAAATAGCTAGCACAAGACTAGGTAATACTATTAGCAGGTAAGTAAACCGAATCTCTCAGTTCTCTGTGTTTTGCATCTTCCTGAGGAGCACCTCTGCTTCTCCTGGTGTTCTGAGGAGCGCCTCTGCTTCTCCTGGTGTTTTGAGGAGCACCTCTGCTTCTCCTGATGTTCTGTTTTTCAGTTTAATTTAGCATTTTAAGAAGGTTATACTTGTTTGTTTATGCAGGGCAAACAATCTTAGAATGCTATACGATGCAATAATACATATATATATGTATATATATATATATATATATATATATATATATATATATATATATATATATATATATATATATATATATATATATATAAACATCTCCCCAGCTGTGCTCTGCGAGCTACATAGTTAAAAGTGTGTTTTTATATTTTTCAGAACTCTGTGATGGAGCTGATCAGGAAACAGAAAACTGAAGAACTGTTGATCAGACTCTACCTGCTGGAGAGATATGAGAATAAGCTGACATCTGATGAGTTTCTCCAGATACGTCAAACTAAGGAACAAGAAGACATTTGTGAGGGTGATCTCTGCTCTGTTTATCTTCACAAACTCTTGATGTTAGACTACAGGGCCAGATATATTCAGACACAACATGAAAACACAAATAAAATAGATAAAATAAAAAAAGGGAAAAAAATAAGACAGAGGACTTGTTTGACAGTGATGAAGATGATGAAAATGAGTCAGAACAGACGCACATTCATCCTCTAGACATCCAGATGGCAGTGTTTCACTGCTCAGACAGTTTTCTAAAGCAGAAGATGGTCACAAAGCTGTCCCAGTGTCAGTACGCCTTACCTCTGCTGGTGCCTGACCCATTCTCTCAGGACATCCAGTGTCCTCTCTGGACGTTCAGACAGATTAAAAAAACCTGGAAGAAAACTGAAACCAAAGAAGATTCAAATGTTGTGATCATGAAGTCGATGCCCATCTGCAAAGCAGAGACTCCCATGGTGTTCTGCTTCCGCCTGGGCTCCTTGTCTGTGTCCAAATCCCAGTTCATCAACACTTTGATCAACGACCGCCACAGCACATTCTTCCACAAAAACTGTCCAGGCAGCACCAAAAGTCGCCTTCTGTCTGAGGGCGTGGCAGAGATCGCTTGGTACTGCCCGGCTGGAAAACCCAATGACAACTTCCCAGACTGTGTGGCCTTCTGTAACCTTCATGGAGATGGTCAGATTCACGATAAACAGATGCACATACTGATGGAAATGTCTACAATCAATGTGGTTTTTGTGCCAAAACTGGATCGGGATTCTGAGAGTGCTGAAGTCATCAAGAATCTTCAGGACTCTCCAAAACCTCTTATCCTTCTGATAGAAAACAGTGCCAAATGTGCAGTTCAGGTAAAACATGGAAAATATAAAGTTGGTCTTAAAGACAGAAGCCAGTCTGATGTGTCTGAAGAGCTGAAGAGAATTATTAGAGACATTTTCTCTGCTCCACACAAGTCCTTTCTGCTTGAGTCGATGTCCGACACTGTAATCGAAGTGGATGAAAAAGATGACCGCTGCAATGAAGGGTTGTCCTTTACCAAAGAAATGATAAAGACAATTGAATCTGTAACGGTATCTGATATTAAAAAGACATTTCTCCCCTGTCAAGGCCGACTGTGGCATGACTGGTGCAGAATAAACAAAGAGCTGTGTCGTCTCACGGGACAAAATCTAGAGACACAAAAGAGTACAAAGCTGAGTGAGCTGCAGAATAAAAGAGAACAGCAGTGCAAAGTGTCCTGCAGTGAACTGATGAAGTCTTTTATCATTCACCTCTCGTCTTCAAGTCCGACAGAGAGAGAGTATTTCCTCAAATGGACTCAGATCTTACTGGACGCTCATGCCACAGAAAGCCTGACCTCAATTCTACAAAACTATCACCAAAAATGGACTGAACTTCTGGACCTAAAAAAGAAATCTGACACATCTAAACAGTCAAAATCCAAACAAGCAGAACTTGATTTAAAGTCCAAACAAGCAGAACTTGCAAAGCTCTCAAAGGACCTTCAGTCCGCGACATGTGGCCTAGAGCACATCTTCAGAGAAATGGCACAGACCTTTGAAGCCCATAAGTCTCTGGATAAACCTCCAAAAGAGGACCAGACTGACTGGTCCAAATACCCTGCGCTTGCTGCAGAGCTGATGATTTCAGGACACCCGATGGAGCTGATGGATGGAGACGCAGGACACGTCCCTTTAACCTGGATCTCAAGTGTTATTGACGAGGTCATCCACAAATTGGGGATTGTCTTGTCAATACTGGGCATACAGAGCAGTGGTAAGTCAACGATGCTGAACGCCATGTTTGGTCTCCAGTTTGCGGTCAGTGCAGGCAGATGCACCAGAGGAGCCTTCATGCAGAAGAAATGAAGAAAGACTTTAAGTGGGACTACATCCTGGTGGTGGACACTGAGGGGCTGCGAGCTCTGGAGTTGGAAGGAAATGCAACCATTCACCATGACAACGAGCTGGCCACATTCGTCGTTGGTGTGGGAAACATGACTCTGGTGAACATCTATGGAGAGAATCCTTCTGAAATGCAGGATGTTCTACAGATTGTGGTTCAGGCTATCATGAGGATGAAGAAAGTCAAACTGTCTCCAAGTTGTGTGTTTGTTCACCAGAATGTCACAGATGTCAGTGCTGTGGAGAAAAACATGGACGGAAAAAGAAAACTGCTGGAAAAACTAGATAAGATGGCCCAACTAGCCGCCAAAGAGGAAGTTTGTAATGCAGAAAATTTCAGTGACATCATTGAGTTCGATGTTCAAAAAGATGTGAAGTACTTTGCTCAGCTTTGGGAGGGAAGTCCTCCAATGGCTCCTCCCAATCCAGGCTACAGCGAAAGTGTCCAAGATCTGAGGAGCTTCATTCTCTCCAAAGCTTCAGACTCTCCTGGAGTCACTCTTTCTGAGTTCAAAAGTAAAGTTAAGGATCTATGGAATGCTCTTTTGAATGAAAATTTTGTTTTCAGCTTCAAAAACACACTTGAGATCGCTGTTTACAGAAAACTTGAAGCTGAATTTGGAAACTGGGCTTGGGCCTTGAGGCAGGAAATGTTGAACACTGAAGAAGAACTTTATCCAAAAATTACAAATGGAACTCTTGACCAGGTTGACCAAAGTCTTCTTCGTGGAAAAGTTAGCAAGAAATATAATGAAATTAAGAAGTCAATGTCAGAATACTTTGAGAGCAACAAAGACAAAGAAATATTAATTCAGTGGCGTGGTAACCATGAACTTAAAATAAAAGATTTTCATGATGAGCTGGTTCAAGGACTTCAAAGAAAACTTAATAATGTAATTGAACAGAAGAAAGCACTTAAAGGTGTTGAGAAGAAGAAAACTGTGTTTGAGGAAAAACTCTTACAAAAAAGCAAAGAGCTGGCTCTTCAACTGAAAGACAAGCCAAAAGATGATCTGGAACTGGAGAAACAATTTGACCACGTTTGGGAAAGTTTGGTTTCTGAAGTAACACAAGGAATCAAACCTTCTGAGAAGATCAACTTGGAAGAGAATCTGATGAGGGTCATTCGTGAACGTGGTTATGAAATGGATTTAATTACAGGGAGAAAAAGATCAAAGCGCTACAAAGAATTAGGAAAACTTGGAGATTATTCTGAGTATGTTTCTGAGTATGTTACTCTGAGGCCGGAAGACGAATCAAAAGCCGAGAGAATCTTAAACAATATAAAGTATTTGGTACAGAAAATCGTGATACGAAAGCCTTCAAACCGTCTTCCACAGGAAAACCAAAAGCAAATCCAAAATTTCATCAAAGACATCGAAAAACAGGCTTCAGAACAAATCATGAGCAAACCACTGGCAGCAAGAGGCTACAATCCAGCTTACCTGAGTGAAATGAGCAAAAATGTGAACACTTCTATTCTTGAATTTGAATCACAAAAACGTTATGTTCTACATAATGAGTTTAAAGTTGATCTGATTCTTTATGTGTTTGACACAACAGAAAAGTGGATCTCAAACTCTCTTTCTCAGTTTATAAAAAACAATGATGTTTACACATATTTGGAAAGCAAGAAAAAAGAATACTTCAGTCTCTTCCAGAGTTTCTGCAAAGGAAGCTCCTTAGCTGTGGTTCTTGCTGAACTGATCTGTAACAAACTGAAGGCCTCCATGAAAGAGGCTGTGATTAACCAGTAACGTCCCAGCATTCAAAGAGAACCGCCTCAACCTGGAGAAACATGTGCTAAAGTCACTTGCTGAAAAGAGAGATTTTCAAAGATATATTCAGTACATTAAGAATCCCAGGCCAGCCACTGAGACTTTTATCAGAGAAGAAGTAGAAACACTCTTACAAGAAACGTACAAGGGAAAATGCAAACGTAAGATATATTCAGTACATTAAGAATCCCAGGCCAGCCACTGAGACTTTTATCAGAGAAGAAGTAGAAACACTCTTACAAGAAACGTACAAGGGAAAATGCAAACGTAAGATATATTCAGTACATTAAGAATCCCAGGCCAGCCACTGAGACTTTTATCAGAGAAGAAGTAGAAACACTCTTACAAGAAACGTACAAGGGAAAATGCAAACGTTTCTTCCAGAAGAATATCTCAGACATCCAAAAAAAGATACTCCACGCTCTTGATGAAGCATCAGAGAAAACCAAATCCCAGAATGGAGACATCGCTGAGTGGCTTTAAAAGTTTATAACATCCATAAGAGAAAAACTAACATTCGGAAACATTTCCTCTGAAAACTTTAGCGATGTAAACAAGTTTGATTTTCTGAAAGAAGAAATAAAGAAGGAAGTAGATTATTTCACTGCAGATCTTCAGCATTTATCAGTGGACAAGTTAAAGGAGTCGAGACAGAAGCCAGAGCAGATCCTGATCGATCAGCTGTGTGACTGCTGCTGGGAAACATGTCCCTTCTGTGGAGCCGTTTGTACAAACACAGTCAAAGATCACAAAAGTGCTGAAGGGGGTGGAGTTCATCATAGTGTGCCTTTCCATCGATCTTCTTCAGTCAACGGGGTTCACTACAGGGGCACAGTGAAGATGTCATTGTCGTTCTGCACAACTTATGTGGCAGGAGATGGCTCTTTTTACCCTGATGCCTCAGACAGATTAGTGCCTTTTAAATCCTACCGTTCTGCTGGACCTCCATATGACTCATGGAGCATCACCCCGGATCTGTTTAAGCTCTCATATTGGCAGTGGGTGGTGTGCACATTTAAATAGGATCTGGAAAAACACTATAAATTAAAATATGAAGGTCTTGGAGAAATCCCTCAGGAGTGGAAAGAGATCACTTTTAAAGAGGCAATAAAAAGCCTGGAGGAAATGTACAAATAGACAAAAAACATCAACAGTTTGTGCTTTTGATCAGAAATTATAATATAGAGCATGTAACAGGTTCATTATTATTATTTTTTTAAAAGAGTGAAAAAATAGAGTTATAAAACAATTGTGCAAATACTGATAAAGTAAAAGTGAAGAACACAATGAGAGATCACCACCTGTTTGATTATTACTATTATTTTGTGTTTTGTGAAAGATTAAATGTTTCCCCAATGACAAATCTTATTTACTTAATGTTCTTGATTAAATACAGAAAGAATACTGCATCATCATAACAGTATAATGTTACCAAATATATCATTACAAAAAAAATGTGATCAGTTTTTGATTCAATTTCTAACCTTATGGAAGGGAGAGGCATGTTAAACAAAATATGTGTTATCTACATTAACATAATATAATACTGTAAAAGTGATTATAAATGATATTACAACATGTCTAATGAAATGTACTGTGACAATGACAAATGATTTAACACTATTTAAACTGTCAATTTAATAAAGGTAATCAACTTTACACCAAACGTGTGTTCCTCATTATACTCTGTACTGTGACATTAAACGCTTCTCATTTAAAATAGTTTAATAAACTCGTTAAATACATTCTACATTCTGAGTGGAGACATCTAGAGACAAATGTGAACTGGACAAATACTCATTACACATGACATTTTATCTGCAGATAATGTTCACACATAAACACTTATTCTTTTGTGAAGCTCAAATAAAATTGAGGCTAGAAATGTCTGTATTTTCCATTGTTTGTAATAGAAAAGGAATAGGAGGCTTGCAGTTTACTCTTTTGTAGGAAAAATGTATCTATAGCTTTAATGAATAAAGTCCTGAGAGCATATTTCATGGAATAAAATGTGAATAAAGCATAGGTCTTGTCATTTGTATTGACATAAAACCATGAAAGTATAACCTCAAGTGTTTTTGTATTGATCATTGCAGTAAAAGATGGTCGGAGTGGATTCATCTTTTTAGATATTAAATCAAGTCTGGGCAAAAGATATATAATGTTTAAACTTTGCCAAGATAAGAAGCCGATGTTAAAGGCGTAATGGACGATTTGTTGAGAACTCAAGCGGAAGTGCGGATGCAGAGAAAAGCATCGCTGCTAGACGTGCTTTTGTTTATTAGCGCGACGGATCGCATCGCATCTCTCGTCTCCCGTGGATTTCCGTCTCTTCAGCTCAAACTGTCTTTCTCTGTCTTAATTTTGTCCTGTACACTGAAGGAACTATATTATGATAGATCCATGCGCTTAGACACGGGGAAACGTGTTGCTCTCCTGGGGACGAGCCGACGAGGCTGCAGGTTAGCAGTAGGTGCGTCCTATGATTGATACGTGGCAGGACTATTCGGCAGTCCACGCCGACGAGGAAATGAGACTCAGATTTGGGCCAAAAAAATAGTCAATTACACGTTTAATGTCTAAAAAAGGACTTGTGAAAACTAACATTGTGTGTGTTTATCTTGGGACCATTAACCACATGTGGAGTATTTTATCAACTTTTGACCCTGGACTCCTAAACTCTGAACCAATTGCTGAGGAGAGATGCAGAGAGAGCTCAGAGATGTTAGCGATGTCCTGTGACTGAGACCTCCAGCATTTCTCCTCGTGTGAGTAAAATAACTGCCTCCTGTGTCGTTCTTGTTTTTGGAATGTTTTGAGCTTAACTCTGACATATTATTTGGTCCTTCCCTATTACGGTCCATGAGTCATTCTCCTTGAATTCAACCACACTCTGGAAATAAGAATTGATATACAATGTTGTAAATTAAGTTGAAAGAGAAGTAATAGAACATAAGCAATTACTTAATAATAAGTAAAGATAATACTAATTATATTAAAGGGATATCTGGTCACGGGGACACATCGTGACCTCATGGGCTTTGTGGCGCCAGGGCAGTGGGAGGAGTGCTTTTGCGGACTACGACAGAGTCTGAGGACTACGAAACGTCTGAGGAATAAAGTCTGGCGGTAATGCAACACTCGGATGCCAACCGCCATAAAACAACAACAACAACAACAACAACAACAACGAAAACTTTTTTTCTGCAACATGGAGGCCTATATATATCATTTTTAATTTCTGCGTCATTGTTACAACAAATTTAAAGCCATTCTAGAAAATTAAATATGCGGTAAAATGGGGAGCTGTTGTTCAAAAAATGGGTCAGCTAAAAAAGTAAATGAGGACTCAAAATGTAATTCAAAGGAAATCTGAAAGTACAGGCTTGTGAAAATTTTGTAATGAGATCACAACTAAATATCAGGAAATGAAAAAAAGTAAAGAACTTCAATGTGCAGAATCATGGTTGAATTGTGCAAAGAAACAAGCTGCAGGAAGAGATAAATCCAAGACTAAAATTGAAAGAATCAGTTTGTTTATTAATTAATTAAAAAGTGGGGAGGAAATCATAATTCAGAATCAAAATCAGAAAAAGATTTATTGCCAATGAACAGAATTCACAACATAGGAACTTGTGTTGGTGATTCGGTGCAAATAAAAAAAAACTATATAAATCAAAGAGATAAACAATTTAATTCTGCTATGGGATAATTGGGTATCAGTGGAAAAAAAATAAAAATAAATCAAAGAAAATGAACAACCAACAGAAGAGCCAGACCAGTGCCGCTCCTAAAACCCTTTCTTTAGGAATGTGTCGTAAATCTTTGAGGTGGACAGCACAGAAAGGCAGATTTATCTCACAAAGGAGGAAGAGAACAAATTACGAGAAGAGAGTAAAGGGGGTGAATGAAGTAGAAAATAAGGCCTAAATCTATTTGAGAGAAGGAATTAGGCCAGTAATAGCAGAATTGCTAAAAACAAAGAACACAGAAAGTCTAACTATACTTGCATTAGCAATGTTAAGTCATTAAGCTAAATTTATCCCTTCAAAAGACAGCCATTTTACTTCATGTGGATGACGTGTTAATAGTATCTAAAACACAGGAGGCATGTGAGAGAGACACAATAAAATTGTTGCAACATTTAGCAGAAAATGGGCACAAAGCAGGCAAAATAAACAACTTTTTTTTAAAAATAAAGCTAACCTCTTATCCTTTTGGCGTCCTATGGGTGGGACAGGCACATGTGTGCCACCACGTACTCATGTGCCATCATGCTCCCCAGTCACAAAGCCTGACTTTTGAATATGTAATACATTTTCATGTGCAACAATCACAGCCCGAACACACGGTCTTTGTAAAGAAAAGCACAAAGTAAAATTTTCGACTTTCCTTACCTTCAAGGCTCTGTACACGTCAAACTTCAATATATCCCCACAATATTGGTCTCAATCCGTTCTTAATGGTCCAACGAGTAAAATCCAGTAAAACAATTAGGTCCAATACATATGTTAGATCCATGAAGGCCTCCATGTTGCAGAAAAAAAGTTTTCGTTGTTGTTGTTGTTGTTGTTGTTGTTGTTGTTTTATGGCGGTTGGCATCCGAGTGTTGCATTACCGCCAGACTTTATTCCTCAGACGTTTCGTAGTCCTCAGACTCTGTCGTAGTCCGCAAAAGCACTCCTCCCACTGCCCTGGCGCCACAAAGCCCATGAGGTCACGATGTGTCCCCGTGACCAGAATAGCCGTTGTGTCAGAGACCAACCGGCCCCACTCCAGGGAGACTCCTCTTCACCCTCCGTGAACTCCATTTTTCTTTTTCTTTTGCCCATATCAAAGAGAATAGAATTTTCACCGCAATGTCCTTGCTACAGATGCTAACAGGAAGTGTTAGCTTTTGATTGACACCAAGATGAGCCAATAAGGACGGTTTTTGGCAGTTCTACGGCCCAGTAAAGCAAATGAAGTGTCACAAAGAGATGCAAATTACGCACAAGTCCCACCCTTGCTAAACCAACCAGTAAGATTACAGACTGTGTTTGATGCTACAGACAACCAGCCAATGAGTAGACGAGCACGAGGATGTGTAATATGTATGGGAGTACTCCAAAAAGTGCAACTTTAAAGCCGTGCGATGTTTCTGTGCGCAAAACGTGCTAACATAACACTTGTTTTTGTCGTGAAATGTTTTATTTATTTATGGAATATGAATTTCAATAACATAATATAGTGTCTTAGTGGATTCCCCTTGTTGTAAGCTTTCAATAGAGCCCCCATTCATGTATGTAGGTTGAAGAAGTCAAAAGTGATCAAACGTTTTCTAAATGTGTCCAATTTGGATAGATTTGGACAAAGGAATGGTCCTTTTATCCAACTCCTGGATAAAGTATTACAAAAAGTGTGGTAAAATACTTGTTTCTACAGATAATGATCTCACATTTGAAACTTAAGTGGCCAAGTATTTTTTGTAATGATACATAGTATATTTCAGGCCTCACATACAAACAGCAGCTATAAACACCCTCATTTGTACTTAACGTAGGCGAGGATAAAGAAAAACCTTTTTTGTGGATGTTCCAAGATCTATAACTTTTGTTCAGTCAGACTTAGAGTAGTTCTGACTGTTGAGGGTAAAAATAGAGAATGTTACCTTTACACAGAGACTTTTTGTATATAATCCACATACTTAAAAAACAAGTATGGTTTTAATTTGGAGAGGTGTCTTAAGAGAAAGTTGCACCAAAACACTTTTTTTTTAAACGAGAAAAAAAGAAAATTCACACCAACACATCATAATAAATTTAAGGCACACAAACTCCAAAATAAACGTCCCAGTATGAACACAGTCAGTAAATTTGTCCAATTTCAAGTCCAATGTAATTTTGTCCATATTCTGTATGTTAGTTATAATGTCAGTCCAGCCAGGCATAAATGCTACCCACTCTGCCACTGAGCTTCACTCTCTGTCTCTACTTTCAAAAGAAGAGCGTTAGAACTGCTCGATGTGTTTTAAGCATTAAACGAAGAGCCGTGTGTTATTAATATAAATACTTAACATAAACAATACAAAACAGAACCAGAGAGAAAAAAGATTATCAAAGACATCAAAATTATAGGCAAAACAAACTAAAACAAACGTCTCAATTAGTCCAAAGTCGATCAAATTTATCAAATTTTGAGTTCAGTCTAAATGTCAGTATGAGTATGTTAGTTATGATGTTGGTGCAGTCCTTGGTCGTCGGTGCAGTTTGAGTCATCAATCTTACTGTGATGGCATGAATGGCTAGTACGATAATGCGGCATATAAGATAAGATACCAAGGTGATGCACTGTCCCCACTGCTGTTCTGCAGACGTCTGAACCCCCTCACTGCTGTTCTGCATAGGTCTGAACCCCCTCACTGCTGTTCTGCAGAGGTCTGAACCCCCTCACTGCTGTTCTGCAGAGGTCTGAACCCCCTCACTGCTGTTCTGCATAGGTCTGAACCCCCTCACTGCTGTTCTGCAGAGGTCTGAACCCCCTCACTGCTGTTCTGCAGAGGTCTGAACCCCCTCACTGCTGTTCTGCAGAGGTCTGAACCCCCTCACTGCTGTTCTGCATAGGTCTGAACCCCCTCACTGCTGTTCTGCAGAGGTCTGAACCCCCTCACTGCTGTTCTGCAGAGGTCTGAACCCCCTCACTGCTGTTCTGCAGAGGTCTGAACCCCCTCACTGTCTGAACCCCCTCACTGCTGTTCTGCAGAGGTCTGAACCCCCTCACTGCTGTTCTGCAAAGGTCTGAACCCCCTCACTGCTGTTCTGCAGATGTCTGAACCCCCTCCACCTTCAGTCACCTCTACATGGATGACATCACGCTGGATGCTAAGAGCGAGCGGGACATTCACACCACCAGGATCTACAGCTCAGACATCAGAATGTCATTGGGACTGGAGAAGTGTGGTGATGGTGACTAAGAGAGGAAAGGTGGTCCACACAGAGGGAAGGTGGTCCACACAGAGGGAAGGTGGTCCACACGGAGAGAAGGTGGTCCACGCGGAGGGAAGGTGGTCCACACGGAGGGAAGGTGGTCCACACGGAGGGAAGGTGGTCCACACGGAGGGAAGGTGGTCCACACAGAGGGAAGGTGGTCCACACAGAGGGGGTCTCACTCCCAGAAGGAACAATAGCAGACATTGAGGACAGTTACAAGGACCTGGGAATCCCACAGGCAAATGGCAACGAAGAGGAAACAAGGAAAGAGGCTACGGCCAAATACCTACAACGAGTGAGGCAAGTCCTCAGAAGCAGCTCAATGGCAAGAACAAGTCCCGGGCAATAAACAGCTAAGCCCTGCCAGTGATCAGACCCTGCCCGGCCCTGCCAGTGATCAGACCCTGCAGGAATAATCAGTTGGCCAAAGGAGGAGAGACAGACCACAGATGTTAAGACACAAAAGCTCCTGACCATGGAGGGTTCCATCCCAAATCCAGCACCCTGAGACTGGACACTAGCACCCTGAGACTGGACACTAGCCGTAAGGAAGGAGGCGGGGACTAGTGAGTGTGAGAGCCACTATTCAGGATGAAACGTCCAAGATCCATAAGTACATCAAGGATAAGGCTCCTACAGATGGCATAGTGTACAGAAACATCTGTATAGAGTATGGGCTGGAGACCCCAAGGACAAAGTGGGAAAAACCTCCAAAGGTGGTGGAGAACGACCGAGCCAAGGGCCTCTGGGACTTCCAGATACAGACAGACAGACTGGTAATGGAGAATCAACCGGACATAGTGGTGGTCTCAAGGGTCAGAGGAAAGCCGTGGTGGTTGACGTTGCAGTTCATGGGATGGAAACATCCGGAAAAAGGAACATGAGAAACTAGAGAAATCCCAAGGCCTCAGAGAGGAGCTGGAGAAGGCCTGGAGCGTGAAGGTATCGGTGGTGCCCGTAGTGATCGGAGCACTTGGGGAAGTGACCCCCAAACTGGAGGCAGAGGACCCGAGCTTGAAAGGGGAGAAATAGAGACCACCCACAGAGGGTGAGGAAGAGTTTATTTTTTTATTTTTTTGAAATATATATATATATATATATATATATATATATATATATATGCCTGCTCTCACACACCTGCTCCACCTGTTCCTGCCCCTCCCCCACCTGTTCCTGTCATGTATTTTATTAGTCTAGAAGTTCATAGTGTGTAATTAAGTGGAGCTTTGGCCCTTGTTTTTCTTCTTCCTACTCATTATAATTGCCACTGAGATTTCAACTGCTCAAATGAACAACAGTGAGTCACTGTCGGCTTTTGTCCAAAACAGATTTTGGAGCCGACAGTCCACACCTTGACCTTCAGTCCTGGTCCAGACTTATAAAGTTTCTGGAGCAGGATAGAGGAGACAGAATAGGATGAAGCTCTCACAGACGAGGCTGCTGACACTGGCCGTGACGCTGCTGCTCGGCCTTCAGTCAGGTCACAACCGCCATATTACATCATGACACAAAATCAGCAACGACATTTAAAACTCTGAAAATTAAACCACATGGAGTAGAAAGAAAGTGCTGTTATTTTTAAAATGAGAGTCTGACCTGGTAAATACTGTTAAAAATGTGCATCTGAATATTTTCTCAGTATAAGTTTGCATCGATATTCAGGTGATATTATGTCAATCCAACAGAAATGTGTTAGAACTTGTCTTAGAACGTGTTAGTTGAGGAACAGTCCAGGAAAAAAAAGGAATTTGACCGTTTTTATGACGGAGACGTTTCAGGGTGAGCATGAAACAAATTCAAGCTCCAACCGGCCCATGGAACAAAACACAAAGACTTTTAAAGACTCTTAGAAAAAATATTTTATTCATTTTAATGAATTCAAAGCAAAGAGACGGAGTTAAATGATTTCATCCCATTTTTGTGTGTTTTAGGTTTTGTTAATTTTATTGATTGTTTTATTGGATGTTTTATTTGCATTTATCAGGATATCACGTGTACAGGCGGCCAATGAAATTGTGATTTCTCCCTATATAAATAAAGGCTAAATAAATAAAAATAACCAATCTAAATAAAGTGATGTAACTGTGATGTTTGTACCAACCCCAATGACCCAAACTGTTCCAGCACCGCTCCTATTGCGTGTGCTAACTCTGACACCATGTGCCTCAGTGCCGCCGTCAAGGTGAGCACAGCTGCAGGGTGTATGGGTTCAGCTGCAAGGTGCATGAGAACAGCTGCAGAGTCTGAAATAAAAGCTGTATGGTCTGAGAGAAAACCTGCAGGGTTTGAAAGACATGATGTTGGTGTAATCCCTCATTCATTCAGGAGTGTTCCATTGTAGAAAAATATTCAGTTGTATCATCTGGAGTGTGTTTTTAGAAAAAAACAATCTAATTGAAAATGACTCTTGGATGAGAGTCTAAAAGATACGACTGAATCGTTTTCTACTACTGCAGGATATATGAGAAAAACTGCAGGGCAAACAAATAACCGCTGCATGGTCTGCAAACAGCTTGATGGTCTGTGTGAACTTCTGCATGATCTCGGTTCATTTGAATGAAAGTGACACATAAAATGAATGATATGATGATGTAAAACTGTTTTTTCACTGATGTTGCGATTCTATTAGTTGAAAATGTGTCTTGTCCATGTCATTCATTTGATGGAGTCCGTTCTATAACCTGCAGCGGTCACCCTTTATAATCTAGAATACTATAGAAGTATGGAGGAATTAAATGGTGATTGTCCCTTGTTTTGTGTCTGTCGTGTTCACTGTTGTGTGTCTGTTGTGTTCACTGTTGTATGTCTGTTGTGTATCTATTGTATGTCTGTTGTGTGTCTGTCGTGTTCACTGTTGTGTGTCTGTTGTGTGTTCACTGTTGTATGTCTGTTGTGTGTCTGTCGTGTTCACTGTTGTGTGTCTGTTGTATGTCTGTCGTGTTCACTGTTGTGTGTCTGTCGTGTTCACTGTTGTGTGTCTATTGTATGTCTGTCGTGTTCACTGTTGTGTGTCTGTTGTATGTCTGTCGTGTTCACTGTTGTATGTCTGTTGTGTGTCTGTCGTGTTCACTGTTGTGTGTCTGTTGTATGTCTGTCGTGTTCACTGTTGTGTGTCTGTCGTGTTCACTGTTGTGTGTCTGTTGTGTGTCTGTCGTGTTCACTGTTGTGTGTCTGTTGTATGTCTGTCGTTTTCACTGTTGTGTGTCTGTCGTGTTCACTGTTGTGTGTCTATTGTATGTCTGTTGTGTGTCTGTCATCTTCACTGTTGTGTGTCTGTTGTGTGTCTGTCGTGTTCACTGTTGTGTGTCTGTTGTGTGTCTGTTGTGTGTCTGTTGTGTGTCTGTTGTCTGTCGTGTCCACAGTTTCCTCTGGTACAAACTCCTTCACGTGGATCGTTAAGTGGTGTGCAGACTCTTCTCTGTAACCTGTGGACTGTCGTCGGCTCTCGCTCAGCTTTCATGCAGTTTGTGGCATTATTTGAATATTTATTTTACTTCAAAACAGCATTAGGTTTGAGACATAAACACTGAAGTGTCTCATCGTCAAGTTTCTCCTCAAGTTTAAAGTTTTCAAAGTGTGAAATCCACATGATTTTAGACAAAACTCAGGGAAAGAGTGAAGGACGTGGTCAGGAGGTTCTAGTGACTGACAGAGGCACAGAGCAGCTCGGAGCAGCCCTGTCAGACTTCCGCAGGAGTTTGGTGAGAAATTGCTTCACACACTCTTATCTTTTGACTTAATACCGCTTTTCACATTTAATTTAATGCTATTTTACGTTGTCAGCGGTACTTTATAAAAACAAATTGATAATTTATTTTATTTATATTGTATAAATCAATAATCTAAGTGCGGCGGATCCGTAAACCAAGTAATAAAATAACTAAGGCCTTAGTTATTCCATGTGGAGGAGTGCTGCTAACACGCGTGCGCGGCTCATATGTGAGTCCAGTGTTAACACGCATGTGCCAAACAATAAAGACTTTTTTACTTTCTACGTCACGATATTTTTTAAAAAGTGTTATTTCTTCTAGACCAGATGAAATGGCTGAAGAGTCTTTTTACCTTCTTTCTCTGTGTGAGACACTTTTGACTCACTTTTGTTCTTAAACATTAGAACTGTTTTTTTTTTTTTTTAGGTGATACTTCACTTAATTTTTACTCCGTACTTTTACTTCCCACTGCACACACTTCCCTCTCCCCAGACGACTCTCTTCTCTTTCAGTTCTGTCTTGTCCTGGTCTTGGTTCTCTCCAGTGCGGATCTTGTGATGAACAGAATGAACTGTGTGACAGAAGCATCAGCTGAAACTCTGTGGAGACGACCTGCCTCCAAACCACAGGTAAACACATTTATACATTTATACATCCAACAATCTAAAATCACATTCCATCCTTTTCATGGAAAATACAGCATGTTTTTTTGGCGTGGTGTCTTGTGAAAATGAACCATGAAGAGGAAACATGTTCACCATCAAATAACCAGAAAACGGACGATTTTGTCTTTTGAGTTTGTGTCGAAAAATGTCTTTAAGAGAACTGAGAGTTAACCAAGATAAAGTTAAATTTCAAACAATGAAACATTGGTCCATAACGGCCTGGTTTAGACCTGGTTTGGACCCGGTTCAGACCCGGTTTAGACCCGGTTAAGACCTGGTTCAGACCTGGTTTAGACCCGGTTAAGACCTGGTTCAGACCTGGTTTAGACAGGGTTAAGACCTGGTTCAGACCTGGTTTAGACAGGGTTCAGGGATCATTCAGACGTTTAGTTCCTTGGTGTTTGTGTGTAACCCTGTCAGTGGTGGGGATGTTTTTGCAGTGCTGTGCCCGTTCACGCTGCGCTCCAAGTCCGTTTACGTCTGTTCTTCTCGCAACGCTTGCTCCACCTCCCTCCTCCAGCACCTCCCTCTGCTGGTCCACATTGGAACTGCTGTCGGACCCACCACATGCTGCAAAACCGACTGAAGAGTCATCACCGCGATCAATACTTCACACAATCATCAGAGACTTATTTAGCTCTAGTTTCATGATTTGTTACATTTGTTCAGATTCTTAATAACACGTCAAATAAAAATCAATTGAATTAGTCTGGATTATTTCAACTTTATCAGATTTGTTGGAGGGTTTTGTTCTTCTCTAATGGTGAATGTGAAAAATACATTTTATATGTTTGTCGCACTTTGTAATTGGGTTTGTGTTCATTACTTGTTCCGTGGAAGTTTATTTATCTTTTCCCTTTTTAGATGCATTTTCCAATCAGAATAAGCACTAAAACCTGATGTCCCTTTATCACATGCTGCATTCCAACAGTCAGACATCAGATTACAGATTGACCGTTCTGGCTGATACGAATACAGAATAGAATCCAGAGCTGCTCATGGGAGATAAGCTCTGCCGATAATTCTGGGATGATTTAACTATTTTCTGAAACATAATTTCAATCAATTCAATTTAACACCCAAAATCACAACAGCAGTTTCCTCTAAAGGCAACCATCAGGTGGAGAGAGGGAGGTTCATCTCAAGACAGTTCATTCAGGCAGATGAAGAGCATCTGGATCTCCAGGTCAGCATCAGCAGAGTCTGAAACAGAAGCTCTGAGAGTAAGAACATGTGACCAGCAGTTAACCGACACAGGAAGTGTATTCTTGCAGCTGCATTTTGAACCAGTTGAAAGCATCACTTTTAAGCAGGATTTTCTGATTGTATCTATATTACGCAGATGGAAATAGTCTGTTTTACAGGCTTGATTTATATGAGCTTTAAATGAGAGCTCCTGGTCAAATAAGACTGAGGTTTCTTACAGTAGAACTGGAGGCTACACTGACCACTGACATTGTCCAGTGTAACTATCTTTTCGGATAAAGCGTCTCGCACATGTTTAGGACTAGCACAATGACCTCGGTTTGTTCAGGGTTAAGAAGTAGATCATTAAGTGTCATCCAGGGTTTCATCTCCTTCACACAAGCACTAAGTCTGTCTACTTGATCGCTCTGATCAGGTTTCATTGATAAATACAGCTGAGTGTCATCTGCAGAGCAGTGGAAGTTAATGCCATGTGACCTGATCATGTGACCTAACGGCAGCATATAAAGAGGAAACAGAACTGGACCCAGTACTGACCCCTGAGGCACAACGTAAGTTCACATAAGTGATTGTCCTGTAGGGGGCGACAAAGCTGTTTAACTACAACTTTTTTTAGGATTTTAGAGACAAAGGGAAGATTTGAAATAGGTCTGTAGTTTACCAAAAGGTCGGGATCTAGATTAGGCTTTTTCAAAAGAGGTTTAATGACGTGCATGTTTGAAGGACTGTGGAACATAAGCACTTTCTACTGAAGTATTTATTATATTAAGAATAGAGTGTATAATTATGGGGAGAATGTCTTTGAGGAGCTTGGAATCAGGTCTAGGACACAAGTTGAGCTTTTAGAGGACATAATGGCTGAAGTTATCTCTCTTGATCAACAGCTGTGAACCTTTCTAAATTTACTGGTGGATTTATATGAGACACTAGTTTTACTACTTGGGCTTGTTCAGGGCGAATAGTGGGAGTCATTTCATCTCATTTATCTCTGATTGTTTTTATTTTATTGTTAAAAAATAGAAGTAAATCATCAGAGCTGAGAAAAGCTGGGAGTGAGGGCTCTACTGCGCTGTGACAGTTTGTTACCATGGCTACAGCGTGTTACTTTTGTTGACTTCTATAAGATGTGAATAATATCTGGTTTGGGCCTAAAGGGGCCTTCACACTGCGGCGGCCGAAGTGTCCAGTTTACATTCAAAGGTTATGCAAACACGCGTCGAGCACGTAGTGAATTTCCCGCGGCGCGATTTCTTCGTTTTACGCTCTCGACGCTTTGAGTGCGCGTATGAGGCGCCCGAGGCGCCCAAAGCGGCTGGCGCAACATGTTCAGATTTGTTCAGCTCGCTGCAGCAGATGCACCGCAGCAGCCAATCAGAGATGACATCCTACGCATGACCCGGAAAAAGACCCAAAACAAACCCTGCAAGATAAAAAAACGCAGCTCTTGGAGCAAATAATGATATTGACTAAACTCTGCTCAGCTCTGAAGTATATGCGGGTCCCAGACGAGCCCCGGAGCCCATCGCCTCCGCTTTTGGACTTTGTAAAGTTAATAAAGCAAAGCCATGGTCCAACATTAAACTCCATTTACACCACGAGAAAAGCAACACAGCTCCTCCACTGCGCATGTGCACTCGGACGCACATCTGCTGCTGAGTGTATTTTACGGACATGAGTCCAGGGCGTCGAGAACGCGCGTCCGGTGCGTTTGTCTTTCAAATGTACACGCGCTCAAATTCTGCGTCGGGCGCAATTCGGCCGCAGCGGTCTGTACGAGGGTTTACGCAGAGCCTGCTGATAGGACAGTAGCAGCTTTTCCACACTTTTAGAGATTCTTCTGTGTGGGAGGGGCTAAAGGGTCTTTATCATGTTCTAACTCTTTGTTTATGTGAGCGCAGTTCTTCGTTGTACCATGTGGAGGCTTTGGCCTAATGACCTTCTGTTTTAACGGAGCTGCAACATCAAGAGCAGACTTCAGAGAATTCATGGTCAAGTGGACAGACCGGTCACTTCCCCTGGACTAAAGCTGTTCTCAGCAGGATCACATGACACGTCACTGAATATTGACTCTATTATTTCTTTGAAATTTTTGTTTTTTTTGTTATAACTTTATTCTGTGGGTCTGGATAATCTTTAAGAATAAACTGAAAGGTAATTAGGAAATGATCTGACAATTTAGTGTTTTGAGGGAAGACAATGAGGTCACTAATCTCTATTCCATACGTTAGGACAGTGGTCCCCAAACTTTTTGACTCGAGGGCCACATTGGGTTCTAAAATTTGGCCGAGGGGCCGGGCCAAGAAAATATGGTGTGTTTGTGTGAACGAATGAATTACTATAAATTACACGCAAGATTTGACCTGTAAATTGTAACAAAGCAACAAATGCAAGGCTCAATGTACAAATTGTTTTCCAAATGCATTAAATAATGATTAATTTAATTACATTTCAGTTGAATAAACACAGCAGGAAAATTGACCTTCAATTTCAGTGGGAACAGTGTTGTTGATCTCCCTTTTTGCATCAAAGTCTGGAGTAAGTTTTGTTGTTCTCAGGATAGATCCTTTGGTGTTGGTCAGTGAAGCTGGATCTGTGATGGGCTTTGTTCATGTTCATGACACTGAATGTCTCTCATATGCAGGTCGAGCCAAACAAGACCAGCATCTTCTGTACGTCCTCCGGAGGTTTTGTTTCCTTCAGTGAAGCATAAAAGTCGTTAAGTTTAAGAGTGTTGGACCGTTTTTTTGTTAGCATTTCTTCTACCCATAAATGATCTAGTAGTAACAGCATGGAATGATTAATATCCATAAATAAAACATCTTAATAAATGTCACCAGAATATGCAAACATTTTTGCACTTCTGTCCTTCTCACTTCTCCAGTGGTTGGACACTTCGTCCAGGTTGATGCTTCTTTTGCTTCTTGCTGTGACTTTATGCTCATCAACTGCTCCAAAATGTGCCACTTCATGACCATTTCTGGATGATATTATTCATAAACTAACAGGCCGCACCTGTCATAAACCGCAGGTGCCCACGTTGTAACATGAGATATTTACACAGAAATAAAGGCAGTTTTTATGCGTCTTTTAAACCGGGGGTCTCGTGGCGCACGCGGCACACCCCGCGGTCCGCTTTAGTCCTGCTTTAGACCCGCTTTAGACCCGCTTTAGTCCTACTTTAGACCCGCTTTAGAACAAATCACAGCTGTCTCTAGTGTCCCCTCTGTCCTTGAAGACTCTCTGTGAGCTGATTTACCTGTGTCTTCACATCAGGATCATCTGCTCCTGAGCGCGTACTCATCGAGTGAGTGTTACTGTGACATGAGATATTTACACAGAAAATGGTCCAGATAATGATGCACATGTGTCTTTTGACTCGTGAGTCAGGTCTGGCCAAGAAAGTCTCATTTATACAATAGTGACACGCCAGTTGTCTATTTAACGTGCCCGCGGTCCGCGCTGCGCCTCGGGCCGCTCTGCGCTGCAAGACTAATTTCTCAATGAATATGATTCTGATTGTAATAAAACACGCAGCGTTTTGAAACTAAAAATATAGAGAACACGACGTGTCCCCTGGACAGTGCTTCTACTGTCCATAAGATCTACAGTGTGTCAAACACTTGCACTTCCTGCTTGATTGGCCCCAGTGGCCGTTTGTGGTGAATTTTATTTTCTGCGAGCCATAGATCTTATAGAGGGAACAGTGTCATCTCTTGGGGAAATGTGGGCATTACAGGCGAAAGGGAAAGTGAACGGCCAGCCACAGTATCATGACTTTGACTCCGACATTTGCAAAAAAATAAATAAATAAATAATTAAAATTATTTTTTAATATAACTTGGACAAGCTTGGCGGGCCGGATTGAAAGGCCCAGTGGGCCGGATGCGGCCCGCGGGCCGTAGTTTGGGGACCACTGCGTTAGGACAAGATCCAGAGTGTGCTTATGACTGTGAGTCGCTTTATTTACATTCTGAGTGAAACCAATGCTGTCACACCACTACCTCTGTGCTCCAGGAGGTCTGACAGTTTATTTATTTACAATAGTGGAAATGTGTTTTAATGCATTTTATATCTGTGGGGGAATTAGAAAAGCCCAACCAGGGACAGAAGTTGAGAATTAGCTCTGGCTATAAACTTTGTATGCATCACATCGGCTGCAAGCTTTGTTTGTAACTATGTATGATGCATTGTCCCTGTCAAATAAATAAATTAATTAAATTAATTCCATGGGTGGGTGGGGTTAACATGGGTGGGTGGGGTTAACATGGGTTAACAGGGGTGGGTGGGGTTAACAGGGGTGGGTGGGGTTAACAATGGTGGGTGGGGTGACATAATCATCTTGTTGAAGCCAAGTTTCAGTTAGAGCTGAAGATCTATGTTATAATCACGAATTAATTCATTAACTAAAAGCAATTTGGAGAAAATGTACCTAATGTTTATCAGTCCACATTTTATGTGCTTATTTATTAGTTTATTTGTGTTATTTGTAAGTGTTATTTTTCTTAAGTTATTTGCTCTGAGCCTGAAATTGTTTTTCTTTCACCTTTTGTCATTTTTCACACGATGGACACACACAGTCTCTATGTGGCAGAGCGGGCAGGAGCTCAGCAACAGAGCGGGTGGGAGCTCAGCGACAGAGCGGAAGCTCAGCGACAGAGCGGGCGGGAGCTCGGGCGACAGAGCGGGCGGGAGCTCAGCGACAGAGCGGGCGGGAGATCGGGCAGGAGCTCAGCGACAGAGCGGGTGGGAGCTCGGGCGGGAGCTCAGCGACAGAGCGGGTGGGAGCTCGGGCGGGAGCTCAGCGACAGAGCGGGTGGGAGCTCGGGCGGGAGCTCAGCGACAGAGCGGGCAGGAGCTCAGCGATAGAGTCTTACACTGCTGCTCTGCGCCCGGGGCTCATCCCTGGGTGCTCACTTTAGTCCACTAAGACTATCGGTCAGATTCTAAACTAATAGGGATGAACCCTCTGAAGTGGGATGGTTCCATCCCTGCGTATGAGCCCGGGCTCCAGTTGTCAACAAAGACTACGTTGTTTTGAGGGCACCATCTAGATTACCAGCTGTTGAATGCTGAAAGACGGCTGTACAATTCAGCATTGATCCGATTGGGCAGGGGACCAGAAAATATTACAGTATCTGACATCGACTTTGCTAATTCACACACCGCACCCACTTGTAATTTGAGCACCTCCGATTGTCTCCGCTGGGTGTCGTTACCACCTGCGTGAATCACGACTCGACGGAACCTCTGCTTTGAGAGCCTACGGTTTCCTTCGATGTCACCCATTCTGGCCAATGGGTAACACCTGACGCTAGCAGCAGCTTTACGTCTCTAACTATGGAACTTCCAATTACTTGAGTGTCACGATTCCATTCAGCGGGCATGTGATCGCTGAGGGGAGAAAACCTATTGTAGACGGCAAGCTCATGGTACACTTCAGATCGGCGTTTAGCGCCTCGTTCCCTCCAGACGGTCACAAATTGGTCCTTCTTCTGTTCCTGGTCTAGTCCCGGCTTCATGGGAGGCGCTGAGGGGCTAGTCTTAGCCTCGCTAGCACTGCTAATGCTAATGCTGCGCCCTGTTATGCGGTCCGGTAAACCTGATGCTACAACTTGGCTATAGCTAGACTTTAGCTCCTCTAAACAGCGGATCCGCGCTTCTAACTCCGTAACTCCGTAACTCCGTAACCCTGGCAACCAAAGCTACCACTACACTGGACTCATGCACCTGTCGCCAGAGAAAGAGCCAGGGTTCTGACTCGACACATGACAACTTGAGAAGGTAAAGGCAGAGGAAGATTCAGTCATGATGCTAGCGGCTAGGCAAGGCTAGCTCAGGCTGAGGGTAGAGAGCGAGGGGGTCGAAAGTGACGTCACAGGAAAGATGTGAGGAAGTTCTGGTCTTGGTTGCCCAGGCGATGCTCTTTCGATTGTGATGGGAGGGACTTCAACTCCTGAGCTATCAAGGAGCTCTAGAATAATCTTCTCCAAAAATCTTTCTGTTTCCTTTCCTTCTCCTTCTTCTACTCCCACAAGCCTCAGGTCAGGACCACGTGATCTGGACTCGAAATCCAGGAGCTTATTTTTCATATTATTGTTCTCTGACTCCAGCGCCTCCATCTAGCCCACAGCGCCTCCATCTGGCCCACAGCCCCTCCATCTGGGCCCTTACTGTCTGCAGATCGTATTATCTGAAACACGCTGCTCGACTTCCTCTATGCTCCGGTTACTCCTCCTGCTTTCAACTCAGCAGCTCCTGCAGTAGATACGGCCCATGACAGCGATCACCTCACTAAAAGACCCAATATCACGCTGCACTTCGAGTCTTTTTTCGAACATCTTGAGCAATAACAAATGATTAGTGATATTCTCTCCCCCTTCCGATGGAAAGAAGTCGTGAGAATGTTTATCTGGGCTTGCAGGACCCCGTGTCTCTGGCGAGAAGGGACTGTGGTTCTCTGCCTCAGTTTTTCTAGCCTTGTTACCCTCGTTAGCTTTGTTAGCTTGCAATGCAGGCTGTTTTCCAATGGGGCCGTCAGCTTTGTTTGCTTTGGCCCCGTAGTGTTTCCAGACCTGTGTCTTCCTTGTTTACGCATCCCTTGTTCTTCTTCTTTGGGATTAGATGGGTCAAATTATGATTTTGTGTGGATGCGTCAGCTCAAAGCGCCACCATGACCGGAAGTCTACTGTGCTGTCCATATCATTTGAAAATTTACACAGGGTCCCGGCAGCCCAGATAAAGATTCTCACGACTTCTTTCCATCAGAAGGGGAAGAGAATATAACTAATCATTTGTTATAGCTCAAGTAGTGTGGTTGTGGCTTGTAACAAGCTAAGACTGTACATAGTGTTAATACATTAATTTGTCACGTTATGATTATTTTGATTTAGTAAGTCAATACTGAAGCAACCTCCCCCAATAGATAAGATTTTATTCTTTGTTATCGTAAACCTTTCCTCCATCCAATTCTTGTTTTTATATCAGATCTTGGTGTTCTATATCAAGTCTGATTGTGAGTTGCATATTGTTCCTATTTTTACCCCTATTCATTTATATTGTAATAGATTCAAGTAAATCATCAATAAAATGTTTTCATAGACCCTAAAGGATTAGCCAAGATTCAATTTTATTGATTTGATAAAGTTAAGCATACATACATTACATACAATTCTCCCGCACAAGCAAGATACAATGTGTTACTGAGTGAGATTTCCAAAACAAATGTGAAACAAAAAGCATGGTTTCACTGTAAATCGATAAGTCAAAATATTTGTTGCACTTTCCAAAAGCCAGAGCGTGCTTCACATAGGCAATAAAAATGATAAAGCATAAGCAATAATGACATTGAATTAAGTAATTAAAAACTGTTCAATTTTCATTTTGTATATCATAAGCAAGAGGTCCATTAATGGCAAAGCCCAAGAAAAACGAGACCTTCTCGGTGCTGAAGCCACTTCTTGTACCCAAATTTAGAGCTGGGTGCACATGGACTTTCTGACTTCCGTATTTTGCATAAACTTCTCCTTCTTCAATGGTTCCATTCACTCGAAGCTTGTCTTTGATTTCTTTTTCTCTGAAAATGTCGCCAGTGTGCCAGAGCTGTGCCAGACTGTTGCGGGTTACCTTAAAGTTTTTATACAACTGTAACTTGGAAACAAATCGTTCAAGCCCTGATCCTTTTGCCAGAAATAGATGAGCTACAGTGCACCGACCCTTAAAATAAGACAGGTGCTTTCGAGAAGAGCGGCGAATTGCAGTGACATATGTTTGGATGTCGGAGGTTGTATCTGAAGGACTAGGCCAGAACAGCAGCAGGGCTGTGTAGTTATTTGGTTTTAAGTACGTAAAGAAAGAAGTAAGAATTTCAAATGTTTCTTTGACTTTTGTTTTCAAGTTCAGGAGGAAGTGCTCATTTTCCTGAATGACGGCCACATATTTTCCATTGACTGAACTGTTTTCCTTGTGAACGCTTGTGATAGGAATTTTACGCTCTAAGAAACTCTTCAGATACAACTTGTTCATTGAATCCTGATTTTCATCAAAAAATGGTAACCTGCCCAATATCTCAAATACTAAAAATGTAATTTCCACGACTCCGACATAGCCATAAATTGTGTAGGACTTTCTGGGATAGTCTTGATCATCTTCTGGGTCTTCTTTAGCATCGTTAGGTGCAAGTTCCTGAGCTCTTTCAAATGCTTCAATAGCATTTAATGCTATTTTAAGATTCTGATTAAGACCTTCTGGGCTGCATTGCTTTTCTCGTTCCATGTTATGTTTTAAATTGCTTTTGTGAACCTGGGCAATGGTGTCGTATGTAAATGGGTTTTCTGCAATATTCTTTGCCTTTTGTGCCCATTTCAGAGCCTCAGGAAAGTCACGTTCATTGATGTACAGATATCTGGCCAGGGCCTGAGGAATGGATGCGCTCGCTTCGAACCTGGAGGAGGCTTTAGCAAAAATGTCCTGAACAGTTTGTCTTCCTTTTTCTTGGTGAATTTTTTCAACAAGTGGTGAAAAGGTTTCCCTATCCCCACCTTTTTTTCGCTGTCGTTCAATCAGCATTTGCTGAATGAACACCATAAGTCTGTTTTTAACAACTCCTGCACTGTAAAAGAGATCACAGTGTAAAATCTCCATTGCGATATCACTCACTTTGAGCTCATGTCGGTTCTCTAATTCTTTCAGACAAGCCTCAGCTATGTTTTTATGCAGGATCCGAACTCCTTTATACCCTCCCCAGTCTTCAACTCTCTCTACGATGAGGAGATTAGAATATGGGGCCATTCTGTTCATCACACTGTCCTCTTGCCATTGAATCATTTTAATCCCTAAGAAGTCCTCACAGAGTGAACGGGAGATCTCAGAGTTAGCCACATATGTATTAAGCAAGGCAAGAAAAGCGGAGAGTTTGGCCTTCTTAGTGCTCATGTCAAAACTCTCCAGAGTATTAGAGGCGAGCTTTTTAGTGTTACTCTTCATGAGCATGAAACTGTAAAAGTTCTCTGGCTTGTTGTGAGTTTTTTCTAGTTCTTTGAGTTTCTTTTCAAAGTCCTTTTGTTCTTGTGTATTCAGAGCTGCAGTCAGGTACTGATATTGAGCAGTGCTGTGCTCTCTGTACTGCTCTTTGGGGCTGTGGCTGCGCACACAGTTCAGAATGATCACTTTACAGGGATGCGTGCTTTCCATAGTCATATTGGATATAGTTTTCTGAATGAAGTTCACGAGTTCATGGGTAGTGTCAGTTTCCTTTGAATCATCTACCAAGAGTAAAACAGTACACTGAGACTCATTGTCGAGTTTCATGAGTTTTATGATTTGATGGGCCACTTCCTCTTTGGAGACTTTGTTGTCCTTGAGAACCGCACACCTGAGCTCTTTGCGTAGGTCCCACATGACGTGCATCGCGAGGGTCGTGGCTCCACAGCCTGGATGGTGAAACAGAGTCAGCACAATGACGGTGTTTTGGGGATCTTTTAACTGAGTGCTGATCATCTTTTTAACTTTTTCATACTTTTCTCTCTTGATGAAGGGCCTGTCATTGTCTTTGTCGCAGAAGTAGAAGTTCCACCACTTTACCTTGCCCCCTCGATAGAATTCCTCCTCTTGTTTTAGTTTGAACTGTCTGAATTGTTCGCTGTTCTCATCGTGAATGTTCTCACACTGCTTTACACACAGAACCTCCAGAGCTGTCCTCAGATCTTCCTCCTTCTGCTTCAGCACAATGAAGCTAGAGTCTGCAGAGGGCAGCAGTTTTACAGTGGACTGGTTGAGTGGCCCCAGGGCCATGATGGTGCCGTTGATTTGGCTCAGGCTCAGCTCGGTTATGGAGAACGAGTCAATGTCTGTGTCACATTTTTCTTGAACAAGCTCCCTCCATTTGGAATATGTGCTCTTGGAGTTACACTCACTTTTCTCTGGTATGTTTTTGTAAAAGCACTTGTAAGTGTCAAACATGGGATCTTTTTCTGTTTCCACTGGAGACAGTAAGACAAATATGACCAGGAATGTGCCGTGAGAGAGAACTTCTGGTTTGCAAATGAATGAAACTATCTGTTCCACATCTCTGCATGATTTCTTCAGCCAAGTCTTATAGTCCAGCTCCTGGTGTGATGCATCTTCTATGTCATTTCTACCGTTACAGAAGACCCAGCTAGTCTGTTTGTAAAGGTTTAGGTTCTTTATGATTGATTCACTCTTCCCCTCATATTGTGCTGGGCTGTGCAGGTTGGCCACTCTTAACTTTCTATAGGAATGACACACGCCTCCTGGACACACCGAGTTTGGGTCAAAGTCCAGCACACAGAAGAGCTTCAGTTTGCTCAGAAAGTGGAGGTGTTGCACTTGATTTGGACTGCTCTTGTTTAGGACAATTACAAACTTATTGTAATTGTCCAATGCATTTCCACCACAAGTCAACAGATCCTTCAGCTTATCCCCTTGATCAGCTTCAGCTTTCGAAAGGACCTTTGAGTGCACCTCCTTAGACTTGAGTGCACCTGTATGAAAAACCACAATGAACATGAGCATGATTCAAAAGGAAGTATAAAACTTACACGTACATTAATATTTGTATTCTGATCTTGTTGTATTTTCTTACCTACTCTTTTGTCCAGCTCTAACGCACTTTCGTATTTGTTGATCGCTTGCAGAATCTCCACTGTGACGCGAGGAGCTTCATCCACATAGTTTGAATACAATAATGAGGCGATGTTCGTTCTATCTGCATTTTCGAGTTTACGTCTTGGGATTTTCTTATAACTTGAGGATTTGTAATCTTTCAAGTGGAAACAAAACTCTTTTATCTCTTTTTCCACAAGGTTATTCAGCACATTGTAGATAATGATTGTAATGCTGTCTTCAAAACTTGCTGTCCCCGAAACCTATGAAAAACAGATATAAATTAGGCAGTTCTACAGTCTGTGGTCCGAGGGGCCCTATCTTGACCATGCAGTACCATGCATAATCTCCGGGGAAGGCTTCATGTTAGTGTTCAGCCAAATAAAGTTATGTGAGTATCTCTGTCCTGATATTTTTTTTATCAAATGAATATGTGCAACCCTTAAACATTTAAAGTAATGTCACCCATGTTTGTACTTTTCCTTTTGCATTTAAACAGGGACCATGCTGTAAAGTACACATTTCAGACACAGAGCAAATATGACTCTGCACATGTACTATAGAATCAACAAGGGCAATAAAAAACATCAATCCATCTTCTTCCTCTTATCCGGGGCCAGGTCGCGGGGGCAGCAGTCTAAGCAGGGACTCCCGGACTTCCCTCTCCCCAGACACTTCTTCCAGCTCCTCCTCCTCCCGAGGCGTTCCCAGGACAGCCGAGAGACATAGCCCCTCCAGCGTGTCCTGGGTCTTCCCCGGGGCCTCTTCCTGGTGGGACGTGCAGGGAGGCCTTTCGGGCATCCGGAACAGATGTTCTCCTGATCCTCTCAATGTGGAGGAGCAGTGGCTCTACTCCGAGCTCCTCATGTGTGACTGAGCTCCTCACCCTACCTCTAAGGGAGCGCCCAGCCACCCGGCGGAGGAAACTTATTTCGACCGCTTGTATCTGCAATCTTGTCCTTTCGGTCACTACCCAAAGCCCATGACCATAGGTGAGGACAGGAACATAGACCGACCGGTAAATCAAGAGCTTTGCCTTTGGACTCAGCTCCTTCTTCACCACTTGACTGCGCCTAGAAATTCTGTCCATAAAAACTATGAACAGAACCGGTGACAAAGGGCAGCCCTGGCGGAATCCAACATGCACTGGGAACAGGTCTGACTTACAGCTCCTGCTCCGGTCATACAGGGACCGGACAGCCCTGAGCAAAGGGCCCCAGACCCCATACTCCCGGAGCACC
Organism: Eucyclogobius newberryi; assembly: GCF_026437365.1. Lineage (NCBI taxonomy): Eukaryota > Metazoa > Chordata > Actinopteri > Gobiiformes > Gobiidae > Eucyclogobius > Eucyclogobius newberryi. The sequence continues at coordinate 15,166,284 of NW_027316532.1, forward strand.
CCACAAAGGACACACCGAGGGACACGGTCGAAAGTCTTCTCCAGATCCACAAAGCACATGTGGACTGGTTGGGCAAACTCCCATGAACCCTGGAGCACCCGATGGAGAGTATAGAGCTGGTCCAGTGTTCCACGACCGGGACCTAAACCTGGAAGGCTGAGGAGTGTGATCCCTCTGTAGTTGGAACACACCCTCCGGTCCCCCTTCTTGAACAGAGGGACCACCACCCCGGTCTGCCAGTCCAGAGGCACTGTCCCCGACCGCCACGCGATGTTGGAGAGACGTGTCAGCCAAGACAATCCTACAACATCCAGAGACTTTGGGTCCTCAGGATCTCATCCACCCCCGGAGCCAACGAGGAGTTTGCCAACAACCTCAGTGACTTCAGCTTGGGTGATGGATGAGCCAGCCTCCGAGTCCCCGGTCTCTGCTTCCTCTTCGGAAGACGTGACTGTGGGATTAAGGAGCTCAAAGTATTCCTTCCACCGTCCGACGACATCCCCAGTCGAGGTCAGCAGGCCTCCACCCGCACTGTAAGCGGTGTTGGTGAAGCACTGCTTCCCCCTCCTGAGGCGCCGGACGGTTTGCCAGAATTTCTTTGGGGCCGACCGATAGTCCTCCTCCATGGCCTCCCCGAACTCCTCCCAGCCTCGGTTCTCTGCAACAGCACGAGCTGCGGCTCGCTTGGCCTGCCGATACCTGTCGAAGACCTCAGGAGACCTACAAGCCAGAGTGGCCTGATAGGCCTCCTTCTTCAGCCTGACGACATCCCTTACTTCCGGTGTCCACCACCGGGTTCGGGGGTTGCCGCCACGACAGGCACCGGAGACCTTGTGACCACAGCTCCGAGCAGCCGCATCAACAATGGAGGCGGAGAACATGGTCCACTCGGACTCAATGTCCCCAGCCTCCCCCTGTCATTGCCCACGTGGGCGCATCTGTACTTGTGGTTAATGCAGAGGGGAGACAGCACTGCTCGTGGTCCTTGTGTGCTGAGTGTGGTCTGAGCAGTATGTTTGCTTTTTCAAGTGAGTTAGAGTTCAGTGTCATACAATGTGTTTTATAAAATGTTTTTCATTTTCATTTATTATTCTTTGTGTTTTTATAGGATAAGCCCACTACTGCTGTATTTTCTTTTCTTTTGTCTTGTTTTGAGGTTGAATACTAAAGTTCCTGACACATGTGTTCTCAAAATGTTTTTGAAAAAGCCAAATCCAACCAAAATGTATGCTTTTCTCCTGGGGACAGTCGGGAAATCAAAGACCCACATTATTTGTATGTAATATATATAAAATCACACACACACACACTCACGCACGCACGCACGCGATTCCGAGTGCTTTGGACATGTGGCATATTGAGGCTTACTGTGTTTTCCGGGGATTTCTTCTGTGACGCAGGTTGTGGAGCAGGTTGTGGAGCAGGTTGTGGAGCAGGTTGTGGAGCAGGTTGTGGAGCAGGTTGTGGAGCAGGTTGTGACACACTTGGCTCTGGCTGAACACTCTGCTTTTTGTGCTCTTCATCTGTAGATGCACCAGTTACAGGCAGCAGCTCCGGCTCTGGTTTGTCTTTTAACCGTCCAGGTTCTGCCAGGATCTTCACTATTGGACCTTGTTTAATCTCCAAATCCTTAAAGTCCTGTTTGTCAAAGCAAACCAGGCAGTCTCCTGACACGTCCTCGTGGAGCAGGCGCTGGACGTACTTCTCATAGAGCTTCACGTGTTGCAATAACCACTGGTTCACCTGCTCCTTTGTCCAGGAGAGAACATACGCTGGAAACTGTGGCTCAACCTTTGATTGCTCTTTCCATTGTTTGAGATAGTATGTGATTTTCACTGCTGGGCCATGTTTTATATCCAAGTCCAGGATCTCACTTTTGGTATACTCCAGTAAGTAATCCCCTGTCACGTCTTCATCAATAAACCTTTGGGCATAAGTGTGACTGACTTTGACGTCTGAAACAAGCCATTCTCCAACGTCCTCTTTAGTCCATCTGTCCATCGTGAGTGGACGCTCACGTTTGGAGCTCATGATGGCGTATCTGAAAGACAAAGAGACGTGTTCATGCACTCGTTCTACTGGAAGGACATTTATGGAAGTCGTAGTTTTGAGCCTAAATCAGGCGTGTCAAACACATATCGCCCGCCAAACGTTTTAATCCGGCCCGCCAAACATTTTTAATTAATATTTATTTAAAAAAATAAATAATAATAATAATAATAAGGCTAGGCAAAATAATATGTCTGTTTGCGTTACCTGACCGACCCGCTATGAAACAAGCCGACTGAAAATAAAAAATCAGCATTTTGTTGAAAAAACGTCAAAATCTTTTATTTTTCAATTATTTCACCAACTTTCCGACCGGTCTTTCCTGAACCACCGTGTCGAATATTTTTATCACTCTGGTAAACCTGACTTTCATCCCAAAGGACTGATAACACACAGCGCACTGCATGCGCATCTTCTTCATTTTCAGTCCACATGCGTCTATGATAAAACAGACCGCGCATAGGAGCTGTCATTTTACCTTTTACAAGTTGGTTTGCCCTTGTCGGCGCCACTCACATGTCCATAGTAATGTCACCCTCTGTCAGGGTGTGAAATTTGACTTACGCAAATGCATTCTGGGATTGAAACACCCCCAAGCAGCGTCATCACAACAAACATGGCGGCGCCCGTGTCCCCCGCAGGTTCCCCCCGCTCGCCTTCGCTACCAAAATAAAGGATAGCGACGTACAAAAGGTCAATTGAAATATCTTAACATCGTGAGATTTGGTCTCCCGATCGGGTTGATAGAGACGTTTTCCGTCATTGACTGTTGAAGCCTGACCCCTGTTTGTCACTCCGACTTTTTTTTGCCTTCAAAGTAAAAAAAGTAAGAATTTGCCTACCGTCCCACCCACTTAAAAAATGTTGACTCGGGTTACAGCAAACAGACAATTTATTTGGGGTAGCCTAATAATAATTAAATAGATTCATAGAACCATGGTTACATTTGTAACTTTCGTTTTTATTGCTAAAACTACACGTCCCACAATGCCGCTGGTGGCCGCACCTCCCACGCCTCTTCACTGTCATGTGTGCTACCGAGGGAGAAGTGCTGAGAAAGTAAGACACGCGTTTGCGCACTTTACAGCACTTTACGCACCTCAGAGCAGAGGTCTGAGCGGGGAAAGAAACCTATGGCTTTAGGAAACATGTGAAAGAAGGAAAGGAGACGGTTTTGTGGATGTTAGAGCTGTGCTAAAAGTGGAGCTAATGTGGAGCTAACAAGAAAACAAACTTCTGTGATGATGCTCTATGAGGAAAACATCCTCTACAAACCTGGACAGATCAGCAGCCGCAGGTAAAAACACAGGTCAGAGTGTAATAAAGTCTGAACATGACTGTGTCCACACTAATGTGACTGTGAACACAAACACAATGACCTCATTTGAGTCACTAAATGAATCATTTGTCACTAAGATCAGCTTAAACTATGAAAATAGCGAGCTCATATTGAGTTTAAGCAGAAACACGTCTGTGATATCAACATTTCATATCATAAATCACATCAAAAGTCCATGTTCCAGTTCCTGATGCTGCATGAATATGGACTCAGTCTTTCCCCTGCTGCAGATTTGTGCAACAGTCTCCACAACCATTACTAGGCTGTAAAAAAGCCATTTATTTCTTATGTTTTTTAATTTTATTTTGTACATAATGTTCGGCCTACGATTCGACAAAAGAGTTTGGTTTGATGGAACACTGTGGCTCATGCACTTACTCTATATTTTCAAGGCGTAACTTAAAGGGGCAATGGACGATTTTTCGGCGATTTGAGAACGCAGGCGGAAGTGCGCATGCGCACTCCCCCGTGCGGCCTGATACAACACATACGTGCGTTTGTTTATTAGCGCGACGGATCGCATCGCATCTCTCGTCTCCCGTAGATTTCCGTCTTCTTCTGAGTCAGCTCGAACAGTCTTTCTCCGTCATCATTTTGTCCCGTACACTGAGGGAACTATATTATGATAGATCAATGCGCTTAGACACGCGGAAACAATATTTTTCAGTTCCAAATACCTATGACTAAATGTTTATCTCTGTAGATCAACTCTGAAGTTGTAATGCACATAAACTGAAGCACAGTGTTGGTGAAATTACACTTGTTTTTCTTAATACATTTCAGTTTATGAGAACAAACATGTTTGTAATTTCTTTTAATCGATCCAGTAATTGCTTCAAAAACAGCGTAGGCTACAAAAAGCAATTTATTTGTTATATTTTGTATTGTTTTATGTTTTACGTTATGTGTGAGTTTGACATCCCTGGCCTAAATGATCCCACTCACTCTTCTGATCTGCTGCAGATAAAGTACAGAAGAAGCAGAGCTGTGTTTGACTGTCCTGCATTTATTTAGAACATAAAAGATCCTTTTTCACCACAGATTCTCATTAAATCAGGCTGCACCAAAATTAATTTCATGTTTGCTGTAACCCGACCAACATTTTTTAAGTGGGTAGGAATTTATTTATTTTTTTTTTTACTTTGAAGACATAAAACATTCAAAATTTGTATATAAAATCCACCCATTTAATGATAATTTGCCTATGAAATTAAGTTACTAGCGGCGTACTCCCGGGAAGCGGCGTTCTTGCTGTCGCTCATCTTGGTGACTCTCCAGCGGACTCGTCAATTCCATCGGGCACCCCTGTCCAGACTGTGCTGCCGTTGTGGACTCGCTGTCCTGACCGGCTACGGGGTTGGGCTGGTCGCGGCTTTCTTGAGCATGAAGTTTGGGTTGTCCTTTGTTGATCAGTTTGTGGACACCGCCCCCACAGTAACGCGCTGCCTGCTCATGCGGAGCACTCATGCTGTATATTGTTCATGCAAATGATTCAACACAGCGCTTTTTTAAAAAACGGTCGGTAAGTCGGCGAGATATAAGAGAGAAAAAAATATTTGGCATCACTTTGAGAAAGTTGCTAAAAACAAATCCAGCTGGCAATTTTTTTACCAAGTCGGTCGGGTTACGGCAAACTGACATATTTTTTTGGGCAGCCTCAGTTTGAAGCCTATATCTCATCAAATGCCAAAGTTTCCTGTACAGGTTTGTTCATCATAAAGAGAGCTGTTTGTGGAATGACTCATAAAGGTGTGATGCTGCAAATCCACCCACGCGATTCAGAACGGAAGGAAGCTGCTGAGGGCGACAGAGGAAGAGACAAAAGCAGAGTAAAGGTCTGTGATATGGACATGGTGAGTGCTGACCACAGGGCAGATGTCTAAGGTCCAGACTTAAACTCAGACTCAATTCAAGAGACTTGCCCAGGTCTCATTTTGAGACTAAACCATAAAGGTAATTCTAAATAATGATGAACCCAAAAGAGGACAAAAACATCTAAGCCTAAAAAGGCAAAGGGCCCCATGTATCACAGTTTGAGAAACACTGCTCTGTAAGATAAAGAAAATGGGCCTCAAATAATCAGACTTGAATACGTTTGTGTTTTGAGCCATTTGCGTGACCATAGCACGGCGCAGCGCACTCCTGTTAATTCATAGTTGAAAATGAGTGACGTGAATGTTGATAAAAACAACAACCCTGAAACCGAGTGTAACCGGGTGCGAAACTCTTCCGTAACACCTAGGGATGCGTACAGGTACGACGGACCGGACCGGACTTGTAAAAACGTTTCGGTCCAAGTCCAAAAAAAAAAACGAAACCCCCGTGATTCGGTTCTGGCCTCATACAACATTTAGCACTCACTCACATACTATATCATTTTTGTTCTAGAATCTAGACCATCGTAAACCTTCCATAGATCGCGAAACTCACGCTGGAAAAGACGTAAACACTGCCATGCGCCGCTGTCAATAGCGTACCCGGACCCTATATAGTGACGCACGGCACGCGTCTGCCCCGAAGTTGAAGTCGGCGAAATTAGTTGAAAGATGTGAGAGACTGGAGTGCCTCGTATAGAGATGGGTTGAAATAATCGATTTTCCGATTTTTAATCGATTCGCATATTAATGACCGATTATCGATTCGTACATCCAAAGATCGTTTTTTTTTATTTATTTTTTTTATTAAAATTATTTTCTACATTTCCCTCAGTGAACTTCAATCTACCTTCAAGAAAGATAATTCAGGACTCCTGGATTATCTTTCTTGAAGGTAGATTGACCCTTAACCTTTTCATCAGTCTTCCAGCCATCAGTTACTACCAATACTTGTAAGATTTGCTGTTTAATATTGATGTAATACTAGTTTTAATATGTTTCTTCTCTACACAGTCATGAAGTGAAGGAAACTGTTCAAATACATTTTTCATTTTTAATAACATCAACCCCCGGATCGAATCGAAATCGGATCGAATCGTAAATCAGATCGAAATCGGAGCGATCGCATGGGATCTGAGAAATCTGAAAAAATCTATATTGAAACGTAAAAATCGGAATCGAATCGATTCTTGAAATTTGAATTGAAACCCAGCTCTAGCCTCGTACGTGTGAGAGACGGGAGCGCCTCGTACGTGTGAGAGACGGGAGCGCCTCGTACGTGTGAGAGACGGGAGCGCCTCGTACGTGTGAGAGACGGGAGCGCCTCGTACGTGTGAGAGACGGGAGCGCCTCGTACGTGTGAGAGACGGGAGCGCCTCGTACGTGTGAGAGACAGGAGCACCTCGTACGTGTGAGAGACGGGAGCGGGAGCCCCACGTATGTGTGAGAGACGGGAGCGCCTCGTACGTGTGAGAGACGGGAGCGCCTCGTACGTGTGAGAGACGGGAGCGCCTCATACGTGTGAGAGACGGGAGCGGGAGCCCCACGTATGTGTGAGAGAAGGGAGCGCCTCGTACGTGTGGGAGACGGGAGCGCCTCGTACGTGTGAGAGACAGGAGCGCCTCGTACGTGTGAGAGACGGGAGCGCCTCATACGTGTGAGAGACGGGAGCGCCTCGTACGTGTGAGAGACGGGAGCGGGAGCCCCACGTATGTGTGAGAGACGGGAACGCCTCGTACGTGTGAGAGACGGGAGCGCCTCGTATGTGTGAGAGACGGGAGCGCCTCGTACGTGTGAGAGACGGGAGCGCCTCGTACGTGTGAGAGACGGGAGCGCCTCGTACGTGTGAGAGACGGGAGCGCCTCGTACGTGTGAGAGACGGGAGCGCCTCGTACATGTGAGACAGGAGCGTCTCGTACGTGAGAGACGGGAGCGTCTCGTACGTGTGAGACAGGAGCGTCTCGTACGTGTGAGAGACAGGAGCCCCACGTACGTGTATCCACATGTGAACATTGAAGTGACAGCTGGTAAGATCGCTGGCTTTATTTGAACCGTTTTAAGCTGTGGCCGCCGTGTGCGATGTTGTGATTGTTAATGTGCTGCGGGCGTGGCCGCTTGATAAAGGGGCGGGGTCAGCGTGGTCTTGTCTAGGTCTTTGGTCTAGGTGTTAATATGAATGAAATAGCTTGTTGTGGTGTGATGTATTTGGCATTAGGTAAATTGTCATGGAATGAGACAATACACTGATGCTATTCCTTAACACATCGAGAACACAATTCAACTTAGAATATGAAACGACACAGAAATATCAGACATTTGTATGGCATGCTTTGGAGAAAACGCCGGGACTGCGTCAGCCAGGCTGTTGTAAGCAGCCTGGCTTACCCTCCTGCGTCTCACCCCGTTTTTTCCCATGCTGGTTGGTTTTATTAGATATTCTGGAATAGGCGGGTCACATTTCTCATTGGTCAGCCTCACATCAAGGCACTTGTTTTACAGCTGGTATTTTTCCTAGAAATCAAGCCTTGGTAAACATTACCCAAACTCCTCTGGGCTGTCACACCCCCTAGGGTAAACATCCTTTGGCCCATCTTTACGACCCCTTCACAAATGCAGTTTGTCACACACCCGTTCTTCTCTTAGACTAATGATGCAGATAAAATATCACTATTATGCAGATAAAATACATCATAGAAATATAATCATATATTCACATTTTATCACATAAATACAAAGTAAAGTCAAAGTAATATTGCTTAATTTCTGCATTCATTAATTGGAGTTTATATTTTGTAATAGTATTTGTATTCTACAGTTGTTAAATATGGTCTGGTGTTTAATGCTGCTAATATGATGTATGTGTATGTGTATGTGTATGTGTATGTGTATGTGTATGTGTATGTGTATGTGTATGTGTATGTGATGATGATGATGACTTTTGATGCCAATGGATCTGCAACATTAAAGAGTGGAAATGTGTCTAAAGGCAAAACATTGTATCAGATGAAACTGCTGCTTTGACCCTTGACCCAGACTGACTCTGTCAACAATACTCAACATGTGTGGTGTTTTATACTGACAGGATTGTTTAAAGTGACGTCATGGGAAGCACGATGCATGTTGGGTATTCAATAAAGTGGTTGATGAAGCATGCAGTGGTCCCACGGATTTATGTTAGATACAAGAACACGACAACATGCTCTTGTTCCTTAAGTAAAAGACATGAAAGTGTGTTAACTGTTAAGCTATAGTTTAGCAGCTAGCTAGTAGCTTGTAATTTGTAAGTCGGTGTAATCCCTCATTCGTCCAGGCGTGTTCCATAGTAGAAAAAGCTTCAGTTGTAGTCATCTGGACTCAGTTAGAAAAAATAGACGTTTCGACTCTCATCCAAGAGTCATTGTCAATAAAAGAATTTAGATCGAGAACTCCGATATTAATACTGTTCTGTGGTATGGGCGGGTCTTACCACAGAACAGTATTAATATCGGAGTTCTCGATCTAAATTCTTTTATTGACAATGACTCTTGGATGAGAGTCGAAACGTCTATTTTTTCTAACTGAGTCCAGATGACTACAACTGTAATTTGTAAGTTATAATTTCTGTTAACCTGTTACCATCCACCTATTTTCGCCCTGTGCACAATGGTTGGACATACCCAAATGGCATTGCTTATTAAAAGAGGATCTTATGTTCCACATGCAAGTGTGATGCATCATTAGAAAGCTTAGGCCTTCTAGTTTCTGCAGATGTGCACATGGACACTGTTAGGGCTTCAGAACTTGCACTACAGAGGCCCAAACATAAACAAAACATCCTTTTTTAGTCTCGCCTGAATATTGTTAATTTGTAATGGTCCTGAGCATGACATACTTCATTGTGTGCATATGCTGTTCACTGTACATGATGTTTATCTTGTTGACAACAACTGTGTACAGTTTCAGATCTCTAGGAACAGGCATTTTGGTGCTGTTGACCTTTTTGTATCAAAAAGTATATTCGGAACAAGTGATCCAAATATGTGCCAACTGTGCCAAACTGTTTTATTACAATTTTAGCACCTCTATGATCATAAAACATACATTTTGATGTTTTGTAGGCCACTAATAGCAATTATAACTGCTAAAAAAAAAATATGTGAAAATGTGTAAATATGAGTTTACCCATGAATTTCCCATATAGAGGTTAAAAAAAAATATATATATATATATTATTTTTATTTTATTTTGTATTGGTATAATAATACATATATCTAACAATATGCACGTCCAAAAGGCTAATAAAATCAGAAAACGTTATGCGCAAAATCCTGCCGAGAAATCTGGCTCTTTACAGCCTTCCCTGAGCCTTACGCACGGGAATACAGAACATTCTGTGTCAATCAGCCCCATTGTCCCGCCTCTCTTTTTAAAGCTATTTTCATTGGCTAGAATAATCTGTCAATCAATCTGAGCTACGTCATTCGCACGCGGCGCTGTTTAGATGTAAACAGACTAATACATGTGCGTCGCAAGCGGCGCATTTTTTTTTGCGGAGGCTGTAGCAAACAAACCCGTGGACAGAAAAATTCGTGGATGGTCTCATTCTGTAGGAAACAGTCTGAAGAAAAGAAGGATACCCAACAATATTTTATAGGTCAAACAAGTCATTTGTTATGGACGGAGAAATGCGCCGAACAAGCGCATTCTCGTCCGGCGAGAAACGAAGAAAAGTTTGTTTACTTGACAATATCTTGAAATCGGACAACTTCAGGAAAAATACAAGTGGATATTGTTTTTCAATGATTCCTTACGGACAGACTGAGCACATGGATGTACAGAATTAAAGCCGTTTCGTCCGTCATAAACAGCAAACAGGTAGGACATGCGTTTGTAAAAGTTGAGACTTTCTCACAAACTATTGGCAATTGCTTCTTGGGGCATATTATTCAATGTAAATCAATGACATATTCGTTTTGTTGAGAAAATAAGCTTTAAAATGATGTATGGCTTGCTGGTATTGACCACGGAAATAAAAGTGATGATGTAAGAGAATATTTGAGATATAGAAAATGTTCGCCGGCGGACAGGTGGGTGGTAACAGGTTAAAAACAGTGAATAAACCAGACAAGTTGAGTTTATTTCAATCTGCAGTTAAAACTTGTGTTTGATAGTCGTCCTTGTTCAAGTGTCTTCAACTTAATTTAGCCAAGTTGCTTGTATTATGCTGTTATAACATTATGCAAATATGGCATGTGTTCAGCCGGACTCATTAGGTCCGGACCTGAATCTGAACGTGGGTTTAGGTATGCATCCCTATTAACACCGTATATGAAGACACACAGATTGAGTTGACCAATTTTTACTCTGTGAGAAAGACACACAAACACCTTTAAATGTCTGCACACTAGCTCCCTGTAGAACTAAAACGCACGTGAGTTATGTGTGCACATGAGCATGTGCATGTGCCAACATGAAATAATAACATAAGATACATGAAATGTAGTCATCTAGATAAAATATATATTTCAGATTAAGACACACCACTTGCACAAAACTTAATCCACCGCGTTCACAAATGATGTTCCACCAACATGCGTTTAGTGTTTCGTTGGATAAAGTGTTAATTTAATGAAATACATAAAAGTTTGACGGAGCAAAACTTACCCTGCGCAGGCTGAAACACGGCACCTAGAGAGGAAGTGAACCTCTGAGAAAACAAACCCAGAAGTAGCGTGCACTGGTCTTTCAAAATAAAACGACAAAATTATAAAATTCACATTTTTAACACTAAAAACTTAAATACCCACAGGAAATGAAACCAAACATTAAAAAGTGCATTTTTAACGCCGTCGCGCGGCAAAGGAAATTATCACTAAAGGGGGTGGCTTTAGCCAAAAAAAAGTTCAAAAGGAAAGAAGTGACTCATTTATACAAGCAAGTAAAATAAAGGACACAACAACAGAGCCCTGACAGTGTTCATATGCACATCTGCAGAAAGAAGGCCTAAGCTTTCTAATGATGCATCACACTCGCATGTGGGCTGTAAGATCCTCTTTTAATAAGCAATGCCATTTGGGTATGTCCAACCATTGTGCACAGGGCGAAATAGGTGGATGGTAACAGGTCAAAGCCAGACGATGCCCCGGTCCACTGCATGTTTTACATTCATAAGCACAGCCACCGTTTATTATGCCACAAGCTCCTATTGGCCCGGAAAATGTGATCTACACCATTATGCAAAGGCAGAATGAAATTACATCAATGGTCGTGCAGCAGCAGTTAGCAGCCTCTATGCCACAGCGGGACATACCAATCTTCAGTGGCAATGCACTTCCTTCATGAGGGCGTTTGAGTACTGTGTGGAGGAGAAGAGCAGATACAAGGATTGTCTGTATTTCCTGGAGCAATACACTAGGGGGCATCCAAGGGAACGAGTGAAGAGCTGCATGCACAAGCTACCACAGTTGGCTATCAAAGAGCCAAAGGGCTTGTTTTGGAGCATTTTGGAAATGAGCACAAGATTGCTACAGCATACACGGAGAAGGTGTTTAACTGGCCGGCCATTAAAACTGAAGATGTTCAAGAATTGGAGAATTTTACACGATTCCTAAGATGATGCAGCGATGCAATGTCAGAGATGCATCACATGGAGGAGCTCGATATACCTTCCCACATGAGGCGAGAGTCTTCAGCTCCTATATGGATATGGTGAACTTTCTAAAGCGTTAAGATCCTGTCTCATCCTCTTTTTGGAGACATTTCTGACACTAGTCTCCTTTTGTTACAAAGGGTGCCAACAAGAATAAAATCCAAACACAGGGTGAACTTAAGGGCAGTAGTTTTGCAACAACCATCGCAGCTATTGATGGTGCCAGTTTCTCCATCTACACCTTCTAGGAGTCCTCTTGCAGAAACCTGTTTGTGCTGTGAGCAAGCGCCATCCTGTGCTCGAGTGTCCACAGCTCGACAGGACGCCTGAAATTCTAAAGGTAAAGGGTGTATGTTTCTGTTGTCTGAAGTTTGGCCACATTAGCAGGGAATGACTGACCTGTGACAGATGTAGTCTCATACATCCTTCCATTCTGCATTCAGACACCAGAGAGCAAGCAAAGACATCTGAAACGCCTCTGATACTCGTTTCTCAGGCTGGTGGTTGTATCGGGGCCGGGGACCAGGATTCTACTCTCTCCATCGTTCCTGTTGAGGTCAAGTCTAAGAAGGGCGATAAAGTGCTGCAGACTTACGCCTTCTTAGACCCTGGGAGTGCGGCCACTTTCATTACAAGCAGAGGGTGATCCTCTACTTTTCTCCAGTGTTCTTCACTTTTGCCATTTAGCTCCACTTTTTCTTCTCCCAAAAAACAAATAATTTTAACGGTTTGAGATCTGTTTCTTTGGAAACTAATGAGCAGAAAATCTTAAACCTGAACTTCACCTGAACTTCTGTCTGAACTTCACCTTACACTCTTTCTGAAACTTAATCCTCTAAGTTGTTTTAAACATTTATTTCCTCAGATCTGCTCATTACTTCAGACTCTTTCATGTTTGGATTTGTCTTAAAGTCTGTGGAAAATGAAATGTTTCTGGAAAGAACTGCACAATATAAAGAACACATTTTATTAAAGCTTTAAGCAAAGATTCACAGAAATATAAGCAGCAGCATTAAAACAATGGAATATATATAAAAACAAGTTTATTAAACTTTGTTCCACATTTTAGACATAATTAATCAGTTAAACTGACATAAAAGAAAAAAATCATAATCTGTATTTCATCTTCTGAACTGATTATCACTGAATCTGACACAAGAATCATTTATTTCCTCTGCAGTTTCTAAAATTGTCTTTTAGAAGTTTTTATCTGTTTTACACTTTACACATTGCTCAGTGGACTAAACTTGTGTTTTTAGCTTTGGTTTGTTCGTCTCCGATAAAACAAATATAATTAAAGGTTGAATGGACGATTTTTTGGACCCAAATCTGAGTCTCATTTCCTTGTGGCGTGGACGGCCGATTAGTCTTGCCACGTATCAATCATAAAACGCACCTTCCGCTCAACTTCAGCCGCGTGTGGCTCGTCCCCACGTTTCCGCGTGTCTAAGCGCATGGATCTATCATAATATAGTTCCCTCAGTGTACGGGACAAAATGAAGACGGAGAAAGACAGTTCGAGCTGACTCAGAAGAAGACGGAAATCTACGGGAGACGAGAGATGCGATGCGCTCCGTCGCGCTAGTAAACAAACGCACTTGTGTGTTGTATCAGTCCACACGGGGGAGTGCGCATGCGCACTTCCGCCTGAGTTCTCAAATCGCCGAAAAATCGTCCATTGCGCCTTTAATATAAATCACATTAGAACTAAAATGATATAAAAGTCTTAAATGTTGCAGAGTTAAGTGTAGAAGCGGTTTAATATGACACTAACGACAGGAAACGTGGTTCTGACATTAACCCGGCCCCGGAACCTTTCAGCTGTTCAGGTCGGAGCCAAAGTTTCTGAAGAGTTTATAACGATCGTCACCAAACCAGATCACGAGTCAGATCACGAGTCGGCGACGCCGCGGTAACAAACCCCGGTCTTTTCACTCGCTCGTCCCACATGGAGGAGAGAGAGTGTCCGGGTTAGCCCTGACGCACAAACACAAGATTATAATAAAGAGTTTCACGCTGTGTTCCACATGTGCAAAACACCAACGAAACTGACGAGAGACAACAAGCAAAAAGCAGAAATATCACGGAAGAAACTGAACTTCATTTCATTTTTAGTGTCAGTTTTTTTAAATCGTTTTTGTAAATCTCCAGAAGAATTCTAAATTTGTCATAAGAAAAGTAGATAATACAGTGAATGTTGTTGTGGAGACGTGCACGATGTGAACGTGCGTTTATTGTTTACTGCGACAAAAAAGAGCAGATTAAAAATGAAAATAAAATAGTGATAAAGTTATAAAGTGATACTTCTGCACTTTTGACCTTTGTCTGATGATTAAACCTCAATAACACGTTTTCTTAATATCATGGAAACTCAAAGTATCTAAACGTTCTGGACTGTTTCCAGCTCTGGAACATCAGCCTCGACCAAATGGAGTCACATGCTTCGTGTTTGTGCGTCAGGGCACTCGTCTCCTGGTTGATCAGACTCGGAGAAGTCCATGAGCTCCAGGAGACGTTAAGCCAAAGCCCTCAAAAGGACCTGACCAAAAAGAGGATCTTAAACGTGGTGAAGTATCACGTTTGATCCAGGATGAACTCTGATTGAAATGGACCGGCTCAAAGTGTGAGCCGGCCTTCAAACTGAGCTTAGAACCACGAGTCGCTGAAGAACTGGGCCATAAAACCTTCTACGGCAGAAAGAAGAAGAGCAGAGCCAGATCTGAGCAGAGGATGAAAACAGAGGGATAAAAACACGTGTACTTTGACAGTTTTTGCTCTAAATTCATTTGGAACGATTGAATTTGTTTTAGAAGAAGCCTGTGCGTGTTTAGATGGTCGTCGGGGGCGTGTTCATCCCGTCTCGCCGCTGGTCAAGCCTTGACATCGACCAGAGCCACTTTGGTCTCAGGGTCGGTCTCCTGCAGCTCAAGGTCTTCGGTCGCACGGCCCTGGAACCGGCGCCGTCTCCAGCGTCTGAACTTTGGGACCGGGAACCTCCAGAACCCCAGGCCAGCAGCGAGAAGCAGGAGCAGACACAAGGGGGCGACGACGACACTGACATCCACACAAGATTTGCCGAAGCAGATCTCTGAGGACAAAAACATGTTCTTCAGGGTCTTATCAGCGGCTGCTCCTCACAGTATCGTATCAAAGTATCGTATCAAAGTATCGATATATCATTATTGTTGTGCAAACGTATGTTCACGTGTGTTTGTGCAAAGTGGACTTTCAGGAGCTTTGGCCTCAGTGTGATGTTCTCCCCTCAAAGACGTGACTCTTCATCTGACCCGTCTTCGTCTCCTGCAGATCTTTACTGTTTTCTGCACTTTTATTTTGTTAAACACGTGTAGGACATGAAGTTCAGACTGAAGTTCAGATGAAGTTCAGGTGAAGTTCAGATGAAGTTCAGATGAAGTTCAGATGAAGTTCAGGTGAAGTTCAGACTGAAGTTCAGATGAAGTTCAGGTGAAGTTCAGGTGAAGTTCAGGTGAAGTTCAGATGAAGTTCAGGTGAAGTTCAGATGAAGTTCAGATGAAGTTCAGGTGAAGTTCAGATGAAGTTCAGGTGAAGTTCAGATGAAGTTCAGGTGAAGTTCAGATGAAGTTCAGGTGAAGTTCAGATGAAGTTCAGGTGAAGTTCAGACTGAAGTTCAGATGAAGTTCAGGTGAAGTTCAGGTGAAGTTCAGACTGAAGTTCAGACTGAAGTTCAGATAACGTTCAGGTGAAGTTCAGATCAAGTTCAGATCAAGTTCAGATAAAGTTCAGATAAAGTTCAGGTGAAGTTCAGGTGAAGTTCAGGTGAAGTTCAGATGAAGTTCAGGTGAAGTTCAGATGAAGTTCAGGTGAAGTTCAGATAAAGTTCAGGTGAAGTTCAGATAAAGTTCAGGTGAAGTTCAGATGAAGTTCAGGTGAAGTTCAGATAAAGTTCAGGTGAAGTTCAGGTGAAGTTCAGGTGAAGTTCAGGTGAAGTTCAGGTGAAGTTCAGGTGAAAGTGGAGGTCTTTAATAACGTCTGACAACAGGGATTTACGAGCACGTTTCCTGACGGTTGATGTGGTCAGAGCTCAAAGAAAACTCACGGTGAGAAGGTTCCACAGGAGGAGCCGGGTCGGACACTGAGCTGCAGTTCACTGGAAAACAGTGGAAAAAAGCTTTGAGTAAATACGATGTTTATTCTCAGATCGGTGTAAAACAGACACGAGATACTCACTTCTGCAGTGAGCTTCCACGAAGCCCTGAAAGACAGAAAAGAGAACTTAGAACAGAGTCTAGAGTTCTAAAGAGCGGTGTGTCTGCAAACTTTGTTGTTGTGTCGTTCTCATGTTCTTGTGTTCTCATGTTCTTGTGTTCTCCTCATATTCTTGTGTTCTCATGTTCTCCGTATGTTCTCGTGCTGTTCTCATGTTCCCGTGTTCTTATGTTCTCGTGTTGTTCTCCTCATAGTTTTGTGTTCTCATTATCATGTTGTTCATGTTGTTCTTGTGTCCTCATGTTGTTCTCGTGTTGTCCTCATGTTCTTGTGTTGTTCTCATGTTCTCATAGTTTTGTGTTCTCATTATCATGTTGTTCTCGTGTTGTCCTCATGTTCTCACGTTGTTCTGATGTTCTTGTGTTGTTCTCATGTTGTTCTTGTGTTCTCATGTTGTTCTCATGTTCTCGTGATGTTCTCTTGTTGTTAGCGTGTTGTTCTCATGTTGTACTCGTGTTCTTGTGTTGTTCTCATGTTCTTGTGTTGTTCTCATGTTCTTGTGTTGTTCTCATGTTGTTCTTGTGTTCTCATGTTGTTCTTGTGTTCTCATGTTGTTCTCATGTTCTCGTGTTGTTCTCATGTTGTTAGCGTGTTGTTCTCATGTTCTCGTGTTGTTCTCACGTTCTTGTGTTGTTATTGTGTTCTCATGTTCTTGTGTTGTTCTCATGTTCTTGTGTTGTTCTCATGTTGTTCTTGTGTTCTCATGTTGTTCTTGTGTTCTCATGTTGTTCTCATGTTCTCGTGTTGTTCTCATGTTGTTAGCGTGTTGTTCTCATGTTCTCGTGTTGTTCTCACGTTCTTGTGTTGTTATTGTGTTCTCATGTTCTTGTGTTGTTCTCTTGTTGTTAGCGTGTTGTTCTCATGTTTTACTCATCTTCTCATGTTGTATTCGTGTTCTCATGTTGCTCTCATGTTGTTCTCATGTTGTTCTCGTGTTCTCATGTTGTTCTCATGTTGCTCTCATGTTGTTCTCATGTTGTTCTCGTGTTCTCATGTTGTTCTCATGTTGTTCTCATGTTGTTCTCATGTTGTTCTCGTGTTGTTCTCGTGTTCTCATGTTGTTCTCATGTTGCTCTCATGTTGTTCTCGTGTTCTCATGTTGTTCTCATGTTGTTCTCGTGTTCTCATGTTGTTCTCATGTTGTTCTCATGTTGTTCTCATGTTGCTCTCATGTTGCTCTCATGTTGTTCTCATGTTGCTCTCATGTTGTTCTCATGTTGTTCTCATGTTGTTCTCATGTTGCTCTCATGTTGCTCTCATGTTGTTCTCATGTTGTTCTCGTGTTCTCATGTTGTTCTCATGTTGTTCTCATGTTGTTCTCATGTTGCTCTCATGTTGTTCTCATGTTGTTCTCGTGTTCTCATGTTGTTCTCATGTTGTTATCATGTTGTTCTCATGTTCTGGTGTTCCGATGTTCTCATAGTGTTCTGGTGTTCTCATGTTGTCATGTTCTGGTGTTGTTATCATGTTGTTCTCATGTTCTGGTGTTCTCATGTTGTCATGTTCTGGTGTTCTCATGTTCTCATAGTGTTCTGGTGTTCTCATGTTGTCATGTTCTGGTGTTGTTATCATGTTGTTCTCATGTTCTGGTGTTCTCATGTTGTCATGTTCTGGTGTTCTCATGTTCTCATAGTGTTCTGGTGTTCTCATGTTGTCATGTTCTGGTGTTGTTATCATGTTGTTCTCATGTTCTGGTGTTGTTATCATGTTGTTCTCATGTTCTGGTGTTCTCATGTTGTCATGTTCTGGTGTTGTTATCATGTTGTTCTCATGTTCTGGTGTTGTTATCATGTTGTTCTCATGTTCTGGTGTTGTTATCATGTTGTTCTCATGTTCTGGTGTTCTCATGTTGTCATGTTCTGGTGTTCTCATGTTCTCATAGTGTTCTGGTGTTCTCACACTCACTTTTCATGTTGTTATTGTGTTGTTCTCATGTTCTTGTGTTGTTCTCATACTGTTCTCATGTTGTTCTCATGTTCTCGTGTTGTTACAAGCCTCGAAATAACGGGCCGGACACGGTCAATGACCGGCGCAAAAATCAGTTTTGACCGACTCCAAAATCAACGCTCCGGACACAATGACCGACGCAAATTTTTCGCCGTAATATACATTTTTAATAGGCAAAAACAGCGCGGTGAACACGCCCAAAGCGATTCCTCTGCACAAACTCGGGCGCGCTGTACTACAGACCACGATTATTGCTGTAGTTATACAGCGGAGGAAGGCAGCGGAGCGCATGTGCGCGGGCATTTCCATCGATTAAGTTTCGTTTTGACAGACATGCCGCTTCGCAGTCTTCTCGCTTCTCATTGGCCGAGCGGTGTCCGTGATCTAATGTCGATGAAAGCGGGCATCTGATTGGCCGCTGCGTTCGGTTGCGTTCGGTTGTACTCGGAAATGCCCGGTCTAATTTTGCGCCACAAGTGATATCGAGGTTGGCGGGCGTCAATCTCTCCTCAGTTCGCAATTCAGTCTTTTTAAAGTTGTTTGCAACAAAAGCTGTAATTTTGCACATTAGGGACAATGTCAATGTGGAAGTATCCAAGGGCCCCAAGGGCCCCGCCCCCTTTGGAGTTGTTAGCATCGGGGCAATGTATATATGTTAGTAGTTTATTTTGTAGGCTGTGATTTTATATA
Source organism: Eucyclogobius newberryi (assembly GCF_026437365.1). Classification (NCBI taxonomy): domain Eukaryota; kingdom Metazoa; phylum Chordata; class Actinopteri; order Gobiiformes; family Gobiidae; genus Eucyclogobius; species Eucyclogobius newberryi. The sequence goes on from NW_027316532.1 coordinate 15,185,059, forward strand.
TTCCACAGGATCTCCTTGTGTTAAATGCTGGTAAACAGTATTTATTTTGTATCTAAGAAACATTATTATATTAAATTAAACAGTATTAAACATCATGATCTCTGGTTTATAGGAATTCAGTATTTGTGCTCTTCATATCAAATAACAGATAAAAGTACTTTGAATTGTTTTACATGCTAATAACCAGGTTTAAAACAACACATTTATCTTGTTCTTATGACGCCGCGATGCCGCGCGTGCTTGTGGGCCCCTGAAATTGCTGGGGGGCCCCTAACTTTTTCAGGTAGGGGGCCCCCCTGGCCCCTAACTTTGAAAATCTATTTTTCAGCCTGTAAATGATAAAGAGACATGTTAATAAAAGTTCATTTTTCATTAATTATGTTATTCTGTTTTCCTTTCCTTGTGACCGATTCAGAATTAGCCATGACAGGTACCAAATGATCGGTACCTGTCATGTTGACAGGGACGTAAAAATAATTATTTCAAGGCTTGTGTTATTGTGTTGTTCTCATGTTCTGGTGTTCTCAGTGTTCTGGTGTTCTCATGTTGTTATTGTGTCGTTCTCATATTGTTCTCATGTTCTCGTGTTGTTATCGTGTTGTTCTCATGTTCTAGTGTTCTCATGTTGTCATGTTCTGGTGTTCTCATAGTGTTCTGGTGTTCTCATGTTCTCCTCATGTTCTCCTCATGTTCTCACACTCACGTTGCAGTTTGCTGTGAAGTGTGTGTAGTCCAGACACTTCTTCAGGGTCAGAGTTTGTTCTGTGAGATTCTGGACCAGTTTTTGGTCGACTTCAGATCTGAACGCCATCACAGTTTTCTGCAACACAAAGAGCTCAGAGTTAAACGCCTGAAGCGTTTGAAACGTCTGAAGTGTCCGAAGCGTCTGAAACTTCTGAGTCCTGGTCCTGGAGCTGAAACATCTGAGAGTCTCAAGAGCCTCGTGTTTCAGGGCGTCGCCTCCAGAGACTGACACGTGAAGAAGCAGAAGTCCTGGTCCTGCACTACATATGTACTTTTGTGTACATAGTAAGCTTATTCTACTATAGCAGATTTGAATTGTTTTTCTTTTTGACTTACTTATGTTGTTTTATCATTGTTTTATGCAGTGTTGTGCCTGAACGTGTTCATTGAACGAAAGTTCTTGAACGCGTTCATAATTTTGGTGAACTTGAACTGAACGAACGGTTTTACTGCTGACGAACGATAATGTGAACGCGTTCATTCTGGTGTCTGTGAACGGCAAATTCGTTCTTTTTATTTTCGTTCAATACGTGTCAGATTTATAGAGACTTCCAGGCGAAAAACACACAGTTAAGTTGCCCAAAAAGAGCCTCTGGCAAGTGTGAGAGCTCCAGAGTTGTAGAGGCCGATAGCGGAGACAGAGATTTTGCGTGTCGCACTGCACTGCGCATGCGCATTAAAACAAAAAGCAGCACGGACACGACCGCAGCGTGTAGTCAACAGAGCAGCAGGAGTCGCCCTTCTATGACCATTTACGTGAGTTTTATGATGAGGTCGGTGAGGATGGGAACAATCTAACATTTCTGTGCAAACTTTGCCCATCAAGTTTTCCCTTATGTTTTTGAAAATATACTGTGGGGCTGAAAGCTGCAACTGCTGCTAGTGTGGACTGAATGGACAGCAACACATGGGGGAAGTCTGTCCCATCAATGTGATTGTAAATCCTGGGTAAGGATTCAAAATTGGATATGAAGATGAAATCTGACACATATTTTCAGCATTAAACTAATACAATAATTGCTGCCTGTGGTTGTATTTGGGCAGTGGAAATAATTTAGAAAAATGATTGCATAATATTTAAAAAAAATAACTGAACTAGTTCATTTTTTGGAGCTGTGAACTTAGTTCAAAATTTTGAATTATGAACTATGAACTGAACTAGTTCATTTTAAAATTTGTGAACTATGAACTGAACTAGTTCATGTAGAAAGTGAACTTTCCCAACACTGGTTTTATGTTGAATCAAAGTTCCTGTTTGTAAATTCATGACAAAGGGAAATAAACCTTTTCTGATTCAGATTCTATTAAAAAACAAAAACAAAAAAAAGCACTTTCTAACTTAAAATAAAACACGTACTTGTTCTCTCGGCCAATCGTGTCTTAACAAAGTCCAAATAATCACATTTAAACACTTATATATTAGGCTGCCCCAAAAAAATTGTCTGTTTGCTGTAACCCGACCCAACATTTTTCAAGTGGGTCGGTCGGTGAATTCTTATTTTTTTTACTTTGAAGGCAAAAAGAAAAGATCAACATTTTGCCATTTTTTGACTCGGAGTGACCGCCAGGGGTCAGGCTTCAAGAGTCCAGGGGTCGGGCTTCAAGAGTCCAGGGGTCGGGCTGCAACAGTCCAGGGGTCAGGCTGCAACAGTCCAGGGGTCAGGCTTCAAGAGTCCAGGGGTCGGGCTTCAAGAGTCCAGGGGTCGGGCTGCAACAGTCCAGGGGTCGGGCTGCAACAGTCCAGGGGTCAGGCTGCAACAGTCCAGGGTTCAGGCTTCAACAGTCCAGGGTTCAGGCTTCAACAGTCCAGGGGTCGGGCTGCAACAGTCCAGGGGTCAGGCTGCAACAGTCCAGGGTTCAGGCTTCAACAGTCCAGGGTTCAGGCTTCAACAGTCCAGGGGTCGGGCTGCAACAGTCCAGGGTTCAGGCTTCAACAGTCCAGGGGTCGGGCTTCAACAGTCCAGGGGTCGGGCTGCAACAGTCCAGGGGTCGGGCTGCAACAGTCCAGGGGTCGGGCTGCAACAGTCCAGGGGTCAGGCTGCAACAGTCCAGGGGTCAGGCTGCAACAGTCCAGGGTTCAGGCTGCAACAGTCCAGGGTTCAGGCTTCAACAGTCCAGGGGTCGGGCTTCAACAGTCCAGGGGTCGGGCTGCAACAGTCCAGGGGTCGGGCTGCAACAGTCCAGGGGTCGGGCTGCAACAGTCCAGGGGTCAGGCTGCAACAGTCCAGGGGTCAGGCTGCAACAGTCCAGGGTTCAGGCTTCAACAGTCCAGGGTTCAGGCTTCAACAGTCCAGGGGTCGGGCTGTAACAGTCCAGGGGTCAGACTTCAACAATCAACCCGATCAGGCGACTTAATCTCCAGATTTTAAGAAATTTCAATCGACCTTTTGTACGTCATTATCCTTTATTTTGGTAGCGAAGGCGAGCGGGGGGAACCATGGATGTATTATATTATCTGGATAGGGTACGCCCCCTCTGCCTCTGGCTCCAAATTGAGTAGTGGCCACTTCGCAGAATTCAGCCTTTTGGTCAGACCATTTCAGGAGTTCGGCCTCTAAAATTACCGAAAATGCTAAATACTTTTTAGTCTAAAAATAAAATAGAAGGAATTTCACTCTTTGACTGTTTCTAAAATACTTTAAAAAATTAATTTTTGACCTCACAGTGAATGGTGTACATACAAATTGTGTTTGTATGTCAATCCTCACGTTTCACACATCGTTCCATATGAAGTGTAAATCAACGATTACAGTTAACACAAGCTAACACAAGCTAACACGAGCTAAAACAAGCTAACGTTTAGCTACACTAAAAGATGCATTGGAACGACACGCCGTGATGGCTCATGCCTTCTGCAAATAAATAACTCATTATTTCTCCTACTAAATGTTCTAAGAGACAAAGGGTTAAGCACAGACCAAGGGAAACTAGAGAAAGAAGGGGAAATATAGTGATGTTTGTATTATGTGCAAAAACTACCAATAATTCAAATATAACCTGCTGAAATGGGTAATATCTTATATATATAAATGTAATGTCGTGTACTCACAGGGGCTGAGACTACATTTGAGGTTTTATTACCAATTTAATAATGAAGTGTGCTGTGTTTAAACACAGCACACGCTTGTTTTCTATAGGAATGTCATGGATTTACTTCCATGGAATATGTAGAGATTTAGAAAACATGTCAATTATGTTCTAACTTCTAAGGTTTAAACTTATGCAAAAGTAAACAACTTTTGGTTCTAGCTTTAAAAATGAATGTGAAAAGAGGAACTTTTGTGTTACAGAGCGAAATGTAAATGTGTCAATAACATATTCCAGTTTTTAAAACATTATATATCGATATTCTAATGATTATTTTTCTCATCTTCTCCAGAGTGAAGCAGCCGTCCAGAGCAGAGCTGTGTCCGTCCTGACCAGTGAGTTTGGTCCCTGTCTGTGCTGACCAGGTCACTACAGGTCACTACAGGTCACTACAGGTCACTACAGACACAAGTAAACTCCTGAAGGTATTTTAATAATAACTTGTGCCTCGACTTAAAGTAAACCGTGAGTAGAATAAGTACTTTGAATTTATAAAATGTCTGTGAGTTTTGTTATGACCAAAAAACACGAAATAATAATTGTTCTGCAAAAGAGCCACTGCTGTGTCATATGTGTCTGTAAAGCAGCTTCAGGACAAACATTTGAAGTGTATGTTATATGACTTGTATCATCTAAAACATGTGAAGTGTATGTTATATGACTTGTATCATCTAAAACATTTGAAGTGTATGTTATATGACTTGTATAATCTAAAACATTTGAAGTGTATGTTATATGACTTGTATCATCTAAAACATGTGAAGTGTATGTTATATGACTTGTATAATCTAAAACATTTGAAGTGTATGTTATATGAATTGTATAATCTAAAACATTTGAAGTGTATGTTATATGACTTGTATCATCTAAAACATGTGAAGTGTATGTTATATGACTTGTATCATCTAAAACATTTGAAGTGTATGTTATATGACTTGTATAATCTAAAACATTTGAAGTGTATGTTATATGACTTGTATAATCTAAAATATTTGAAGTGTATGTTATATGACTTGTATCATCTAAAACATTTGAAGTGTATGTTATATGACTTGTATAATCTAAAACATTTGAAGTGTATGTTATATGACTTGTATAATCTAAAACATTTGAAGTGTATGTTATATGACTTGTATCATCTAAAACATTTGAAGTGTATGTTATATGACTTGTATAATCTAAAACATGTGAAGTGTATGTTATATGACTTGTATAATCTAAAACATTTGAAGTGTATGTTATATGACTTGTATCATCTAAAACATTTGAAGTGTATGTTATATGACTTGTATAATCTAAAATATTTGAAGTGTATGTTATATGACTTGTATAATCTAAAACATGTGAAGTGTATGTTATATGACTTGTATCATCTAAAACATATGAAGTGTATGTTATATGACTTGTATCATCTAAAACATGTGAAGTGTATGTTATATGACTTGTATAATCTAAAACATTTGAAGTGTATGTTATATGACTTGTATAATCTAAAACATTTGAAGTGTATGTTATATGACTTGTATAATCTAAAACATGTGAAGTGTATGTTATATGACTTGTATAATCTAAAACATTTGAAGTGTATGTTATATGACTTGTATCATCTAAAACATGTGAAGTGTATGTTATATGACTTGTATAATCTAAAACATGTGAAGTGTATGTTATATGACTTGTATCATCTAAAACATTTGAAGTGTATGTTATATGACTTGTATAATCTAAAACATTTGAAGTGTATGTTATATGACTTGTATAATCTAAAACATTTGAAGTGTATGTTATATGACTTGTATAATCTAAAACATTTGAAGTGTATGTTATATGACTTGTATCATCTAAAACATTTGAAGTGTATGTTATATGACTTGTATAATCTAAAACATTTGAAGTGTATGTTATATGACTTGTATAATCTAAAACATTTGAAGTGTATGTTATATGACTTGTATCATCTAAAACATTTGAAGTGTATGTTATATGACTTGTATAATCTAAAACATGTGAAGTGTATGTTATATGACTTGTATAATCTAAAACATTTGAAGTGTATGTTATATGACTTGTATCATCTAAAACATATGAAGTGTATGTTATATGACTTGTATAATCTAAAACATTTGAAGTGTATGTTATATGAATTGTATAATCTAAAACATTTGAAGTGTATGTTATATGACTTGTATAATCTAAAACATTTGAAGTGTATGTTATATGAATTGTATAATCTAAAACATTTGAAGTGTATGTTATATGACTTGTATCATCTAAAACATTTGAAGTGTATGTTATATGACTTGTATAATCTAAAACATGTGAAGTGTATGTTATATGATTTGTATCATCTAAAACATTTGAAGTGTATGTTATATGACTTGTATAATCTAAAACATGTGAAGTGTATGTTATATGAATTGTATAATCTAAAACATTTGAAGTGTATGTTATATGACTTGTATCATCTAAAACATTTGAAGTGTATGTTATATGACTTGTATAATCTAAAACATGTGAAGTGTATGTTATATGACTTGTATCATCTAAAACATATGAAGTGTATGTTATATGACTTGTATCATCTAAAACATTTGAAGTGTATGTTATATGACTTGTATCATCTAAAACATGTGAAGTGTATGTTATATGACTTGTATAATCTAAAACATTTGAAGTGTATGTTATATGACTTGTATAATCTAAAACATTTGAAGTGTATGTTATATGACTTGTATCATCTAAAACATTTGAAGTGTATGTTATATGACTTGTATCATCTAAAACATTTGAAGTGTATGTTATATGACTTGTATCATCTAAAACATTTGAAGTGTATGTTCTATGACTTGTATAATCTAAAACATGTGAAGTGTATGTTGTATGACTTGTATAATCTAAAACATTTGAAGTGTATGTTATATGACTTGTATCATCTAAAACATATGAAGTGTATGTTATATGACTTGTATCATCTAAAACATTTGAAGTGTATGTTATATGATTTGTATCATCTAAAACATTTGAAGTGTATGTTATATGACTTGTATCATCTAAAACATATGAAGTGTATGTTATATGACTTGTATAATCTAAAACATATGAAGTGTATGTTATATGACTTGTATCATCTAAAACATATGAAGTGTATGTTATATGATTTGTATCATCTAAAACATTTGAAGTGTATGTTATATGACTTGTATCATCTAAAACATTTGAAGTGTATGTTATATGACTTGTATCATCTAAAACATGTGAAGTGTATGTTATATGACTTGTATCATCTAAAACATTTGAAGTGTATGTTATATGATTTGTATCATCTAAAACATTTGAAGTGTATGTTATATGATTTGTATCATCTAAAACATGTGAAGTGTATGTTATATGACTTGTATAATCTAAAACATGTGAAGTGTATGTTATGTGAATTGTATAATCTAAAGCTGTGACATGTTCTGTTTGTCCCTCAGTCAAACGATGGAGCTGAACGGAGGAGTTTACTGAAGTCCTTTGCACCAGAAGACTGTGCAGCCATGGAAACAAAGTCTTGTTAAATACTGAGATATTCAGTATTCAGTATGTTCTATTTGACTTATACAGGTTGTTTTATCATTGTTCATTGTTTTATGTTGCACTGAATCACCAAGACATGATCTTATGTTTGTGAATTCTGTTCTTTGACAATGGCAATAAACCTTTTCAGATTCTGATTCTAATAAAGTAAAACTTTTTTGGAGCCATGCCCAATGAGCACACTCCATAGGCTTCAATGGCGGCCATCTTGCCTTCCGGGGGCTTGGGGGGAACATGCGGTGGACACGGGCGCCGCCATGTTTGTTGTGATGACGCTGATGGGTGTGTTTCAATCCCAATTTAAATCAAGCCACACCATGATAGAGAATGAGATGAGCGATGGCCAGATCAGTGGCGCCAACAGAGGCAAACCAACAAGTTTAAGATAATACCGGTTCCCTTGTTTATGGTCTGATTTGTTACAGACTGAAAATGATGACGCTTATGCATTGCGAGATGTGTAATTTGTCCCTTGGGATGAAAGATAGGTTTACCAGCGCTATAAAATTATTCGACATGGCGCTTTAGGAAAGAACTGTCGGTGAGTCGGCGAAATATTTGAAGAATTTTAGAATGAAAGAATTTGACGGTTTTTAACAAAATTCAGATTTTTTTCAGTCGGCTAGTTTTATACCAGGTCGGTCAGGTTACGGCAAACAGACATATTATTTTTGCTCAGCCTTAGTCATATTTATATATATAAATTATTATTATTGTCATCATATTTATCATGATTATCGTCTCACGTTCTCATTTTCCCAGCTCGGCTCGGTGCAGTCCTGTGGGAGTCCAGGGCTCAGCTGGTACTGCACCAGGCCTCCAGGGAGCGCTGTGACGGAGCAGGACAGGTGGACCACAGCCGAGAGCGCCACCATCGGGTCCATGAGGAGCACTGCACACAAAACACACGATACAGTGAAGGTCTGAGCGCCCCCTGCAGCCGGAAACATGTACTGTCACTTTAAAGAGCGCCCCCTGCTAAAGAGCGCCCCCTGCAGCCACAAACATGTACTGTCACTTTAAAGAGCGCCCCCTGCAGCCGCAAGCATGTACTGTCACTTTAAAGAGCGCCCCCTGCAGCCGCAAACATGTGCTGTCACTTTAAAGAGCGCCCCCTGCAGCCGCAAACATGTACTGTCAGTTTAAGTATAACGATCCAGCTCTTGATCTGATGATTCGTAAAATCAGCGGCTGGTCCATTATGGGCGCCAACTACGTCAATTTTTTTTGTGTCTGAAAACAATATAATTGATTCAGAAATATCTTATATTCTTATTAGTGTAAATGTGTAAAAAAATAATATATATATGATACTTTGTGGTCAGCTGCGTGGCGCAGCCTTCGTCACTTTTCTACGTACCCGTGCGTTAGGGCCGCGGGTTAGGGTCGTGCGGCGTTTTGAGCCTCATAGAAAAGCAATGGGGATTTTTAGCCAATCAAAAGCTATAGGAGAATAGCGATTGAGGGGCGCTTTCTCCAGCGCCCATTTTAACGTAGTGTTTACGCCATGAAGCTGCGCTGTTTACGCTGGAGAGTGGAGCGACACTCATGCGCACACGGCACACCTCACAGGGAAACATGGCGGCGTCTGTGCGATCTTTGCTTCAGAAGAAAGAAGACTGCAAATAAAGGAAAGTGGACCAGCCCCCTGAGGTCAGACAGGAGGTTAAAGAGAAATCGTCATCTTATAGGTTATTTATTGAAAAAAACTGCACCCCAAAAGGAAAGTGTATTATACACAAATGACTCAGGACTAAACATCAACATGACAGTTTTATGCAGCTAAAATCTGGAACATTCTTCCTGATGATGTGAGACAGGTTTTACTCTGACAATGTTCAAATCTAAGATAAAAACTGTTTTGTTTAGCTGTGTTTATGACTGACTGCACTCTGCACTTCTAATTAGTTTGTGCAAAAATAAACAGCGGCATGCGTTTGATTGTGCTATTACGTTGCTAATACTACGCTATTAATACGCTATTACTATGCTATTACTATGCTGTTGTAATGATTTTTGACAATCCATTGAAGATAAATTTTTGTTTCAGTGCAGTTAAAATTTGTTTGTTTTAGTGAATATAATCTCACTTCTTTTCATGAATAGATGGTTTGGTTATTAGAAAATCCATGAAAAAAATGCTATAAATGACATGTCTTTAAAACAACTTTCCATATAGCAATGTTGTCAGTGATGATTAAATCTAAAAATGTTATACACATGTAGTTAAGGTTCACTAATGCCACTTAGAAGCTGATTAGGTTTTTTAGTTTTTAGTTTATTTTATGAAACAGGCACCAAAATAATTAGTTTACTTAATTAATTCAGTTGTAGATGTGTATTTAAAATACAGTCAATGTAAAATATTCACATTTGGACATGTGTTTGTCACATAATGTCAAACAACCCCCCCTATATTTTTAATCACCAGCGCCACTGCTTCAAATCATGATTGATCTTTTTCACTTTCACTGTCAAATGTTTCATGAACTTTGACTCTTTTGTAACTTATTGTTTGTTTGTGCTTTTTATATTGTTACGTTGGAAACTAAACTAAACTAAACGTCTTCACTGTAAAAACATGGAGGAGGAGAACCCGGAAAACACGGCAGACAAACCGGTCTGAACCGGAGCGTCACGTCACTTTCCCGGAGGAAACTTTTCATAAATTCATGAACGTTTAATGATGTTGCCTCGTGCGCATTCTGGAGCCATAATGTCATTTACGCAGAACCACCACGTTTTTAAAATAACGTGTTTGAGTCTGAGGAAACGTGTTTGAGTCAAATCAAATCAAATCCATTTATTTTTGTAAGGCCCAAAATCACAACAACAGTTGCCTCTGAGGGCCACAGGGAGAAATGCCGAAGTCGAATTAAAGGAAAAGAAAATGTCACTAAAAGTCACTCACCCAAAAAGAAGACGACGGCGTTCTGCATCGGTCCACTCCAAACAAAAAACAAAAGTGAAGTGCGTCTCAAACAAACACGAACTAACAAAGGTCTGAGCAGTGAGAGAAATGGAGAAAGTCCAGCTGCTTTTAGCTCCTCCTGTTTTTAAAGAACTTTCACTTTCGAAATACAACAATCCAAGCAGAAGGCTCCATCTGATGGTGATAAGGAGTTATGACAGAATCTGATCATGATCTGATTTCTGGAGTTATCGGATTATGTAAATGACAAATACAGTTCCATCTGATGTGAGTGATCTGATTTCTGATGTGGGTGATCTGATTTCTGATGTGAGTGATCTGATTTCTGATGTGAGTGATCTGATTTGTGATGTGAGTGATCTGATTTTCTTTCTCAACTTGTACTTTTTGCAGTATTTGCAAAAGTATCAGTACTTTTTTCCCATTTAAATAATTCAAAAATAACTGATATTCCTTACGGAGACCGTAAGGAATATCAACATTTTTTAAATATTTATTACATTTTAATGTCTTTAGATGCAAAAGGTGTTGTTTTGAGCTCGATCGGACGAAAAACCGAGGACAAGTACAATTTTGAAGATATAAAAGTCAAACGTGGTGGTGCCACTTTGTTTCGACAAGGCTGACTTCCTGTTTATCATAGAGCGATGCTGCCAGGTGTGTTTTACTCGTCAAAAGTAGCTCTATCACTGTCCCAAGTCTCATGTGCCTAGGCCAAAGATGAAGAGTTTCATGTTTTCTCTTTTTTGAACTAGTTGGCGCTGTTGCGACGGGCGTTCTCACAACCTCCATTTTATTCGAGTTCGGACCAAGCTGATCGCGTCTATGCCCCCATGTGTGACATTCATCAATGTTCAGGGTGTCAAAAATGCCCGAGTATGAACATGAAGAATAGGAATAAGAAGCCAGGTGAAGAACAATAGACTCCAGCATTCCATTCCATGGCTCGAGCCTAACAAGAATAAAGTCTTTACTACACACATGTACTACTTTTACACACATGTACTACTTTTACACACATGTACTACTTTTACACACATGTAGTACACACATGTAGTACTTTTACACACATGTAGTACACACATGTAGTACTTTTACACACATGTAGTACTTTTACGCAAGAATGCAGACACTCGCAATGGCTTCAGCCATTGCACATTATCTAGTTATAGTTCTTTCAGAGCGAGAAAAAAACAGAAAGTGGCAAAAAAATGACACTTACCACAACAAACTCCGCGCGTAAAGTTCATCTTCTGTGGATTCTCTCCAAAAAGGAAATCAAATCAAACTGTGAGATGCAGATCAGATCTGACCTGATCAAACTGATGAACAAACAAGGAAGACACGCCCTTCACGCCCTAAGCTCCTCCCCCTGTGTTTCCTGTAAAACGGGGGTGAAACTTGTACTAGAGAAACATCACCATGGCAACCGGCACCTCCATGTTGTAAGTGTGAAATGTAAGAACTCAGAGTCACGCACAAAACAGAACACAAACATCACACACTGAAGGAAATGGATTTTAATTCAAATCTTTCACACATTTGTACTTTATAAAGCTCACATTGGGTCATAAACTCTAAACTCTAAAGTACAAGTGAAGTGACACTTGTACTTTCTGCATTCTGCATCAAATACAAACCAGTGTTTTAGGTTCATAGTTCATAGTTCATAGTTCATAGTTCATAGTCCATAGTTCAGAGTTCAGAGTTCATAGTTCTCTGCATCATTAGAACACTTATATTAGACTTTTATGTTCTGACAGATACAGATTTCCACAGAAACAAAATCAGTCTCAAACTGTGGAACCGGACAGAGTTTACTGCAGTACTTTGATTGTACTTTGTTTACTGCAGTACTTTGGTTGTACTTTGTTTACTGCAGTACTTTGATTGTGCTTATTTTACTGCAGTGCTTTGGTTGCACTTCTTTTACTGCAGTACTTTGCTTGTACTTATTTTGGTTGTATTTATTTTACTGCAGTATTTTGGTTCTACTTTGTTTACTGCAGTACTTTGTTTGTACTTTGTTGATTGCAGTACTTTGATGTACTTATTTTACTGCAGTACTTTGGTTGTACTTATTTTGGTTGTACTTATTTTACTGCAGTACTTTGGTTGTACTTTGTTTACTGCAGTACTTTGGTTGTACTTTGTTTACTGCAGTACTTTAGTTGTACTTTGTTTACTGCAGTACTTTGGTTGTACTTTGTTTACCGTAGTACTTTAGTTGTACTTTGTTTACTGCAGTACTTTGTGGTACGGATGCAGCGGCAGCTCGGCGGTAAAGGTGGTGATGTCATAAATGGGTGTGGCCTCTTGTAACCATGGCAACGAGCTAGACAGGAAGTGCAGTTTGATGACCTCAGAATAGGACGAGCTCACAGCGCCATCTGCTGCTGAAAGACGAGAAGAGTCGCCCTCTTCTGAACCGAAGCCCACGACCTGCAACAGACCGGGTTTAGACCGGGTGTAGACCGGGTTTGGACCGGGTTTAGACCGGGTTTACAACGGGTTTAGACCGGGTGTGGACCGTGCAGACCGGGTGTAGACCGGGTGTGGATCGGGTTTAGACCGGGTGTAGACCGGGTGTGGACCAGGTGTGGACCGGGTTTAGACCGGGTGTGGACCGGGTGTGGACCGAGTTTAGACCGGGTGTAGACCGGGTGTAGACCGGGTGTAGACCGGGTGTAGACCGGGTGTAGACCGGGTGTGGACCGGTGTGACTTTTATGTTCTGACAGATACAAGATTTCCACAGAAACAAAATCCTTCTTTCAATTTTCAAGAAAAGAGTCTCAAACTGTGGAACCGGACAGAGTATACTGCAGTACTTTGATTGTACTTTGTTTACTGCAGTACTTTGATTGTGCTTATTTTACTGCAGTACTTTGGTTGCACTTCTTTTACTGCAGTACTTTGGTTCTACTTTGTTTGGACCGGGTGTGGACCGGGTTTAGACCGGGTGTGGACCGGGTGTAGACCGGGTTTAGACCGGGTGTGGACAGGGTGTAGACCGGGTGTGGACCGGGTGTAGACCGGGTTTAGACCGGGTGTGGACAGGGTGTAGACCGGGTGTGGACCGGGTGTAGACCGGGTTTGGACCGGATGTGGACCGGGTGTAGACCGGGTGTAGACCGGGTGTAGACCGGGTGTGGACCGGGTGTGGACCGGGTTCACTAGTATCAGTAAATCCTCACGTGAACGCTGAGTTTTCGTGTTTCCTGTCGCAGTTGGCTGAAGCAAAACTCCAGATCGTCCTGAGAGAAACTGAGCAGAGCGTCCACCTAAGAAGGACACACAGGTCAGAGGTCAGAGCGTCCACCTGAGAAGGACACACAGGTCAGAGAGTCCACCTGAGAAGGACTCACAGGTCAGAGATCAGAGTGTCCACCTGAGAAGGAAACACAGGTCAGAGGTCAGAGCGTCCGAAGGACACACAGGTCAGAGGTCAGGATCCTAAACGCTTGACGACATTTAGAATCTTGGCGTCAGCGGATTTTTTTCTCACCTGGAGGAAAAATGTCTCATTATTTAAGTTTCAGTTTATGAGAAGTATAAATCTGAGAGAAAGAATGTAACAAAAAATATATTTATACATCTGTTATGGCCTCGGCTGTCAATCATCAGTATTGTGAGTATCGTTACAGGAGTATCGCGAGTATCGTATCGCGAGTATCGCACCGTGAGTATCGTATTGTGAGCATCGTATCGTGAGTATCATCAGTATCGCAAGTATTGTGAGTATCGCATCGCGAGTATCGTGAGCATCGTATCGTGAGCATCGTATCGTGAACATCATCAGTATCGCATCGCGAGTATCGTCGGTATCGTATCACAAGTATCGTCAGTATCGTTGGCACCGTATCGCGAGTATCGTCAGTATCGCATCGCGAGTATCGTCGGTATCGTATCACGAGTATCGTCAGTATCGTATCATGAGTATCGTCAGTCTAGTCGGTATCGTATCGCGAGTATCGCAAGTATCGCGAGTATGGTCAATATCGTGAGTACTGTGAGTATCGTATCGAGAATATCGTATCGTGAGTATCGTAGCGCCAGTGATCGTGAGTATTGTGAGTATCGTAGGGATAGTATGGTCAGTATGGTGAGTATCGTATCGCGAGTATCGTGAGTATGTTCAGTATCGTGAGTACCGTGAGTATCGGGAGTATCGTATCGAGAATATCGTATCGTGACTATCGTAGTGCCAGTATCGTGAGTATTGTGAGTATCGTATGGTGAGTATGGTCAGTAAGGTTGGTATCGTCAGTATCGTATCGTAAGTATCGTCAGTATCTTATCGTGAGTATCGTATCGTCAGTATAGTATCGTCAGTATCGTGAGTATCATACCTCTCGGAGCGCGCGGTCGAACACGTACTGCTGCGTCACGACTTCGCTCCAGTTGCGCTCGACTTCTTGGCCCAGGTGAGAGTCTTGGTTCTGCTTCTGCTTCACCAGAGCCTCCACCTGCGTCTGGAAGGCGTCTGCGCTCAGGAACGACAGGCGCCCCCCGAAGGCCTGGAGGAACGCCTCCATCTTACACTCCACCCAGTCTGAGCTGCAGAGAGCAGAGGGAGGGCATCTGACACACTCTGAGCAGCAGAGGGAGGGCATCTGACACACTCTGAGCAGCAGAGGGAGGGCATCTGACACACTCTTAGCTGCAGAGGGAGGGCATCTGACACACTCTGAGCAGCAGAGGGAGGGCATCTGACACACTCTGAGCAGCAGAGGGAGGGCATCTGACACACTCTGAGCAGCAGAGGGAGGGCATCTGACACACTCTGAGCAGCAGAGGGAGGGCATCTGAGCAGCAGAGGGAGGGCATCTGACACACTGGAGCACTGACCTGAACTTTGTGGCATGAGTCTGAACCGTGATGGACATTCCCAGGACGCCTGAAGTGTTTCTGTAGGACGGGAAAACCTGGTACCTTAACCACACAGAGAGACCTGGTTTAGACCTGGTTTAGACCTGGTTTAGTCCTGGTTTAGTCCTGGTTCAGACCTGGTTCAGACCTGGTTTAGACCTGGTTTAGTCCTGGTTTAGTCCTGATTTAGTCCTGGTTTAGTCCTGGCTAAGACCCGGTTTAGACTTGGTTTAGACCTGGTTTAGTCCTTGTTTAGTCCTGGCTTAAACCTGGTTTAGTCCTGGTTTAGTCCTGGTTTAGACCTGGTTTAGTCCTGGTTCAGACTGACCCCAGAGTCTCTTTTGTTCGCAGGAAGTCGAAACACGGCTCCTCCATGTGGCTCTGAGAGACAGGTCAGAGGTCAAAGGTCAGAGGTCAGATAAACCTTACAGTTTTATTACAAATATTTTTTCGCTTGAGAAACTGATGGAACATTTTTAAAGTGAAAATCATAGTGACTCCGCCTCCTTTGGGACGCTTCCAAAGCAGTCTTGAGAGGACACATTATAGACATCGCCTCTGAAAACCAAAAAAAAGGAGAAAAAGCTAAAAGATCTGCAAGAAAAATGTAAATTGTTGGAGAAAATCGTGCCAAGAAAGGGAGAGTAATGTGGTGCCGGGGGTTCCTGTACGGTCCATATACTGAGAGTAATGTGGTGCCGGGGGTTCCTGTACGGTCCTTATACTGAGAGTAATGTGGTGCCGGGGGTTCCTGTACGGGCCTTATACTGAGAGTAATGTGGTGCCGGGGGTTCCTGTACGGGCCTTATACTGAGAGTAATGTGGTGCCGGGGGTTCCTGTACGGTCCTTATACTGAGAGTAATGTGGTGCCGGGGGTTCCTGTACGGGCCTTATACTGAGAGTAATGTGGTGCCGGGGGTTCCCGTACGGGCCTTATACTGAGAGTAATGTGGTGCCGGGGGTTCCTGTACAGGCCTTATACTGAGAGTAATGTGGTGCCGGGGGTTCCTGTACAGGCCTTATACTGAGAGTAATGTGGTGCCGGGGGTTCCTGTACGGGCCTTATACTGAGAGTAATGTGGTGCCGGGGGTTCCTGTACGGGCCTTATACTGAGAGTAATGTGTTGCCGGGGGTTCCTGTACGGGCCTTATACTGAGAGTAATGTGTTGCCGGGGGTTCCTGTACAGGTTTTACTGGCAGATGACAGACGCTTGAGTCTGACGGAGGAAGTGAAGAATCCCTGGGTCAAATCTGTGCTTACAACGTGGAAGGAGCTGATCAGAACATACAAACTAAACAAAGATGTTAAAATCTTAAACTGGTAAAGCTTTATGACCAAAGGTTTTGTACCAAATAGAACTGACCTGAGACTCAAGGTCTGGAGTACAAAAGGTCGAAAGGTTTTTCACCAGATTGTAAAAGAGAATCACATGAAAAGCTTTGATATGTTGAAAGAGAAACAGGACTTTTATAGGTTTTATGTCTATCAAGGCTTATAAAGCAGAACTTTCAAGGGGAATATTATCTTAAGTCTATAAATCCATTTTTAATCTGGCCAACTACTAAATATATTAAAAACAAATGATAAAGAGAAGCTCATGTTGTTTTGACAGATGAAGAGTGTGTCCATCTCAGAGGAGTACCCCACATCCACGTCTTGTTTTGGTGAAGTGCGCCTATTTTCTTCATAACTCCAGGTCAAAGGTCTCATTCTTCACAGGGAAATGCAACTGTTGTAGAAACAGCGCCACCAGGAGGCAAACCACTGTCACGTGTTCTGGGACTGTCCTGTGGTGTGACGTGTCTTTGCAGAGACTCACCACCAGGAGCTCCATCAGAACGTGCTGCTTCAGATTCTTCAGTCCAGACTGAAACACAAGAGTCCAGACCCGGTTCAGGCCCCGGTTCAGACCTGGTTCAGACACGGTTCAGACTCGATTCAGGCCCGGTCCTGACCCGGTGCAGGCCCGGTTCAGACCCAG
Organism: Eucyclogobius newberryi; assembly: GCF_026437365.1. Classification (NCBI taxonomy): domain Eukaryota; kingdom Metazoa; phylum Chordata; class Actinopteri; order Gobiiformes; family Gobiidae; genus Eucyclogobius; species Eucyclogobius newberryi. Next base: position 15,202,253 of record NW_027316532.1, read on the forward strand.
TCCTGACCCGGTGCAGGCCCGGTTCAGACCCAGTCCTGACCCGGTTCAGACACGGTTTAGTCCTGATTCAGACCCGGTTCAGACCCTGTTTAGACCCGGTTCAGGCCCGGTTCAGGCCCGGTTCAGACCCGGTTTTACCTGGTAGTAGACGGTGACCTCAGAGTGGGCGTCGTCGTTCACACACTTGACTTTACACAGAAGATGTTTCTGAGGAAGTTCCACCACACGGAACTGAACAGGGGCCTCTGCTGGCAGCGGCGGGAACTGCAGCGCACTAATGAGTTTAATCATGAAAAACACCATCATTGTAAACAAAGTCATGATTCACTCTATATATTTAAATAAGTCAAATATAACTCACTCCAGGAAGCACTGGAGGAACTCTTTGGACTCCTGTGGACAGAGAAAACAAAATCATCGTCTTTCTGTGCGAACAAATACATCAAATAAACACTTCTCTGTGCACGTAACACTCTGTCTCTGTCTCTGAGACAGAGACAGGAGGAGAGACAGGAGCAGAGACAGAGACAGAGACAGAGGCAGGAACAGAGACAGAGACAGGAGCAGAGACAGGGACAGAGACAGAGAGAGGAGCAAAGACAGGGACAGAGACAGAGACAGGAGAAGAGACAGAGGCAGGAGCAGAGACAGAGACAGGAGACAGAGACAGGAGCAAAGACAGAGACAGGAACAGAGACAGGAGCAGAGACAGAGACAGGAGCAAAGACAGAGACAGGAGCAGAGACAGGGACAGAGACAGAGACAGGAGAAGAGACAGAGACAGAGACAGAGGCAGGAGCAGAGACAGAGACAGAGACAGGAGACAGAGACAGGAGCAAAGACAGGAGCAAAGACAGAGACACGAACAGAGACAGGGACAGAGACAGAGGCAGAGACAGGGACAGGGACAGGACCTGACAGGAGACGTTGCCCTGCACCAGTCCTTCCACAAACAGCTGCTGCTTAAACTCGGACACAAAGTCCTGGAAATGGTCCAAGTTCAGACCCTGAACCAGAACCTGGTGTTTGTGGACCACAGACCAACGACTGGGCTCCAGGATTCGGAGACGAACATCTCTGAGAAACGAGAGAACACAGGAGAACATCTGTGAGAGGAACGAGAGAACACAGGAGAACATCTCTGAGGAACGAGAGAACACAGGAGAACATCTCTGAGGAACGAGAGAACACATGAGAACATCTGTGAGAGGAACGAGAGAACACAGGAGAACATATGTGAGAGGAACGAGAGAACACATGAGAACATCTCTGAGGAACGAGAGAACACATGAGAACATCTCTGAGGAACGAGAGAACACAGGAGAACATCTCTGAGGAACGAGAGAACACATGAGAACATCTCTGAGGAACGAGAGAACACAGGAGAACATCTCTGAGGAACGAGAGAACACAGGAGAACATCTCTGAGGAACGAGAGAACACAGGAGAACATCTGTGAGAGGAACGAGAGAACACATGAGAACATCTCTGAGGAACGAGAGAACACAGGAGAACATCTCTGAGGAACGAGAGAACACAGGAGAACATCTGTGAGAGGAACGAGAGAACACAGGAGAACATCTCTGAGGAACGAGAGAACACAGGAGAACATCTCTGAGGAACGAGAGAACACAGGAGAACATATGTGAGAGGAACGAGAGCACACAGGAGAACATCTCTGACAGGAACGAGAGAACACAGGAGAACATCTCTGACAGGAACGAGAGAACACAGGAGAACATCTCTGAGGAACGAGAGAACACAGGAGAACATCTCTGAGGAACGAGAGAACACAGGAGAACATATGTGAGAGGAACGAGAGAACACATGAGAACATCTCTGAGGAACGAGAGAACACAGGAGAACATCTCTGAGGAACGAGAGAACACAGGAGAACATCTCTGAGGAACGAGAGAACACAGGAGAACATCTGTGAGAGGAACGAGAGAACACATGAGAACATCTCTGAGGAACGAGAGAACACAGGAGAACATCTCTGAGGAACGAGAGAACACAGGAGAACATCTCTGAGGAACGAGAGAACACAGGAGAACATCTGTGAGAGGAACGAGAGAACACAGGAGAACATCTCTGAGGAACGAGAGAACACAGGAGAACATATGTGAGAGGAACGAGAGCACACAGGAGAACATCTCTGACAGGAACGAGAGAACACAGGAGAACATCTCTGAGGAACGAGAGAACACAGGAGAACATCTCTGACAGGAACGAGAGAACACAGGAGAACATCTCTGACAGGAACGAGAGAACACAGGAGAACATCTCTGACAGGAACGAGAGAACACAGGAGAACATCTCTGACAGGAACGAGAGAACACAGGAGAACATCTTTGACAGGAACGAGAGAACACAGGAGAACATCTCTGAGGAACGAGAGAACACAGGAGAACATCTCTGACAGGAACGAGAGAACACAGGAAAACATCTCTGACAGGAACGAGAGAACACAGGAGAACATCTCTGACAGGAACGAGAGAACACAGGAAAACATCTCTGACAGGAACGAGAGAACACAGGAGAACATCTCTGACAGGAACGAGAGAACACAGGAGAACATCTCTGACAGGAACGAGAGAACACAGGAGAACATCTCTGAGGAACGAGAGAACACAGGAGAACATCTCTGACAGGAACGAGAGAACACAGGAAAACATCTCTGACAGGAACGAGAGAACACAGGAGAACATCTCTGACAGGAACGAGAGAACACAGGAAAACATCTCTGACAGGAACGAGAGAACACAGGAAAACATCTCTGACAGGAACGAGAGAACACAGGAGAACATCTCTGACAGGAACGAGAGAACACAGGAGAACATCTCTGACAGGAACGAGAGAACACAGGAGAACATCTCTGACAGGAACGAGAGAACACAGGAGAACATCTCTGAGGAACGAGAGAACACAGGAGAACATCTCTGACAGGAACGAGAGAACACAGGAGAACATCTCTGACAGGAACGAGAGAACACAGGAGAACATCTCTGACAGGAACGAGAGAACACAGGAGAACATCTCTGACAGGAACGAGAGAACACAGGAGAACATCTCTGACAGGAACGAGAGAACACAGGAGAACATCTCTTACTTGCCAAGTCGCTCTGGGGTGATGAGTTGGTTGTAATAAACCTTCTTGAGCTGCTCAGAGAAAACCTCGAACACAGAAGAGTCTGTTCTGAAGTCTGACAAGTGAGACACGACCATCTTCACCAAGAGCTGAGGCAGAGACCGGGGTTAAACCAGGACTAAACCAGGACTAAAGCAGGTCTAAACCAGGACTAAACCAGGTCTAAACTAGGACTAAACCAGGACTAAACCAGGACTAAACCGGGTCTAAACCAGGTCAGACTCACAGACAGTTTGTGGTTGAATCCCTGCATCTGGATCATCATTCCGTGTTCTGCTGCCACCAGTTTGTAATCGAGCAGCGCCACACGAGCCGCGTATGCCGGCTCCGCCAAGTTATGAGCCAAGACCAGGAGGTCAAAGAGCACCAGGCTGCAACCAGAGGAGGAGGGGTCAAATGTCAAAGAGCACCAGGCTGCGACCAGAGAGGGGAGGGGTCAAATGTCAAAGAGGACCAGAGAGAGGAGGGGTCATATGTCAAAGAGGACCAGAGAGAGGAGGGGTCATATGTCAAAGAGGACCAGAGAGAGGAGGGGTCAAAGATCAACGAGGACCAGAGAGAGGAGGGGTCAAATGCCAAAGAGGACCAGAGAGAGGAGGGGTCAAATGCCAAAGAGGACCAGAGAGAGGAGGGGTCATATGTCAAAGAGGACCAGAGAGAGGAGGGGTCAAAGATCAACGAGGACCAGAGAGAGGAGGGGTTAAATGCCAAAGAGGACCAGAGAGAGGAGGGGTCAAAGATCAAAGAGGACCAGAGAGAGGAGGGGTCAAATGTCAAAGAGCACCAGAGAGCGGAGGGGTCAAAGATCAAAGAGGACCAGAGAGAGGAGGGGTCAAATGTCAAAGAGCACCAGAGAGAGGAGGGGTCAAAGATCAAAGAGCACCAGAGAGAGGAGGGGTCAAATGTCAAAGAGGACCAGAGAGAGGAGGGGTCAAAGATCAAAGAGCACCAGGCTGGGACCAGACTCTCTCTGGTCCTCTCGACCTTGAACCCTAAAGGTCACAGATCAAACGCACTTCTCTGGGCTCCTCTGGACGACGGGCGAGATCAGGTGGAAGCGAAGGTGAGCTGCAACACAAACACGTGACAAACACGTGACAAACACGTGACTACGCATGAGTCATGTGTTCTGAAACAGGTGACTCTAGCAACAGGTTAGAGCAAACAATAGTCAGATGATCCTGAAATCAAGACGTTTGAAGTTAATTTCACAGTCTGAGTCACCTCTGACCTTTTCACAGTCGGAGTCACCTCTGACCTTTTCACAGTCTGAATCACCTCTGACCTTTGGGGATCCTGAAGGTGTCGTCCCTCTTGTACCACAGTGCCCCCCTCTGGCTGCTCTGCACACGCTCAGGGAAGTGTGAGTTGTGTGTGTCTGCGGTTCTGAGGCTGAAGTCTGAGGCTGAAGGAGACACACACAAGGTCAGCGTGTGGGTGAGTGAGTGTGTGTGTGTGTGTGTGTTATATGTGTCGTGTGTGTGTTTGTGTCATGTGTGTGTGTGTGTGTGTGTGTGTGTGTCATGTGTGTGTGTGTCATGTGTGTGTGTGTGTGTGTCATGTGTGTGTGTGTGTCATGTGTGTGTGTGTGTGTGTGTCATGTGTGTGTGTGTGTCATGTGTGTGTGTGTGTGTGTGTGTGTGTCATGTGTGTGTGTGTGTGTGTGTGTCATGTGTGTGTGTGTGTGTGTGTCATGTGTGTGTCATGTGTGTGTCGTGTGTGTGTGTGTGTCATGTGTGTGTCATGTGTGTGTCGTGTGTGTGTGTGTGTGTGTGTGTGTGTGTGTGTCATGTGTGTGTGTCATGTGTGTGTCTCTCACAGATGAAGTGGTTTGGCTCTGGCAGATAGAGGTCCAGGTTCAGCTCAAAGTCTGAGGTCCAGAGTTTGCTCCAGACTTCAGGAAGATCTGACCACAACATCACGTGTTTATTCTGCTGCTGGAGGTCGTCATAGAGACAGGACTAATCATCACTAGAATTGATCATCTGTTCCCATCACCTTGGACGCTGTAGCTGCTCCCAAACCACTTCTCTGTGACCTCACATTGGCCCTGATGCCACGGAGACAGAAGCATGAAGTTTGCTCTGAGCGGAACGAGTGGCGAGAGAGCGGCAGAGATCACCTACAGAAAGAGAGGCAGAGATCACCTACAGAAAGAAAGAGAGAGGCCGAGATCACCTACAGAAAGAGAGGCAGAGATCACCTACAGAAAGAAAGAGAGGCAGAGATCACCTACAGAAAGAAAGAAAGAAAGAAAGAAAGAAAGAAAGAGAGGCAGAGATCACCTACAGAAAGAAAGAGAGCGGCAGAGATCACCTACAGAAAGCAAGAGAGGCAGAGATCACCTACAGAAAGAAAGAGAGCGACAGAGATCACCTACAAAAAGAAAGAGAGCGGCAGAGATCACCTACAGAAAGAAAAGAAAGGCAGAGATCACCTACAGAAAGAAAGAAAGGCAGAGATCACCTACAGAAAGAAAGACAGAGATCACCTACAGAAAGAAAGAGAGCGGCAGAGACAGAGATCACCTACAGAAAGAAAGAGAGCGGCAGAGATCACCTACAGAAAGAAAGAGAAGCAGAGATTACCTACAGAAAGAAAGAGAAGCAGAGATCACCTACAGAAAGAAAGACAGAGATCACCTACAGAAAGAAAGAGAGCGGCAGAGACAGAGATCACCTACAGAAAGAAAGAGAAGCAGAGATCACCTACAGAAAGAAAGAGAGCGGCAGAGATCACCTACAGAAAGAAAGAGAAGCAGAGATCACCTACAGAAAGAAAGAGAGCTGCAGAGATCACCTACAGAAAGAAAGAGAGCTGCAGAGATCACCTACAGAAAGAAAGAGAAGCAGAGATTACCTACAGAAAGAAAGAGAGGCAGAGATCACCTACAGAAAGAAAGAGAAGCAGAGATCACCTACAGAAAGAAAGAGGCAGAGATCATCTACAGAATGTCCCGCCCCTGCCCCACACCCCCTGACTAGCCCCGCCCCCGGCCCCGCCCCTGGTCTGGAATAACAAACCTCGGGGTTGAACTGGAGCAGAAGGTCGTCTCCCGTCAGGAAGTGCTCTTTAGGGAACAGCTGCATGTTCTCACAGAAACGACTCACACAGTCAACTGGGTCCATCTGCAAACAGCCGAAAGGTGTGGGTCAAACTGAGGAACAGCCGAAAGGTGCGGGTCAAACTGTGGATTGGCCGAAAAGTGCGGGTTGTACTGGGGAACATCCGAAAGGTGAGGGTTGAACTGAGGAACAGCCGAAAGGTGTGGATTGGAGAACAGCCGAAAGGTGCGGGTCAAACTGACGACAGCCAAAAGGGTCTGGTCAAACTGAGGACAGCCGAAAGGTGCGGGTCAAACTGAGGGACAGCCGAAAGGTGCGGGTCAAACTGAGGGACAGCCGAAAGGTGCGGGTTGAGGAACAGCCGAAAGGTGCGGGTCAAACTGAAGAAAAGCCGAAAGGTGCGGGTCAAACTGAGGTACAGCCGAAAGGTTTAAGGTGAACACAGCTTTCTTATTAAATGTTTCAGATCAACAGGTCCAGGAGCATCAAAGTGTCGCCACCTGGTGGTGAACACGCTCAGCTCTCGTTTAACAATCAGTCACATTGTTAGAGTTCATTCAACGCTCTTCATTTTGAGTTTGTCCCTCTTAAGTTTGGATTTAGGCAGTTTGACATGATCATGTCCAGAAGTACTAAAGTATAAAAGTACAGAAGTACAGAAGTACACAGAAGCTGGCTCTGTACCTGCTCCTGATAGAGGAACTCATTGTCCTGGATCTTCTGGATTTCTTCATAAATCCTGAAATAAACACAAAGAAACTGTGAATCTGTAACAGAACATGAGCGATAATGTGTCCTCCAGGGGGCGCTGTCACATCAGTTCAAACACATTTAACACTGCACGTTTACAGCACGTTTACAGCACGTTTACAGCACGTTCACTGCACGTTTACAGCCCGTTTACAGTACGTTTACTGCACGTTCACTGCACGTTTACAGCACGTTTACAGCCCGTTTACAGTACGTTTACTGCACGTTTACTGCACGTTTACAGCACGTTTACAGCACGTTTACTGCACGTTTACAGTATGTTTACTGCACGTTTACAGCACGTTTACAGTTTACTGCACGTTTACAGTATGTTTACTGCACGTTTACAGCACGTTTACAGCACGTTCACTGCACGTTCACTGCACGTTTACAGCACGTTTACTGCACGTTTACAGCACGTTTACTGCACGTTTACTGCACGTTTACTGCACGTTTACAGCACGTTTACAGCACGTTTACTGCACGTTTACTGCACGTTTACAGCAGGTTTACAGCGCGTTTACAGTACGTTTACTGCACGTTTACAGTATGTTTACTGCACGTTTACAGCACGTTTACAGCATCTTTACTGCACGTTTACTGCACGTTTACAGCACGTTTACAGCACGTTTACAGCATCTTTACTGCAAGTTTACAGCACGTTTACTGCACGTTTACTGCACGTTTACAGCACGTTTACAGCACGTTTACAGCACGTTTACAGCACGTTTACTGCACGTTTACAGCACGTTTACAGCAAGTTTACTGCACGTTTACTGCACGTTTACAGCACGTTTACTGCACGTTTACAGCACATTTACAGCACGTTTACTGCACATTTACTGCACATTTACTGCCTTTATGACAGACACTAAGACCTTTGGGTGATTTTGAGCCTCAGACTCAGATCTGATCTCGGTTCATCATGGTTCCTCAGAGTGTTTAAAGGGTCTGACCTTCACTGAGGGTCTGACCTTCGCTGAGGGTCTGACCTTCGCTGAGGGTCTGACCTTCGCTGAGGGTCTGACCTTCGTTGAGGGTCTGACCTTCGCTGGGGGTCTGACCTTTGCTGAGGGCCCCGAGTCTGCAGCAGCTTCAGATACTGGAAAAGCACGTGAGCGACCTGCGGGGGAGTGGCAGGGGTTAACAGGGGGAGGGGTTAACACGAGCCATATCTGAGCAGAATATTACGTTTTACATCAGGTTGGGAAAAGTTGAACAGAAAAAAAGAGAGATTGTGTCATCATTGATATTTTAGGCTAAATTGGAGAATCAAGTTCAATGTAAGAAAAATGTGCAAAGGAACGACAAAAACATTCAACGACACTCAAACAAACCAAGAAATAAAACAATTAATTCCAGTCTTTTGGGCCTGCTTTTGGACCTGGTTCTGGCTCTGGTTCTTTTGGACCTGGACCTGGTTCTGGTTCTGGTTCTGGTTCTGGTGCGGGTCGTACCTCGTAGACGTTGGCGTATCCTTGCTCCGTCAGAGTGATGGTCACAGAGAAGATGGAGTAGGTCGAGTTCTGAACAAAACCAGTTTCATGGTTTCCACCGAAAAGAGCCAAAGCCCAGGACCTGAAACAGACAGGGCTTAAGACCAGGACTGGACCAGGACTAAAGCAGGACTGGACCAGGACTAAAGCAGGGCTAGACCAGGACTAAAGCAGGGCTAGACCAGGACTAAAGCAGGGCTAGACCAGGACTAGGCCAGGACTAGACCAGGACTGGACCAGGACTGGACCAGGACAAGACCAGAACTACACCAGAACTAAAGCAGGACTAAACCAGGACTAAAGCTCAGACTCACTTCTTGCGCAGCAGACTCAGGACGCTGCCTGTTCCTTCGTGTTCGATCAGCCACGAGACGTAATGCAGCGGCTTCACCCTGAAACACCAAACCAGATCAAACCAGATCAAACCAGATCAAACCTGATCAAACCTGATCAAACCGGATCAAACCTGATCATTAAACCATGTGGCGTCAGTGACACAAACACACCCGTGTTTTTAGTGAATATTCATGTTCATAATCCAGTTCTCTTATTTCAACACAAATCTATAATCATGTCACTTAAGACGCCCTGATTTCACCTGATTTCACCTGATTTCACTTGATTTCACATGATTTCACGTGATTTTAGACTTTTGCTGCTGCGTCACAAGAGGGCGATGCAGTGATGAGGTCAGACCTGTAATGCTGAGCTTGAGGAGGCAGAGCCCAGCTGATGGTCAGAGCGTTGACCTTCTTCACTGGAACCACTGAAAAACACAAACAAGATCTAAACCGGGTCTAAACCAGGTCTAAACCAGGTCTAAACCAGGACTAAGCCAGGTCTATACCAGGTCTAAACCAGGTCTAAACCAGGACTAAGCCAGGTCTATACCAGGTCTAAACCAGGTCTAAACCAGGACTAAGCCAGGTCTATACCAGGTCTAAACCAGGTCCAAACCGGGTCTAAACCAGGACTAAACCAGGTCTAAACCAGGTCTAAACCGGGTCTAAACCAGGACTAAACCAGGACTAAACCAGATCTAAACCAGGTCTAAACCAGGACTAAAGGCTGTGCTCTGACCTCTGTAGAGTTTGTTGAAGTGTGGAGTGTCAAACGGGGCCTGGAGGTGAGAGAAGTCCACGGCCGCTTCACCACTGACGCAACAAACACGACAAACACGACAAACACAAAAGTGTATTTAAGGACAAACACTTTTAAACAAATAAGTGTGACATCACAGGTCGACACAAACCACTCAGTTTGTCTGAGTCTCTAAAGACGTACGAGGGAACATTAACGAGTCCAATCTGAGCTATTCTGGTCTCAGTCTGGGCTCTTCTGGTCTCAGTCTGGGCTCTTCTGGTCTCAGTCCGGGGGCTCTTCTGGTCTCAGTCCGGGGGCTCTTCTGGTCTCAGTCCGGGGGCTCTTCTGGTCTCAGTCCGGGGGCTCTTCTGGTCTCAGTCCGGGGGCTCTTCTGGTCTCAGTCTCAGTCTGGGGGGTCTCAGTCCGGGGGCTCTTCTGGTCTCAGTCTCAAGTCTCAGTCTGGGGGCCCTCAGGCCCAGGTGGGACTCACTTGTTAGGGATGTGGATGAAGATCTCTCTGACCCACGACTCCAGAGTGTCCAGGGATTCTGCAAGAACAACACAGTCCTGGGTCAGTCTGAGTCCTGGTCCAGTCCTGGTCCAGTCCTGGTCTAGTCCTGGTCTAGTCCTGGTCCAGTCCTGGTCTAGTCCTGATCTAGTCCTGGTCCAGTCCTGAGTCCTGGTCCAGTCCTGAGTCCTGGTCCAGTCCTGGTCTAGTCCTGGTCTAGTCCTGGTCCGGTCCTGGTCCAGTCCTGGTCCAGACCTGGTCCAGTCCTGGTCCAGTCCTGGTCCAGTCCTGGTCCAGTCCTGGTCTAGTCCTGGTCCAGTCCTGGTCCAGTCCTGGTCTAGTCCTGGTCTAGTCCTCCAGTCTTGGTCTAGTCCTGGTCTAGTCCTGGTCCAGTCCTGGTCTAGTCCTGGTTTAGTCCTGGTCCAGTCCTGATCCAGTCCTGGTCTAGTCCTGATCTAGTCCTGGTCCAGTCCGGGTCTAGTCCTGGTCCAATCCGGGTCCAGTCCGGGTCCAGTCTAGTCCGGTCCTGGTCCAGTCCTGGTCTTAGTCCTGTTCCAGTCCTGGTCTTAGTCCTGGTCTTAGTCCTGGTCTTAGTCCTGGTCTAGTCCAGTCCTGGTCTTACCTCTGGTACAGTCCTGGTCTTAGTCCTGGTCTAGTCCAGTCCTGGTCTTACCTCTGGTACAGTCCTGGTCTTAGTCCTGGTCTTACCTCAGATCCAGTCCTGGTCCAGACCTGGTCCAGTCCTGGTCTAGTCCTGATCTAGTCCTGGTCTAGTCCTAGTCTAGTCCTCCAGTCCTGGTCTAGTCCTCCAGTCCTGGTCTAGTCCTGGTCCAGTCCTGGTCTAGTCCTGGTCTAGTCCTGGTCCAGTCCTGATCAGTCCTGGTCTAGTCCTGATCTAGTCCTGATCCAGTCCGGGTCTAGTCCTGGTCCAATCCGGGTCCAGTCCGGGTCCAGTCCGGGTCCAGTCCGGGTCCAGTCTAGTCCAGTCCTGGTCTTAGTCCTGGTCCAGTCTAGGTCCAGTCCTGGTCTTAGTCCTGTTCCAGTCCTGGTCTTAGTCCTGGTCTAGTCCAGTCCTGGTCTTACCTCTGGTACAGTCCTGGTCTTACCTCTGGTCCAGTCCTGGTCTTACCTCTGGTCCAGTCCTGGTCTTACCTCAGATCCAGTCCTGGTCTGGTCCAGTCCAGTCCTGGTCCGGTCCAGTCCTGGTCTGGATCAGTCTTAGTCTTGGTCCAGTCCTGGTCTTACCTCTGGACTGCACTGTCAGGGTCATGTACTGAGCGGTGTAGTACCTCCTCCAGAACTGTCGGAGGCGCTCATACGTGTTGATGCCTCTCTCTCTGGGCTCCAGCTTCAGAGTTTGAGTGTTTCCTGCGGCACAAAATAAAAAGTCCTACTTCATCTGTACTGAGCAGGAGGCGGTGCCACGTGTGACAGATGACCAATCAGAGGCTAGAGCTGACCAACGGCCGCTTACTCTGTTCCTTATTAAGCCCGAGCGCGAAACACTCGCCCACTTCCAAACACTCACTAATGCACTCCTCCACTGTAAACGGGCGAAGCCCGTGCAAAAGTGCGCACTGAACGAGCACTTTACATTACGTTCCCCATCTCTTGCATGTTCCGTGCATATAAACATGTAATGCAAAAATTAAACATTATTACTGTATAGAGGGCCAAAAACACAAAGTGGGCAGAGCCCACTCAAAATTAACAAAAGTACCCGTCAGTGACCAGGGACCCACACCATGAGGTAGGAAAGCGCGAGCTGTATAGTTTATGATATTTGAAAAATGGGAAACATTGTTTTCGCATCGGAATATTATTCTTTCTTTCTTTTTCTTTCTTTCTTTCTTCTTCTTCTCGGGACAAACCCCCCTATTTTTCACCCAGTGAACATTGACGAAAAGTCACAAAAATTTGCACACCTCTAAAAATCGTGCCTCTCTACATTCTGGCTGTCTCCCTTTTCTAAAATAAAAAAAATGGCACATCAGCGCCCCCAAATGTACCAAAAATGCATTGAGAGATAATTTCGTAGAATCATGAAATTTGGCGCAGAGGTAGATGGTGACAAGAGAAGCAAAAAATATTATTACGGCAACGCCGTCCGCCCAACCAAATGTCGGCCATATTGGTTCAAAAATGGCTTAGCATGACTCAGGAGTGTTTACAAACGTCATACTTTCCCAAACTCCTCCCAGGGCGTTGGCCCTAAAAAGCTGAAATTTGGTAAAAATGGTGTTGAGGAGTGGGACATCAAAAGTTATTCAAATTCCATTGATACCTGTCACGGTCTCTGGGCGGCGAAGCCGCAAACTTTAGCTAGAATTTGAGAAATCTCCCAAATTTAACATTTCTGCCGTTCTCGTAGATAAAGTCCGAATTGCGTCAAATTAGTTGTTAAACTCTTTGCCCTAAACCTACTTGAAGTGAAATAAATAAATTTGGCGCCACAGCGCCCCCTACAGATTTTATATAGAGGTTAAATGTTTATTTTTGCGAAATTATATGAAGTTTGACACACAACTCAATTTTTGCATCCCCATCAAAAAAGTCAACGAGACCAATGTCATAATTGTTACGGCTTTGCCAACAATGACCGAAACCTCCTATCTTATTCCAATGGGGAAATTGCCAGAACATGCTCATACTTTATACTTTCACGAACTCCTCCTAGGGCGTTTGCCCTATTAATCTGAAATTTGGGGTAAGAGTTATACACATTTTTATTCAAAGAGTCACGGTGTCTGTGCGGCAAAGCCGCACATTTTGCCAAGAATTCAAAATAAAATTGCTTTTTGAATGGTAAAACAAAGGGTGGAAGATGTGACAGCGTCACAGATTCAGCAGTAGATGTAATAAAAGGACAATTGGGGCGCGTTAGGCGCGTGGCGAGGGCCGATCATTGCCACTTGCGGCTATATTTCTTATTAGGCCCGAGCGCCACAAGCTGGCGAGAGGCCTATTAATCTCGTAAGGCCGTGCGAAGCACGGCTGCGAAAGTGCGCACGTAGTGCGCACGAAATCGAGCGCAAAGCGCTCGCCCACTTCCAAACACTCACTAACGCACTCCTTCACTCACGCACGCCCCGTGCATACTAATTAATAGTAGGAAAATGGAACATTACCGTTGTAAACGGGCGAAGCCCGTGCAAAAGTGAGCACTAAACGAGCACTTTACATATAAAGCACTCATTTGCCCTAAGTAGCTCACGAATACGTTCCCCATCTCTTGCATGTTCCGTGCATATAAGCATGTAATGCAAAAATTGAACATTATTACTGTATAGAGGGCCAAAAACACAAAGTGGGCGGAGCCCACTCAAAATTAACGAAAGTACCCGTCAGTGACCAGGGACCCACACCATGAGGTAGGAAAGCGCGAGCGCTTTCCGAAAATGTATAGTTTATGATATTTGAAAAATGGGAAACATTGTTTTCGCATCGGAATATTATTAGGCCCGAGCCCCAGCAGGGCGGAGGGCCTATTGCTCCCGCAACGCTGCCGAAGGCAGCGTTGCAACTGTCTGCCCCGTCGCCCCTGGCAAGTACAGTGAACTAGCCCATGCCGAAGGCATGGATCATGCATACTTACTCCTGCTATGACAGAAATAGTCAACAATTTGTGAATGGGCGTAGCCCATTCACAAATTGTTGACAACAGCAGCGCGAAGTGCTGCATTCCTCCAAAAACCCTCCTGGCATCGTCCCGTACGCGAGAATCCATGCCGCAGGCATGGGCCATGCTTGTTTCTGCTCAAATCAATGGAAGTCTATGGGGAGTGGGCGGGGCATCCCGACGAAATAGGGAGTGACGAGCGCGTAAGCGCTCGTAATGATGATTCCACCCCATGGCGGCATCGGGAAGGCTTAGAGCTTTCAAACGATGTATAATTTGTTGTTATAGTGGAAACGGCTATATTGTTTTTGCTAAAAATATTATTATTTTTAGGCCCGAGCCCCAGCAGGGGGAGGGCCTATTGCTCCCGCAACGCTGCCGAAGGCAGCGTTGCAACTGTCTGTACCCCGTCGCCCCTGGCAAGTACAGTGAACTAGCCCATGCCGAAGGCATGGATCATGCATACTTACTCCTGCTATGACAGAAATAGTCAACAATTAGTGAATGGGCGTAGCCCATTCACTAATTGTTGACAACAGCAGCGCGAAGCGCTGCATTCCTCCAAAAACCCTCCTGGCATCGTCCCGTATGCGAGAATCCATGCCGCAGGCATGGGCCATGCTTGTATCTGCTCAAATCAATGGAAGTCTATGGGGAGTGGGCGGGGCATCCCGACGGAATAGGGAGTGACGAGCGCGTAAGCGCTCGTAATGATGATTCCACCCCATGACGGCATCGGGAAGGCTTAGAGCTTTCAAACGATGTATCATTTGTTGTTATAGTGGAAACGGCTATATTGTTTTTGCTAAAAATATTATTCTTATTTTTCTTGTTCTTCATCGCTTTGAACTCTAATTTGACCCCCTGAACATGCTCAAAAACTCACCAAACTTTGCCCAAAATTCAGAATCGGCGAAAAATTTTGTTTTTTCTGGGCCATTTTTTTTTTCCTAAAAAAATTGCGCGACAGCGCCACCGACAAAAGTCAAAATACATTGCGCCTATGGGAGACGCCCCGAGGTCAACTTTGTCGTAGAGCTACGAAATTCGGAACACGCATTCCTCTTGTGAGGACAAAAAAAAAATATTATTGTGGCCACGCCCCCAGACTTACCTTATGGCCGCCATCTTCCTTTGAAAATGAAAACACGCTGTGTTAGCCATTTTGTTCACGTCAAACTTTGACGAACTCCTCCTAGGGCGTTTTGCCCACCGACTTCAAAATCGGCGTACGTCCTCTGGACAAGTGGGGGATCTAAAGTTATCCAATTTTTTGAGATACCTCTTACGGTCTGTGTGCGGCGCAGCCGCAAAGTTGGACAACTTATTTTGGGATATTGCAGATCTAAAAATTGTTCCCATTTGATCAAAACAAGTCCGATTAGGACCAAATTTGAATCAGTTGTTCAACTTTCTAGTTTGAACCAGTTTATGATAACAAAATTGAAATGGGCGCGATAGCGCCCCCTACAGAGTGACCTTTAAATTAACATTGAAGGTCAAAAATTTGTTTTACCAAAATTTTCTAAACTTTACCCAAAATTCTATTTTGGCGTCCCGATCAAAAAAGCCAATCAGACAAATGCCTTAATTTTTACGGCGTAGTCGTAGCGATGACATAAACCTCCCATGTTATCCCTATGGGAAAACCGCTAAATCTCTCGAATATCCACATTTTTCTGTTTCACACTTTAACAAACTCCTCCTAGTGCGTTTTGCCCACCGACCTCAAAATCGGTGTACGTCCTCTAGACAAGTGGGGCATCTAAAGTTATCCAAATTTTAAGGATAGCTTTTACGGTCTCTGTGCGACAGAGCCGCAAACGTTTCCCAGAATTCTGACTATTTGGCCTTCAGAGTGGCCTATACACAATAGTTTTTCCAAATGACATGATATTTTGAACAAAATTCTAATTTGCCATCCTGATCATAAAAGTATGAGAGCCAAAGTAATATTTTGTACGACGTAACCGTAGCGATGACAGAAACATCCCATGTTATCCTTATGGGAAAATCGTAGAATCGCTCAAATCACCACATTTTTACGCTTCACACTTTAACGAACTCCTCCTAGGGCGATTGCCCGATCAAGTTCATATTTGGAGAATATCATCTACACAAGCGGGGCATCAAAACTTATCCATATTTTGATTCTAAGTGCTACGGTCTCTGTGTGGCCGACCCGCAAATATATGTCAGAAATGGGAAAACAGCGAAATCTCTGAAATGTTCACATTTACGCTTCACACTTTAACAAACTCCTCTAAGGGCAATAGATCGATCAAGCTTATATTTGGGGAAAATCATCTACACAAGCGGAGCATCAAAAGTTATCCATATTTTTATTCCAAGTGTCACGGTCTCTGTGCGGCGGACCCGCACATTTGACTGACACTTGTGTTCATTTACACTGGATTGGCCATGTCAATTGTGTCGCCGTCTGTCAAGTTCTTTTTTAATTCAACACAATAAGGGCGCCATCTTTATCAAGTCGAAAGCGCAGAGTCGGAAGGGCGGCGGCCCGCGAGGGCCGTTGGATGCCGCTTGCGGCTTTAATTTTTCTTGTTCTTCATCGCTTTGAACTCTAATTTGACCCCCTGAACATGCTCAAAAACTCACCAAACTTTGCCCAAAATTCAGAATCGGCGAAAAATTTTGTTTTTTCTGGGCCATTTTTTTTTTCCTAAAAAAATTGCGCGACAGCGCCACCGACAAAAGTCAAAATACATTGCGCCTATGGGAGACACCCCGAGGTCAACTTTGTCGTAGAGCTACGAAATTCGGAACACGCATTCCTCTTGTGAGGACAAAAAAAAAATATTATTGTGGCCACGCCCCCAGACTTACCTTATGGCCGCCATCTTCCTTTGAAAATGAAAACACGCTGTGTTAGCCATTTTGTTCACGTCAAACTTTGACGAACTCCTCCTAGGGCGTTTTGCCCACCGACTTCAAAATCGGCGTACGTCCTCTGGACAAGTGGGGGATCTAAAGTTATCCAATTTTTTGAGATACCTCTTACGGTCTGTGTGCGGCGCAGCCGCAAAGTTGGACAACTTATTTTGGGATATTGCAGATCTAAAAATTGTTCCCATTTGATCAAAACAAGTCCGATTAGGACCAAATTTGAATCAGTTGTTCAACTTTCTAGTTTGGACCTGTTTATGATGACAAAATTGAAATGGGCGCGATAGCGCCCCCTACAGAGTGACCTTTAAATTAACATTGAAGGTCAAAAATTAGTTTTACCAAAATTTTCTAAACTTTACCCAAAATTCTATTTTGGCGTCCCGATCAAAAAAGCCAATCAGACAAATGCCTTAATTTTTACGGCGTAGTCGTAGCGATGACATAAACCTCCCATGTTATCCCTATGGGAAAACCGCTAAATCTCTCGAATATCCACATTTTTCTGTTTCACACTTTAACGAACTCCTCCTAGTGCGTTTTGCCCACCGACCTCAAAATCGGTGTACGTCCTCTAGACAAGTGGGGCATCTAAAGTTATCCAAATTTTAAGGATAGCTTTTACGGTCTCTGTGCGACAGAGCCGCAAACGTTTCCCAGAATTCTGACTATTTGGCCTTCAGAGTGGCCTATACACAATAGTTTTTCCAAATGACATGATATTTTGAACAAAATTCTAATTTGCCATCCTGATCATAAAAGTATGAGAGCCAAAGTCATATTTTGTACGACGTAACCGTAGCGATGACAGAAACATCCCATGTTATCCTTATGGGAAAATCGTAGAATCGCTCAAATCACCACATTTTTACGCTTCACACTTTAACGAACTCCTCCTAGGGCGATTGCCCGATCAAGTTCATATTTGGAGAATATCATCTAGACAAGCGGGGCATCAAAACTTATCCATATTTTGATTCTAAGTGCTACGGTCTCTGTGTGGCCGACCCGCAAATATATGTCAGAAATGGGAAAACAGCGAAATCTCTGAAATGTTCACATTTACGCTTCACACTTTAACAAACTCCTCTAAGGGCAATAGCTCGATCAAGCTTATATTTGGGGAAAATCATCTACACAAGCGGAGCATCAAAAGTTATCCATATTTTTATTCCAAGTGTCACGGTCTCTGTGCGGCGGACCCGCACATTTGACTGACACTTGTGTTCATTTGCACTGGATTGGCCATGTCAATTGTGTCGCCGTCTGTCAAGTTCTTTTTTAATTCAACACAATAAGGGCGCCATCTTTATCAAGTCGAAAGCGCAGAGTCGGAAGGGCGGCGGCCCGCGAGGGCCGTTGGATGCCGCTTGCGGCTTTAATTTTTCTTGTTCTTCTTCAGCGCTTTGATCTCTAATTTGACCCCCTGAACATGCTCAAAAACTCACCAAACTTTGCCCAAAATTCAGAATCGGCGAAAATTTTTATTTTTTCTGGGCCATTTTTTTTTTCGTTAAAAAATGGCGCGACAGCGCCACCGACAAAAGTCAAAATACATTGCGCCTATGGGAGACGCCCCGAGGTCAACTTTGGCGTAAAGCTACGAAATTCGGGACACGCATTCCTCTCGTGAGGATAAACAAAAAAAATCATTGTGGCCACGCCCCCAAACTTACCCTATGGCCGCCATCTTCCTTTGAAAATGAAAACAAGCTGAGTTAGCCATTTTGTTTACGTCAAACTTTGACGAACTCCTCCTAGGGCGTTTTGCCCACCGACTTCAAAATCGGCGTACGTCCTCTGGACAAGTGGGGCATCTAAAGTTATTCAATTTTTTGAGATACCTTTTACGGTCTGTGTTGGACAACTTATTTTGGAATATTGCAGGTCTAAAAATTGCTCCCATTTGATCAAAACCAGTCCGATTAGGACCAAATTTGAATCATTTGTTAAACTTTCTAGTTTGGACCAGTTTAGGCTGACAAAATTGAAATGGCAGTGATAGCGCCCCCTACAGAGTGACCTTTAAATTAACATTGAAGGTCAAAAATTAGTTTTACCAAAATTGTCTAAACTTTACCCAAAATTCTATTTTGCCGTCCCGATCACAAAAGCCAATCACAAAAATGCCTAAATTTTTACGCCGTAGTCGTAGCGATGACAGAAACCTCCCATGTTATCCCTATGGGAAAACCACAAAATCTCTCAAATTACCACATTTTTATGTTTTACACTTTAACGAAGTCCTCCTAGTGCGTTTTGCCCACCAACCTCAAAATCGGTGTACGTCCTCTAGACAAGTGGTGTATCTAAAGTTATCCAAATTTTAAGGATAACTTTTACGGTCTTTGTGCGACGGAGCCGCAAACGTTTCCCAGAATTCTGACTATTTGGCCTTCAGAGTGGCCTATAAACAATAGAGTTTTTCCAAATGACATGATATTTTGAACAAAATTCTAATTTGCCATCCTGATCATAAAAGTATGAGAGCCAAAGTCATATTTTGTACGGCGTAACCGTAGCGTTGACAGAAACATCCCATGTTATCCTTATGGGAAAATCGTAGAATCGCTCAAATCACCACATTTTTACGCTTCACACTTTAACATCTCCTCCTAGGGCGATTGTCCGATCAAGTTCATATTTGGAGAATATCATCTACACAAGCGGGGCATCAAAACTTACCCATATTTTGATTCTAAGTGCTACGGTCTCTGTGTGGCGGACCCGCAAATATATGTCAGAAATGGGAAAACAGCGAAATCTCTAAAATCACCACATTTTTACGCTTCACACTTTAACGAACTCCTCCTAGGGCGATTGCCCGATCAAGCTCATATTTGGGGAAAATCATCTACACAAACGGGGCATCAAAAGTTATCCATATTTTGATTTTAAGTGGTACGGTCTCTGTGCCGTGGAGCTGCAAATATACTGTCACAAATGGGAAAAACGCCAAATCCTTGAAATGTTCACATTTACGCTTCACACTTTAACAAACTCCTCCGTGGGCAATAGCTCGATCAAGCTTTACTTTGGGAAATATCATCTACACAAGCGGGGCATCAAAAGTTATCCATATTTTTATTCCAAGTGTCACGGTCTCTGTGCGGCGGAGCAGCAAATTTGACTGACACTTGTGTTGATTTGCACTGGATTGGCCATGTCCAATGTGTCGCCGTCTGTCAAGTTCTTTTTTTATTCAACACACAATAAGGGCGCCATCTTTATCAAGTCAAAAGAGCAGAGTCGGAAGGCCGGCGGCCCGCGAGGGCCGTTGGATGCCGCTTGCGGCTTTAATTCTTCTTCTTCTTCTCGGGACCAACCCCCCTATTTTTCACCCAGTGAACATTGACGAAAAGTCACAAAAATTTGCACACCTCTAAAACTCGTGCCTCTCTACATCCTGGCTATTTCCCTTTTCTAAAATAAAAAAAATTGGCGCGTCAGCGCCCCCAAATGTACCAAAAATGCATTGAGAGATGGGAAATGACCCAAAAAAAATCTGATCGTAGAATCATGAAATTTGGCGCAGAGGTAGATGGTGACAAGAGAAGTAAAAAATATTATTACGGCAACGCCGTCCGCCCAACCAAATGTCGGCCATATTGCTTCAAAAATGGCTAAACATGATTTTGGAGTTTTTCCAAACGTCGTACTTTTACGAACTCCTCCCAGGGCGTTGGCCCTAAAAAGCTGAAATTTGGTGAAAATGCTACTGAGGAGTGGGACATCAAAAGTTATCCAAATTACATTGATACCTCTCACGGTCTCTGTGCGGCGAAGCCGCAAACTGCAGCTAGAATTTCAGAAATCTCCCATATTTAAAATTTCTGCCGTTTGCGCAGATAAAGTCCGAATTGCGTCAAATTAGAATCAGTTGTTAAACTCTTTGCCCTAAACCCACTTGAAGTGAAATAAATTCATTTGGCGCCACAGCGCCCCCTACAGATTTTATATGGAGGTTAAATGTTTAGTTTTGCGAAATTATATGAAATTTGACACACAACTCAATTTTAGCATCCCCATCAAAAAAGTCAATGAGAGCCATGTCATAATTGTTATGGCGTTGCCGTAACGATGACCGAAACCTTCCATGTTATTCCAATGGGGAAATCGCCAGAACATGTTTACACTTTATACTTTCACAAACTCCTCTTAGGGCGTTAGTCCTATTAACCTGAAATTTGGTGAGACTCATCTTCAGGGGTGGACCATCAAAAGTGATCCACATTTTTATTCAAAGAGTCACGGTGTCTGTGCGGCAAAGCCGCACATTGTGCCAAGAATTCAAAATAAAATTGCTTTTTGATGGTAAAACAAAGGGGAGAAGATGTGACAGCGTCACAGATTCAGCAGTAGGCGCAATAAAAGGACAATTGGGGCGCGTTAGCGCCCCCTCCTCTTGCGGCGTGGCGGCGGCGTGGCGAGGGCCGATCATTGCCGCTTGCGGCTATATTTATTCTTATTCTTGCGTATGAGTTCATGTAATTTAATGCTTTGTTGCAGCTTGAAGCCCGGTGACTGTCGGACTGTGGACTCCACTTTTCACAGCCGTGACAGCATTTTCTTCATCCTGACCCTCAAAGATAGTGTGATGGACCGGGTTTAGACCTAGTTTAGACCTGGTTTAGACCTGGTTTAGTCCTGGTTTAGTCCTGGTTTAGTCCTGGTTTGGACCTGGTTTAGACCTGGTTCAGACCTGGTTTAGTTGTGTTCTTACCCCAGGAGAACTTGCCCATTGGATGTCCAGGTTTGGAGAGACTTCCGAAAAGCATTTCTTTGCGCTGAGAGTCTGACGACCGAGCCAACTGGAACTCTGTGAGAGACACTGAATTTAGATACGCCCCCATGCCCCCCAGACACGCCCCCTGCCCACTCAGACACGCCCCCAGACACGCCCCCTGCCCACTCAGACACGCCCCCTACCCCCCAGACACGCTCCTGCCCACACATTTCAACCTAAACCAGACTTTTTTCTTTTATAGTCATTTTAGATGAATATTGTGACTTAACATTTCCAAAATATAAACTAATGACCCATAAACTAAACAGAACTGACCGCTGTCCACGACCTCCAGCTCTCGATCCACAGCATCTTCAACCATCAGAGGACACACGAAGAACTGAGACCATCTGCACCAGATCAGCTTTAGATCAGCTTTAGACCAGGTTTAGACCTGGTTTAGACCTGGTTTAGACCTGGTTTAGACCTGGTTTAGTCCTGGTTTAGTCCTGGTTTAGTCTTGGTCCTGGTCCCGGTCCTGGTCTCTAACCTGTCCAGAGCGGATCTGAAGTGTCGTTCCTCGATGTGGAAGTAGAACACGGTGCGTTCAGAGTCGGTGAAAGCGTTGTCACTTCCTGCGTGTTTCTTCAGAAAAGCGTCAAAGTCGTTTTCCTCTGGAAACTTCTCACTTCCCATGAACACCACTGATACACAACAGACACACACAACACACACACACACACACACACAACACACACACACACACACACACACACACACAACACACACACACACACACACACAACACACACACACACACACACATATACACACACACACACACACACACAACACACACACACACACACACAACACACACACAACACACACGCGCACACACACACACACAACACACACACCACACACACACAACACACACACAACACACACAGAACACTCACACGTTAGATACACACAGAGCTACACAACGTATCACAAACGAATCGAAGACAAGATGCAACTCTTAAACCAACAAAAAACAAAATAACAAAAAAACGACCTTGCTAAAAAATGTCCCATCTAGTCCAAAGTCTTGTAAAAGTGTCAATTTTATGTTCCATCAACTGTGAATTGTTTTTAATTGTCTCATAAATTGGGCAAATAGTTCCATGTGCAAAGCAAACAGGAGGAGAGACCAGGCACAGCCCTGTCTGACCCCTCTGTCCAGAGTCAGTGGATCTGTCATGTGACCATCGTAAAGTGCCCCAATATTTATCATAATTAACTCATCTACTTTTGTGTTTATTACTTTAAATAAATAAGTCCAGACTTATTCTTCCATCTTTGTTTAGTGGTGTTTGTGTTTGTCTCATTGTGTGTAAAGATGGTCTTGTGTTGTCTTGTGTGTGTCGTTTGTCATGAATCCTGTCTGATCTTTTTGGATTCAGTTTGGGAGGATTTGTTCCATTCTTTTGGACATAATTGAGGTTTATAAACAATAGTCCACATTCAGAAGAGAAATAGTCTATATGAGGCACAGTCAAAAGTTGATAAGTCCAGTAGTTTGTGTTGTTGCAGCTGTGCAGAGCTTAGCTTTAGCTTGTATGCTAACGACACGGGGAGATAAAGGACACTTCCACCAGTGATCATTTTGTCGACTACATAATTTTGTTAATGTTTTTGTCATATTTTTGCTGACCAAAACTAAAGGGCAAGTAAAGAAAAGTGATCATAAAGACTAAGAAGAAAACTTGAGAGACGGTTATGAGATTTATATGAGAAGTCCAGCCTAACCCGGTCTGACCCGGTCTGACCCGGTCTGACCCGGTCTGACCCGGCCTGACCCGGTCTGACCCGGTCTGACCCGGCCTAACTTAAGGAGGATCTGGACTCACTGTGCTCCAGGAAGTGAGCAAGTCCTGGAAGATCGTCTGGATCACTGAAGCTTCCCACAGCCACACACAGAGCAGCAGCAGCCTGAAAGAGGGTTAGTCCTGGTTTAGACCTGGTGTAGACCTGGTTTAGACCTGGTTTAGTCCTGGTTTAGTCCTGGTTTAGTCTGTACGCTGTATTTATCAATGAAACCTGATCAGAGCGATCAAGTAGACAGACTTAGTGCTTGTGTGAAGGAGATAAAAACCTGGATGACACTTAATGATCTGCTTCTTAACCCTGAACAAACCGAGGTCATTGTGCTGGTCCTAAACATGTACGAGATGCTTTCTCTGAGCAGATAGTCACACTGGACAATGTCAGTGTAGCCTCCAGTTCTACTGTAAGAAACCTCAGAGTCTTATTTGACCAGGAGCTCTCGTTTAAAGCTCATATAAATCAAGCCTGTAAAACAACCTATTTCCATCTGCGTAATATAGATAAAATCAGAAGAATCCGGCCTAAAACCGATGCTGAAAAACTTATCCATGCATTTGTAACGTCTAGATTAGACTGTAACTCCTGCTCACAGCGTGTCCTAAAAGCTCCATAAAAAGCTTTCAACTGGCTTATTACATTTATATATATTTTTTAAATTGTATTCAACAGAATTAATAGAAGCTGTTTTATTGTTGTCATACTCTCAAAATGTAACATGTTCTTTTATTAGTTTAGTCGTTCAATTCTCCTGGACGAGTTTAAAATATGAACTTTATTAAAACATAAATCACAAAACCAGGCAGAAAAATCACAATTGAATATTTCTGTTTGTGTGTAAAATAATAAAGTTAAACTAAAGTATGTGTTAGGTGAAGTACAGGTTAGTGGCCACATGGAGGCGCAGCTGCAGTATGTTTTAATATGAGATTCTTAAACACACAACCTGTTTCTCTGAGGTATTCTGTGGCTGCACGCCTTCCCCCTTCCCAGACGCCTCCCCCTCCCCAGACGCCTCCTCTGGACTGTCCTGGAGCTGAGAGGAGCAGGACTTAGAGCTCAAGCTGAGGTCAGAGATCAGCAGAACTCTGAGGCCGTTCGACAGCTCTAAGTATCTGAGGAAGAAGAACAGAGTTTCACATGAGTCTGTAATGCTCTTATCATTAGAGAGGGCAGGGGCGGGTCCAGTGCGGGTCCAGTGCGGGTCCAGGGTGGGTCCAGTGCGGGTCCAGGGCGGGTCAAACTGCCTCATACGGTGACCAGTCTTTATTCAAATGAGTCGAAGTTTAAACAATAATGTCCTGTTAATCGTCCTTTTTCCTTGTAAAAACCTGCTCATTGTGAACATTAAAGCGCCCCCTACAGGTCTGACCACTCATTGAACTAAAATGCAGTAAGATAAATATATTTAGATTTTGGCTAAAAGTTATAACAATATTATCACATAATAGCACATTTTTAGGTTTATAATTTCAGCAGCAAAAACTGGGCCAAAACTCATCGAACATCACAATTATTTTTTTTGACAAATAAAAACATACAAGAGATTTTATTTTGTTTAAATCAACTTTAGTCAAAAATGGTCCATCTTAAATTCTGCATAAACATCTGGAATGAGCGTCACTGTGATGTCACTTCCTGTCAGTTTCTACAGATTTTTCCACGTTTTCTCCACAAATACCTGCTCGATTTATAAGTACAACATGTATAAATACACCAGATAAAGTCAACATTAGAGAATCGTAAAAACCTGTCATAGAGATTTACATAATCAGACTACTCCAGAAATCAGATCATGATCAGAGTTTTGTTCTGCGCAAAGTCACAAACCTGTATTTCTTTGGGTCGTTGGGAGACTTGAGGATGTCCGGATCTCCCTGGTCCTGGTCTAGAACCGGGTCCGGACTCCGGTCTGGACGACTCGGGTCTGACATTGTCACTTTCACTGAGGCTCGATTAAGCTTTTAAAAGCATGAATAAAAACATGTTAAACTCTATTACAAAGGAAAAAATACAATTGTTTAGTTCAAACATAGAGTCTGTAAGACAAATGCTGACGAGTCGACACACATATATATATATTAAATATTAGATTATATATATTATATAGATATTAGATTATATATATTATATATATATATATATATATATATATATATATATATATTATATATATAATAGATATAATCTAATATCTATATAATATATATAATCTAATATAATCTAAATCTAATATCTAATATTTAATATATATGTGTGTTGACTCGTCAGCATTTGTCTTACAGACTCTATGTTATCATATATTGATATAGTCAGACTTCCTATACAGTCTCTTCATTTAAGTCCAGGCTTAAAACGTTCCTCTTCAAAATCGCTTATGGTCAGACTAGTTAGGAACAGAAATATAAATCCACAGCTCTAGCTATGCTGCCCTAGGAGTAACTATGCTGGGGGAAGTCTCCCTCGTGTCTCCCTCGTGTCCGTCTGTCCGTCTGTGAGAGTCGGATCTCTCCTTCACTGGAACTCCTCCAGGTTTCTACGCTTTTTTCCCAAAGAGGTTTTTTTTGTAGTTTTTCCTGGCCGAGAAGGAGAGTCTAAGGACAGAGGACCCTGGGACATCGTCCCTCGCCACCACAGACATTGTCTGACTCCATCGCCACCACAGACATTGTCTGACTCCATCGCCACCACAGACATTGTTGATTCGGCCCTCAGAGGCGACTGTTGTTTTGATTTTGGGCCTTACAAAAATAAATTGATTTGATTTGATATATATATATATATATATATATATATATATATATATATATATATATATATATATATATATATATATATATATATATATATAAATAGAGACATTATTAAATTTAAATGTCAAAAGAGAATAAACTATTTCAGATTTACACCTTTATTTGGTTTAAAATGTGTTTAAAAAGTCTCAATGTTCAATAGAATTAATCTCTTGACGTCGAACGCTGAAAATAAAAATAAAAATTGCATTTGAGCTTCATAAAAGTATAGTTTGTGGTAAAGTTTGTAATATACCGTGTTATAACAACAAAATAATACATTACATTCAAATTAAAAAGCACTATTTTAGAATGCAATGTATCCAACATTATCTGTGTAACAATAAGATGAGCTGTTAATGAGTTTATCTCGGCTTACGGAGCTTTCATCCCGCCGCGGCCGAAAACCAGCTTAAACCCCGGGGAAGAACGTGAAAAGCTCCGGGAGAAGCTCTGGTAGACGCTCCGGGGGAAGAGGGTGAAGCTCCGGGAGAAGGAGAAGCTCCGGGAGAAGGAGAAGCTCCGGGAGAAGCTCCGGGAGAAGCTCCGGCAGAAGAGGGAGAAGCTCCGGGAGAAGCTCCGGGAGAAGCTCCGGGAGAAGCTCCGGGTGAAGCTCCGGCAGAAGAGGGAGAAGCTCCGGGAGAAGCTCCAGGTGAAGCTCCAGGTGAAGCTCCGGTAGACGCTCCGATAGAAGCTCCGGTAGACGCTCCGGGCCGCGGCGAAGAGTTTAATCCAGGAAAAGCGTCTCACTTCGGGGTTTTATCTTCGTTTTCGGGCTTTTGAGTTGAGCGGAGGCTTGAGTCGGATTAAAGAGCGGAGCCACAACAGAGCGTGTGATTGGTTCAAACTGTGGGACTGCGGAAACACGCCCACTCTTAACTTTAATGTAAATTTCAAAATAAAACAAATGTTGTAATGTGGAAAATAACAACTTAATAGAAATGTTGATATTCATATTTAAATAAAAGTATGTAATCTATTCAGTACAAAATATGATGCTTATGAATTAAAAACCTAAATAAAGACTCTTTTAGACTGAAGTGACGTTTCAGCTTCCTGTGTGAAGGGGACATTTTGAGGACCATTCAATGGATATTATATTGTGTTATGAATTGATAATTACTATGGCAACAGTGACTGAAACCCAAGGACAAAATAAGATAATAAGTTTGACTCAAACTGTTACAAAACAAAGACAAATAAAGAAGGAACAAATGAACCGACACCAGTCAAAGTAAGTTACTGATTAAAGTGTTTTATTTATTACTAAATTGCATCTATAATATACAAACATTCACAATATTTGTACAATCACTTTGTGCTTTTGCTCCGATTTTTCAGGAGACGACGATTTGACAGAAAAACTCTACATGGATAATATGAATAATCATCTGCTTTTACGACGGCATAAAAATAAATAACACTTCTAGCTCTATCTTTACACGTCACCGAGAAAAGAACGTTCATGACACGCGTGTAGCTACGGAACACGGCGGCGGGATATACTTGCAAATATTCATGGGGAAAACGCACAAGTCCACAGGGTTTTTCTCGTTTTGTCGCGCCTGTTTCTGAGTTAAAGTCACAAAACTGTGTGAAAGGGAAGGGCATCCGGCACAAAACGGTCAGAAAAATACATTTAAAAATAGCTAATCAAAAGCACCGCTAACTGCGCCGCTAACTGCACTGCTATCAGCACAGCCAACTGCACCGCTAACAGCACCGATAACTGCATCGCTAACTGCACCGCTAACAGCACCGATAACTGCACTGCTAACTGCACCGCTAACAGCACCGATAACTGCACTGCTAACTGCACTGCAAACTGCTCCGCTAACGGCGCCCCTAACTGCACCACTAACAGCACCGCTAACAGCACCACTACCCCAGTCCAACCCGGGTGTGTCCCAAAATCTGGTCACCCTACATTAGCAGTGTTTTAGCATTAGCAATGGTTAGCATAAGCAGGGTTTTAGCATTAGCAGTGTTTTAACATCAGGAGCAGTTAGCATTAGCAGTGTTGACTCGAGCTGTTTAAAACGCTTTTCCGCTGCACATAAATACAAACATATAATGTGTTATTTATGCATTTTAATAATTAGATTGATACATAAATAGATAATACTAATATAATAATAGATGTAATAATAAATACAGCTTCAAAATAAGTTTATTAAGTCAGACTAAACACGGAATTCATTGAGTTTTAGGTGTTTTAATGGCGTTGTCCATCTGCAGCATTGTGTGTGCTGCCTCCAGTGGCCACATGAGGCATCACACTGGCCTGGGTTTGATGGAAGCTGCTACAGGGGGCGGAGTTTGAAGCGTGCCAACTGTTTGACCAATCACGCTCTTCTTAGACATCCGCAGCTCTGCCCACAGCTTCAGAAGTGCATTTTCCCTTTATTATTATTATTTTGTTAAATTAAACGTCATAAATTTGTTTCTAGGCTAATCGCTAACGAGCACGAGACGTATCATTTTATTTAAGATCTGTTTCTGAAACGTCATAAACCGTTAAATTATTATAAACGTTTAGCGGAGAGTTTTTTTGGGCTTGTGAAACTCAGAAACAGACGTGAAAATCCACACACGCCCCAAATCTTTATCGAAATTACTGCACGACACGACGGCCCTCACGACAACGATCTGAAAAGCACGCGACAATCGCACGGAACGAAAGACAACACCATGTGACCGGGAGGGGCTCGGGATTGGTCGCGGAGGAGGAGTGGGCGTGGCAAACAGGGCTGCAGCCGCTGAGAGGATTTTAATGACCAAACCAAAGTCAAGCGCTGCCCCCAGCTGACCGAACTCTAAACACAGGGGGAAAGACACACCGCTAACTGCACCGCTAACAGCACCGCTAACAGCATCGCTAACTGCAATGCTAACAACACCGCTAACTGCACCGCTAACTGCAATGCTAACTGCACCGCTAACTGCACCGCTAACACCACCAGTCCAATCCGGCTGTGTCCAAAAATCTGGTCACCCTACATTAGCAGTGTTTAAGCATTAGCTGCAGTTAGCATTAGCAGTGTTTTAACATTAATAATGTTTTAGCATTAACAGCGGTTAGCTTTAACCATGTTTTAGCATTAGCTGTGTTTTAGCATTAGCAGCTGTTAGCATTAGCAGCATGGCACTGTGTGGCTGCAGCCCTGAGCCCACACAAGTCTTTTATTTGAGTCTTTTTCAAACGGCAGAATCAGCTTTTTGTGGAACGGCGGCAGTGCTCATCAGTGTGGCGCCCCCTGCTGGCATCAGTGCGGCGCCCCCTGCTGGTGGCAGTGCTGAGCTCAGACGTTTCAACTCGGAACGAAACATGAAAAATTATCCTATTTATTCTCCCGTGCTTCAGCTAACGTGTGGTCCACGGTTTTATCATCAGTGCTTTTTCTTTTACCCTGTGAATCCAGACAAGGGCAGCGTTTCACGACCTGAAGTGGAAAAAAGACCCTCCAAAACAACACACAATAAACAAATAAATAAATAAATCAGTCAGACTTCTCTCTGCTGGCTCAGAAGGCGTTTGGGTTTTCACCGTCTTTGATTCCACTTTAGATCACAAAACAGTTATTACTCTGAAGGACGTAAACGACCGCCATTTTGTTTTTCCTTCATTACATTAAACGACACACTTCTATCAACAAGGTTTGTGCGTCTTTTGGCAACTTTATTGAAATGTTTAAACGCAATGGCACACACAGTTTTGTCTTTTTTTACTGCCTAAAATATTGACGTAATCGGGGACGTTTCGCCCCTAAATCCACAAAACAGCAGTAGACTTGTAAATATACTACATCTACATTTCAGAGTAAAGATGGCGTTTGACTCGACATGTGGCGAGCGGGCGGTGGACGGCAGTGATCAGACGTTCAGAACACTTCTACAGGCAGTACCGCCTTTGCCCACTATAGCGGAACACGTCACAGAAACAAACGCTCTGCTCACTTCCTTGAACGCCAGCGCCAGCGCTAACGCTAACGTATTCTGCACAGCAAAGTCAGCGCTAACGCTCCCGTATTCTGCGCAGCAACGTCAGCACTAATGCTCCCGTATTCTGCGCAGCAACGTCAGCGCTAACGCTCCCGTATTCTGCGCAGCAACGGCAGCGCTAACGCTCCCGTATTCTGCGCAGCAAAGCCAGCGCTAACGCTCCCGTATCCTGCACAGCAACGTCGAGACGCGCGGTCACCTCTGCTGGCATCAGTGTGGCGCCGTCTGCTGGCAGCAGTGTGTGATCTCTGCCGACCGCTGCTCACGCCTGTCTGTGACCAGCAGAGGGCGCAGTGCCAGCATGTCCAGCAGAGGGTGTGGTATGAGTGACCAGCAGAGGGCGCAGAGTGAGCGTGCAGACTAGGGGAGCGCGGCGGTGGCGTGAGGGCGTGGCTGTGGCTTCAGCAGCACTTCTGAGGGAGCTGCGCGGGTTTATCCGTCAGTCGCGTAGTCTTGGTTCCCGGCAGCGCTGGAGCCTCCACGTCCACGCGCTCTGACATCTTCACACAGATGATGTCCACCAGACGCTCGAACACCTGACGCACGTTTATGTTCTCCTTTGCACTCGCCTCGTAGTACTCGAACCCTGCAGCAGGGGGTGCAAGAGAGGGAGAGGCCCGCTAGTACAGGAGGATGTGCAGGAGTATTTGCAGTAGTATTTGCAGTAGTATATTAGCAGTATTTGCAGTAGTAGTACTTGTACGTATCCAGCTGGTCTGCCAGGTGTTTGCAGTAGTATTTGCAGTAGTATTTGCAGTAGGAGTACTTGTACGTACCCAGCTGGTCTGCCAGGTGTTTGCAGTAGTATTTGCAGTAGTAGTACTTGTACGTACCCAGCTGTTTTTCCAGGTGTTTGCAGTAGTATTTGCAGTAGTATTTACAGTATTTGCAGTAGTAGTACTTGTATGTACCCAGCTGGTCTGCCAGGTGTTTGCAGTAGTATTTGCAGTAGTATTTACAGTATTTGCAGTAGCAGTACTTGTACGTATCCAGCTGGTCTGCCAGGTGTTTGAAGTAGTATTTGCAGTAGTATTTACAGTATTTTCAGTAGCAGTACTTGTACGTACCCAGCTGGTCTGCCAGGAGTTTGCTGTAGTATTTGCAGTAGTATTTGCAGTATTTGCAGTAGTAGTACTACTACGTACCCAGCTGGTCTGCCAGGTGTTTGCAGTAGTATTTGCAGTATTTGCAGTAGTAGTACTTGTTCGTACCCAGCTGGTCTGTCAGGTGTTTGCAGTAGTATTTGCAGTATTTGCAGTGGTAGTACTTGTACGTACCCAGCTGGTCTGCCAGGTGTTTGAAGTAGTATTTGCAGTTGTAGTACTTGTACGTAGCCAACTGGTCTGCCAGGGGTTTGCGGTAGTATTTGCAGTAGTATTTGCAGTAGTAGTACTTGTACGTACCCAGCTGGTCTGCCAGGTGTTTGCAGTAGTATTTGCAGTAGTAGTACTTGTACGTACCAAGCTGGTCTGCCAGGTGTTTGTAGTAGTATTTGCAGTAGTATTTGCAGTAGTAATACTTGTACGTACCCAGCTGGTCTGCCAGGTGTTTGCAGTAGTATTTGCAGTAGTATTTGCAGTAGTAGTACTTGTACGTACCCAGCTGGTCTGCCAGGTGTTTGCAGTAGTATTTGCAGTAGTAGTACTTGTACGTACCCAGCTGGTCTGCCAGGTGTTTGAAGTAGTATTTGCAGTAGTATTTGCAGTAGTAGTACTTGTATGTACCCAGCTGGTCTGCCAGGTGTTTTTAAGTAGTATTTGCAGTAGTATTTGCAGTAGTAGTACTTGTACATACCCAGCTGGTCTGCCAGGTGTTTGAAGTAGTATTTGCAGTAGTATTTGCAGTAGTAGTACTTGTACATACCCAGCTGGTCTGCCAGGTGCTTTCCTTTCTCTGGAGGAACGATTCGCTCTTCGTCCATGTCACATTTGTTCCCGACCATGATCACCTGAGCGTTATCCCACGAGTACGTCTTAATCTGAGTCGCCCTGAAAGAGACCAGAACCAGGGCTGAACCAGGCTGAACCAGGCCAGAACCAGGGCTGAACCAGGCCAGAACCAGGGCTGAACCAGGCCAGAACCAGGTCTGAACCAGGTCTGAACCAGGCCAGAAGCAGGCCTGAACCAGGCCAGAACCAGGTCTGAACCTGGCCAGAACCAGGGCTGAACCAGGACTCAATCAGGTCTGAACCAGGCCAGAACCAGGGCTGAACCAGGCCAGAACCAGATCTAAACCAGGCCAGAACCAGATCTAAACCAGGGCTGAACCAGGCCAGAACCAGATCTAAACCAGGCCAGAACTAGGTCTAAACCAGGCCAAAAACAGGTCTGAACCAGGTCTGTACCAGGCCAGAACCAGGTCTGTACCAGGCCAGAACCAGGTCTAAACCAGGCAGAACCAGGGCTCAATCAGGTCTGAACCAGACCAGAACCAGGTCTGAACCAGGCCAGAACCAGGCCTGAACCAGGCCAGATCCAGGTCTGAACCAGGCCAGAACCAGGTCTGAACCAGGCCAGAACCAGGACTCAATCAGGTCTGAACCAGGCCAGAACCAGGTCTGAACCAGGCCAGAACCAGGACTCAATCAAGTCTGAACCAGGTCTGAACCAGGACAGAACCAGGCCAGAATCAGGTCTGAACCAGGCCAAAAACAGGTCTGAACCAGGTCTGTACCAGGCCAGAACCAGGTCTAAACCAGGCAGAACCAGGGCTCAATCAGGTCTGAACCAGACCAGAACCAGGTCTGAACCAGGCCAGAACCATGCCTGAACCAGGCCTGAACCAGGCCTGAACCAGGCCAGAACCAGGTCTGAACCAGGCCAGATCCAGGTCTGAACCAGGCCTGAACCAGGCCAGATCCAGGTCTGAACCAGGCCAGAACCAGGTCTGAACCAGGCCAGAACCAGGACTCAATCAGGTCTGAACCAGGCCAGAACCAGGTCTGAACCAGGCCAGAACCAGGACTCAATCAAGTCTGAACCAGGTCTGAACCAGGACAGAACCAGGCCAGAATCAGGTCTGAACCAGGCCTGAACCAGGCCAGAACCAGGTCTAAACCAGGCCAGAACCAGGCCTGAACCAGGCCAGAACCAGGTCTAAACCAGGCCAGAACCAGGTCTGAACCAGGCCAGAACCAGGTCTGGTTTTTAACACCGATGAATATTTGACTTTCAATCCGACGCTAAATAAACTTTTATTATGTTCAAAGTTCTGAAACTGGATTGAAACAGTTTTACACACCCCTTAAACCCGGAATATAACCAGACTAAATCTGGATTATTACCAGACTAAACCTGTATTACAACCAGACTAAACCTGGATTATAACCAGACTAAACCTGGATTATAACCAGACTAAACCTGAATTTTAACTAGACAAAACCCGGACTGTAACCAGTCTAAGTGGTTCTGTACCAGTCCTGCACAGCGTTGAAGGACTCCTCGTTGGTGATGTCGTACATGAGGATGAAACCCATCGCCCCGCGGTAATACGCCGTCGTGATGGTACGGTAACGCTCCTGTCCCGCCGTGTCCTGCAGGGGGAGACAGAGAGTCA
This sequence comes from Eucyclogobius newberryi, assembly GCF_026437365.1. Classification (NCBI taxonomy): domain Eukaryota; kingdom Metazoa; phylum Chordata; class Actinopteri; order Gobiiformes; family Gobiidae; genus Eucyclogobius; species Eucyclogobius newberryi. The sequence continues at coordinate 15,235,774 of NW_027316532.1, forward strand.
GAACCAGGTCAGTAAAAGATCTAAACCAGGTCTAAACCAGGTCTAAACTAGGACTAAACCAGGTCTAAACCAGGTCTGAATCAGGTCTAAGCCGGGTCCAAACCAAGTCTAAACCAGGTCTGAACCAGGTCTAAACCAGGTCTAAACCAGGTCTGAACCAGGTCTAAACCAGGACTAAACCAGGTCTAAACCAGGTCTAAACCAGGACTAAAACAGGTCTAAACCAGGTCTGAATCAGGTCTAAACCGGGTCCAAACCAAGTCTAAACCAGGTCTGAACCAGATCTAAACCAGGTCTGAACCAGGTCTAAACCAGGTCTAAACCAGGACTAAACCAGGACTAAACCAGGACTAAACCAGGACTAAACCAGGACTAAACCAAGACTAAACCAGGACTAAACCAGGACTTAGCCAGGACTTGGACAGGACCAAACCAGCAGCAGAGTCTATCTTCCAAACTCTTTTTATCCTCTGTTTCCATGACAACAGCTGCTCATCAACGGTTTCCCTGGAGACGCACAGCAGGAGGCGGCGGCCAATCAGAGCAGACCAACAAAATCATGCTGGACCATCATCGGACCAATCACAGCACAGGACAGGAGCAGTCTTTTCTCTCTGTGACCCTGTTTTAAGTGATGAAATGTCCCACACTGGAGCAAAGCACGTTAGCAACATAAAGCTAGCAAAGCACGTTAGCAATACAAAACTAGCAAAGCACGTTAGCAACATAAAGCTAGCAAAGCACGTTAGCAACACAAACCTAGCAAAGCACGTTAGCAACACAAACCTAGCAAAGCACGTTAGCCACAGCTGTTTCCTGTTTATGGCCGCACGGCACTCGCTTTGTTAAGAGCCACAATCTGATATTTCCAGTTCAGATCTTTCTCTCGCGCGTTCAGATCTTTCTCTCGCGCGTTCAGATCTTTCTCTCGCGCGTTCAGATCTTTCTCTCGTGCGTTCAGATCTTTCTCTCGTGCGTTCAGATCTTTTTCTCTCGTGCGTTCAGATCTTTTTCTCGCGCTCGTTCAGATCTTTCTTGCGCGCATTCAGATCTTTCTCGCGCATGTTCAGATCTTTCTCGCGCATGTTCAGATCTGCCTTGCGCGCGTTCAGATCTTTCTCACGCACGTTCAGATCTTTCTCGCACGTGTTCAGATCTTTCTCGCGCGTGTTCAGATCTTTCTCGCGCGTGTTCAGATCTTTCTCGCGCATGTTCAGCTCTGTTGCGTGTTCAGCTCTGTTGCATGTTCAGATCTTTCTTGCGCATGTTCAGCTCTTTGGCGTGTTCAGATCTTTCTCGCACGTGTTCAGATCTTTCTCGCGCGTGTTCAGATCTTTCTCGCGCGTGTTCAGATCTTTCTCGCGCGTGTTCAGATCTTTCTCGCGCGTGTTCAGATCTTTCTCGCGCGTGTTCAGATCTTTCTCGCGCGTGTTCAGATCTTTCTCGCGCGTGTTCAGATCTTTCTCGCGCGTGTTCAGATCTTTCTCGCGCGTGTTCAGCTCTGTTGCGTGTTCAGCTCTGTTGCATGTTCAGATCTTTCTTGCGCATGTTCAGCTCTTTGGCGTGTTCAGATCTTTCTCGCACGTGTTCAGATCTTTCTCGTGCGTGTTCAGATCTTTCTCTCGCGTGTTCAGATCTTTCTTGCGCGCATTCAGATCTTTCTCGCGCATGTTCAGATCTGCCTTGCGCGTGTTCAGATCTTTCTCGCACGTGTTCAGATCTTTCTCGCGCGTGTTCAGATCTTTCTTGCGCGTGTTCAGATCTTTCTCGCGCGTGTTCAGCTCTGTTGCGTGTTCAGCTCTGTTGCATGTTCAGATCTTTCTTGCGCATGTTCAGCTCTTTGGCGTGTTCAGATCTTTCTCGCACGTGTTCAGATCTTTCTCGCACGTGTTCAGATCTTTCTCGCACGTGTTCAGATCTTTCTCGCACGTGTTCAGATCTTTCTCGCATGTGTTCAGATCTTTCTCGCACGTGTTCAGATCTTACTCGCGCGTGTTCAGATCTTTCTCGCGCGTGTTCAGCTCTGTTGCGTGTTCATATCTTTCTCGCACGTGTTCAGATCTTTCTCGCGCGTGTTCAGATCTTTCTCGCGCGTGTTCAGCTCTGTTGCGTGTTCATATCTTTCTCGCATGTGTTCAGATCTTTCTCGCATGTGTTCAGATCTTTCTCGCATGTGTTCAGAACTTTCTCGCATGTGTTGAGAACTTTCTCGCGCATGTTCAGCTCTTGCTCGCACACGTTCAGCTCTGTTGCGTGTTCAGCTCTGTTGCGTGTTCAGCTCTGTTGCGTGCTAGGTGCGTGTTCAGTGCGTGTTCAGTACCCAGATCTGCAGCTTGATCCTTTTGTCGTTGCGGTAAACGGTCTTGACCTTGAAGTCGATGCCGACGGTGGAGACGAAGGAGTTGCTGAAGGAGTCGTCTGCGTATCTGAAGAGGAATGAGGTCTTTCCCACAGAACTGTTCCCGATGATCAGGAGCTTGAACATGTAATCGAAGTTCTGGTCCGAACCGTCTCTCTGACCGAAGCGCTGGTCTGCCTTCGCCATCTGGGGGCGCCAGAGAGCAGGCTTCAACCACAAACACCAGGTGTAAACCAGGTCTAAACCACGACTGAACCAGGACTAAACCAGGACTAAACCAGGACTAAACCAGGGCTAAACCAGGACTAAACCAGGGCTAAACCAGGACTAAACCAGGGCTAAACCAGGACTGAACCAGGTCTAAACCAGGGCTAAACCAGGACTAAACCAGGTCTAAACCAGGCTTAAACCAGGCCCAAACCAGACCTAAACCAGGTCTAAACCAGGACTAAACCAGGTCCAAACCAGGACTAATCCAGGACTAAACTAGGTCAAAATCAGGACTAAATCAGGTCTAAACCAGGAATAAACCAGGTCTAAAGCAGGTCTAAACCAGCACTAAACCAGGTCTAAACCAGGTCTAAACCAGGAATAAACCAGGACAAAACCAGGTCTAAACCAGGAATAAACCAGGGCTAAAGCAGGACTAAACCAGGACTAAACCAGGCCTAAACCAGGACTAAACCAGGTCTAAACCAGGTCTAAACCAGGTATAAACCAGGACTAAACCAGGACTAAACCAGGCCTAAACCAGGACTAAACCAGGACTAAACCAGGTCTAAACCAGGTATAAACAAGGACTAAACCAGGACTAAACCAGGTCTAAACTAGGCCTCTCTGTCTCGCAGTAGAACATTCATTTTTCATCATAAATTTCTTAAAAAATAAAGATTCTTGACTCGGTTTGGGACTCGAGCCCGTGACCTGCCGTTATTACGGGGTCTTTCTCCCGCGGAACCGCGCGGCAGATGCGGTGCGTGTAGACACTCCCGTGCGTGAAACCGGACATATGTGAGGCCGCGGGGAAATGTGTGGCTCTGCGCGTGTTTTCTCACCTTTTCCGCACGGTTCTGAAGCTCTCCGTGACTCTGCGCTGCAGCTGCGGACAAACGCGGAACGATTCAACGCCTCGACGCGCCAACAACCGGGACGCGGCGGAAAAACGCGAAAGCTGGCGCGTTTCAGAGGCGGAATGAAAGAAGAACGGCAGAAGCTGTGAGAAGGGAGCGGCAGACGCGGCAGGAGGCGGCAGGAGGCGGCAGGACGTGGCAGAAGGCTTCCGCAGCAGGTGTTTGCCCGGAGACAGGAGTCGGTGTCGCGGAGATGTGCGCTTCGCGGCGCGTTCAGGAGCGTTCAGGAGCGGCGCGTGAGCGGCGCGTTCGGGAGCGTTCAGGAGCGGCGCGTTCAGGAGCGTTCGGGAGCGGCGCGTTCAGGAGCGTTCAGGAGCGGCGCGTTCAGGAGCGTTCGGGAGCGGCGCGTTCGGGAGCGTTCGGGAGCGGCGCGTTCAGGAGCGGCGCCGCGTCAGGATGAGTCACATCTGACGCCGCGTTCACGGACACGCGGAGAAATGGAAAATGCAGAAAGTGCGGGACAAAAACAGTTTTTAGTCTTAAACCTGAAGCTCTGACACTTTTATTTATTCGGTCCAAAATCATCAAGTTATTTTACTAAATGTAAATCTGCCCAATAGAACTGTCTTCTGCTCGTGGCCACGCCGTGTTTGACCACCAGAGGGCGCCACAGACAGTTATGAATGGAAGTTATAATCAAGTAATAACCACTTTTAGCTCCTGATGTAAAGTTTGTCAAACACATGACCAAAGCCACACGTGACGAAGAACATGCCAGATTTGATAATAATAATAATAATAATAATAATCCATTTTATTTATTACGCACTTTACATACATTTATTTTGAGTTTAAACTTAAAGCAGAACTGTGTAACATTTCCACCTTGTCAAAGTCTTTGTTATGTGACGGTTCAATGTGTGTTTGAAGTGCGCCCCCTGCTGGCTCTGTTTAAACTGTGTCGTAAGAGAACATGTCTTATTATGATAAAGACAAAATGTGAGGTACTTTTGTCTGTTTTGAGACAGACCTGCAGGGGGCGCTGCAAGGAGCTTTTTCAGGAAACATCAGAAAAAACAAAGTGTCGTTTAAAAGCTCAAATTCTTTATAGTTTAAAGGTGGAATGGAAGATTTTTTTCAGCAATTTTTTTAATCATATTTCCTCGTGGCGTGGATAAATCATTTGTCCTGCCACGTATCAATCATAAAACGCACCTATCGCTCACCTGCAGCCGCGTGCGGTTCGTCCCCACGTTTCCGCGTGCCTAAGCGCATGGATCTATCATAATATAGTTCCCTCAGTGTACGGGGCAAAATGAAGACGGAGAAAGACAGTTCGAGCTGACGCAGAAGTGGACAGAAATCTACTGGAGACGAGAGATGCGATGTGATCCGTTGCGCTAATAAACAAACGCACGTGTGTGTTGTATCAGTCCGCACGGGGGAGTGAGCATGCGCACTTCCGCCTGCGTTCTCAAATCACCGATAAATCATCCATTGCGCCTTTAACGCATTTAATACAAAACTCACTGGAATCGAAATGACGCGATCAAACAAAACATCCTGTAATTCTGTCATTTTAGATCTGAAACTGTCACTTTTACAACGGTACATTTTACATATCAAACATATTTAGATATATACAACCTGTGACGAAGGAATCGCCCCGTTGCTGCCGGGTGCTTGATTGACAGGCTGAGTAGCCAATCACGAGTTAGCATAGGCAAGTTAGGTTGAGGATGCTACGTGTTTGCAGAGTTTTAGTTGTTTTCCTGCAAATCGTGTAGAGATATATTTACCTTTTGTCCAGTCTTTTCCATATTTTTGAATTTTATCTTTAAAAAATGTACTCAAATAGTTTGCAGTTTCACCTGGTTTGGTTTAATAAACTATGATTCCAGAAATGTATTTGTTGATTTTTTATTCTTTCCCAATGTTTCATCTAATGTTCCCCAAACGTTTGCATAATCACATCTTTAATTTGACCTTTATAATAAGAACATCTTTTACTTCTGTTCAGTTTGGTCACATCATGTCTTAAGTTTCGATACTTGTTCCATAATTCCACATTATTAGAATCAATTGCTTCCTTTTTGTCCCTTTGCTTCATGAGGTCATTGAGCGTCCTCATGGGGGCCTGTTCATCCATAACATGGGGGCCTGTTCATCCATAACATGGGGGCGTGTTCATGTTAACCCTACCCATCCACCCATGTTAACCCCACCCATGCACCCATGTTAACCCCACCAATTCATGTTATCCCCACCCATCCATGTTAACCCCACCCACCCATCCATGTTAACCCCACCCATCCATGTCAACCCCACCCACCCACCCATGGTAACGACACACACCCACCCATGTTAACCCCACCAATTCATGTTATCCCCACCCATCCATGTTAACCCCACCCACCCATCCATGTTATCCCCACCCATCCATGTTATCCCCACCCACCCATGTTAACCCCACCCACCCATCCATGTTAACCCCACCCATCCATGTCAACCCCACCCACCCACCCATGGTAACGACACACACCCACCCATGTTAACCCCAACCCATGTTAACCCCACCCATCCACCCATGTTAACCCCACCCATGCACCCATGTTAACCCCACCCATGCACCCATGTTAACCCCACCCATGCACCCATGTTAACCCCACCCATGCACCCATGTTAACCCCACCCATCCACCCATGTTAACCCCATCCACCCATGTTAACCCCACCCATCCATGTTAACCCTACCCATCCACCCATGTTAACCCCACCCATCTATGTTAACCCCACCCACCCATGTTAACCCCACCCATCCATGTTAACAGGCTCTTCCTCCTCCTCCACCATCTAAATCTACTACAATGATATTTATTATTGAATCTAAATGTGTTTCTGTATCGAGTCATAACATCATTCTTAAACTGCACACGTTTAAATGAGCTCTTTGTGAGTGTGATGCATCATTAGAAAGCTTAGGCCTTCTAGTTTCTGCAGATGTGCATATGAACACTGTCAGGGCATCAGAACTCACACTACAGAAGCCCAAACATACAAAATACATCCTTTTTTTAGTCTCGCCTGAATATTATCCATTTGTAAAGGTCCTAAGCAGGACATACTTCATTGTGTGCTTATGCTGTTCACTGTACATGATGTTTATCATGACAACAACTGTGTAAAGTTTCAAATCTATAGAAACAGGCATTTTGGTGCTGTTGACCTTTTTGTATCAAAAAAGTATATTCAACTGTGCCAAACTGTTTTAGTACAATTTTAGCTCCTTTATGATAATAAAACATACATTTTGATGTTTTGTAGACCACTAATACCCATTATAACTGCTAAAAACAATGTATGTGAAAATGTGTAAATATGAGTGTAACATGGATTTCCCATATAGAGGTGTTTTTTTATTTATTTTTTATTTTATTGGTATAATACATATATTTTACAAAATGCACGTCCAAAAGGCTAACAAGATCAGAAAATGTAATGCGTAAAATCTTTTGCCACAGGCCCAAAAAACTGGCTCCTTATTGCTATTACACAGAAGCCTAGAGAAGATTCTGCGAGGGGGAAACATAAACCCCGCCCACCGTTAGAATAATATGTCGATCCAAATGTTCTACGTCATATTTAGGTGCAGACAACAAGGACCCATGCGTCTGAAGCATAGCGATAGCTGCGCATGTTTTTTACGGAGGCTGTAAAAAACAAACCCAGAAAAAACTCGTGGATGGTCTCACTCTGTAGCTGATGGTCTCGTTCTGTAGCTGATGGTCTCATTCTGTAGCTGATGGTCTCATTCTGTAAGTGATGGTCTCGCTCTGTAGCCGATGGTCTCGTTCTGTAGCTGATGGTCTCATTCTGTAACTGATGGTCTCGCTCTGTAGCCGATGGTCTCATTCTGTAGCTGATGGTCTCATTCTGTAGCTGATGGTCTCGTTCTGTAGCTGATGGTCTCATTCTGTAGCTGATGGTCTCATTCTGTAGCTGATGGTCTCGTTCTGTAGCTGATGGTCTCGTTCTGTAGCTGATGGTCTCGTTCTGTAGCTGATGGTCTCGTTCTGTAGCTGATGGTCTCATTCTGTTGCTGATGGTCTCATTCTGTAGCTGATGGTCTCATTCTGTAGCTGATGGTCTCATTCTGTAGCTGATGGTCTCATTCTGTAGTCAACAGTCTGAAGAAAAGGTCGATGCCAAACACCATCTTATAAGTCAAACAGGGAATTTTTTATGGACGGAGAAATGCGCCGGACGAGCGTTCGTTGTGAATTTTCCACAGAAGAAAAGGCTGTTTACTTGACAATATCTTCAAAGTGGACAAGTGGATATAGTTTTTCTGTGGATTCTTACGGACAGAACGATACAGATACAGATGGTTTGAACGTCGTTGTGTCCATCATAAACAGCAAACAAGTAACCCATGTGCATACCTGTCAACTCTCACGCATTTATGACCTGCCTCACGCTCTCACGGGCTGATGGCCTTTTCTCACGCTAAAAAATAAATTTCAAAAATAAATTTCAATTCGGTAAATTTTTTGAAAAAATGCCCTTCCCGATTGCATCCAGTACTGTCCCTGTCGTCAGGAAATGTGAACGCTTCCAACAGGCCACCGTAGATCTACTGCTGACATGAAGGTCACAACAATCACAGGTGTTTCAGCGTGAGTTATCAGCTGTGAACCTGTTCCACTGAAAAAGACGGCCAGGTATAAGTCATGATTTAAAACAGAGTGGACACAGTCTGACCCTCATGTCATCGCAGAGAGACATAGTTTTCAATGCACAGTTTACAATCGGAGTCTGTCTGTTGCATCGACACCAAAGGCAATAAAGATTTTGAAAAACAAATCTCTTCAAACGTATCTATGCGTCAGTGGTTCAACTCAAACACAAAGAAAAAGCCTACGGGGGCGGGGCCATCCATTTAGTGTGTACCCATCTGGGGAGGAGGGGGGGTCAAAAATTGGCCAATGTACACAGTGCTTAAAAATGCGTAAGTGGGGGCGTGTCTTGATCTCACGCATAGCCTCCTTGTTAAGTTGACAGCTATGCATGTGTTAGGAAAAGTTGAGATTTTATGACAAACTATTGGTAATTGCTACTTGAGGCGTATTATTTAATGTAAATTATTCAATCAATGACATTCGTTTTGTTGAGAAAATAATCTTTAAAATGATGTATTGCTTAACCTGGACACTCCTCCTCCCTCACACATTAGCTCCACCTCTGGCTCTGTGAGACGACACTCCACCACCTGCTCCTCCTGCAGGTGTACAGCAGACCATGCAGGTGTACAGCAGACCATGCAGGTTCATGTCCTTCTGTTTGTAATAAACTGTGGAGATGTTCCTCCTGTTTGAGCCCAACACGATGAGACACACCTGCAGAGACAAGAGTCAGTCAGATGCCCTCCCACACACCTGCAGACAACAGTCAGATGCCCTCCCACACATCCGCAGACAACAGTCAGATGCCCTCCCACACACCCGCAGACAACAGTCAGATGCCCTCCCACACACCCGCAGACAACAGTCAGATGCCCTCCCACACACCTGCGGACAACAGTCAGATGCCCTCCCACACACCCGCAGACAACAGTCAGATGCCCTCCCACACACCTGGACTTTAATTTCACTGAGATGGAGCAGCTCAAATTGTGGGTTTTCCTTTTGTTTTTCTCTGATGAAAACAGTAGAAAATGGGCTCAGGGACGCACCCGTTTGTCCTGGTCCGGTCCTGGTCCGGTCCTGGTCTGGCCTGTGCCACAAGGAGCAGGATGCTGAGCAGCTGAATGGTCATGGTGGGTCAGGATGCTGAAGGACCTGGTCTCTCTGAGGAACACAGGAAAAAAAACTGAGAAAAGAGTTGAAAATGTATTGAACAATAAAGAGTCACATAACCTGTTACATTCGCCTCTTTGGCCCTGTGCACACTGGTCAGACCCAGATGTCATTGCTTCTTAAAAGAGGATGTTACGTTCCACATGTGAGTGTGATGCATCATTAGAAAGCTGTTCTAGTTTCTGCAGATGTGCACATGAACACTGTCAGGGCTTCAGAACTCACACTACAGAAGCACAAACCTACAAAATACATCCTTCTTTTAGTCTCGCCTGAATATTGTCAATTTGTAATGGTCATAAGCAGGACATACTTCATTGTGTGCTTATGCTGTTCACTGTACATGCTGTTTATCTTATTGACAACAACTGTGTAAAGTTTCTGATCTCTAGGAACAAGCATTTTGGTGCTGTTGACCTTTTTGTATCAAAAAGTATATTCAAGTTATCCAAATATGTGCCAAACTGTGCCAAACTGTTTTGGCCAAATTGTTATTACAATTTTAGCTCCTCTATGATCATAAAACATACATTTTGATGTTTTGTAGGCCACTAATACCTACTGTAACTGCTAAAAACAATGTATGTGAAGATGTGTATTTTGAGTTTACCCATGAATTTCCCAATAGAACCCTGTATAAGAGATAAAATAAACAACAAATTGAATAAATGGCACTTTAAAAAAAAAAAATAATTGTGTAAACAGTTGAACGTTTTGCACACGCACACTGCATCCCCACACACACACACTGCATCCCCACATCACACACACACACTGCATCCCCACATCACACACACACACACACACACACAATGCATCCCCACATCACACACACAAACACGCACACTGCATCCCCACATCACACACACACACAAACACACTGCATCCCCACATCACACACACACACACACACACACGCACCCTGCATCCCCACATCACACACACGTTGCTGCGCTGTAAATCATTAGACTTGTGTTGTAGAACTTAAGTTACATTTGAGTGTTGGCACAGACGATGGAGCGCGGGAGCTGTACATACACAGTCTCCACACTGAGACTACGTCACGGGTTGGGCGGGGGAGCCAGATCGCTCTTCGCAAGGGTGGGGGCGAATCTCAAACTAAGCCGTCTGCATTTCCGGTTTGTGAGTGGGGTCCAAGGTATGGGTGATATTTCATAACTAGTATGTCATGGGTGTTGCACAACACTGATTAGTATCAAATATACCCTTAGGATAGACTATGAAACGGGAAAAATGCATGATATGGCACCTTTAAGTTAGCTCAATAAGACATTTTCATTCATTGCACACTTTGTGTTCCTGTCAAGACTCAATAAAGTATATCAAAGTTGCAAAAATTGCAATGTGTGTTTTTTGTAGAACCACTGAGGCCCTGGAGCCAGAGTCCTCCAGCTTTGAGAGGGAGGTGCTGGCAGCGCTCTGGGACTGACCCTCCTCATGTTCCATCTGCTTCCTCTCCTGCAGAAGGTTCCAGCTCATTCAAAAGAATGTGTAAAATTACAAATGTATAAATTCCATCCATCCATCCATTTTCTGCCGGGGGCAGCAGTCTGAGCAGGGACTCCCAGACTTCCTCCTCCCCAGACACTTCCTCCAACTCCTACGGGGGGATCCCGAGGCGTTCCCAGGCCAGCCGAGAGACATAGTCTCTCCAGCGTGTCCTGGGTCTCTTCCCGGTGGGACAAGCCTGAAACACCTCCCGAGGGAGGCGCCCAGGAGGTATCCGGAACAGATGCTCGAGTCACCTCAGCTGGCTCCTCTCGACGTGGAGGAGCAGCGGCTCTACTCCGAGCTCCCCCCGTGTGGCCGAGCTCCTCACCTTATCTCTAAGGGAGGGCCCAGCCACACGGCGGAGGAAACTCATTTTGACCGCTTGTATCCGCGATCTTGTTCTTTCGGTCACTACCCAAAGGTCATGACCATAGGTGAGGGTAAGAACGTAGACCGACCGGTAAATAGAGAGCTTTGCCTTTCGGCTCAGCTCCCTCTTTACCACAACTTGTCCGATGCAGCGACTGCATCACTGCAGCCGCTGCACCGATCCACCTGTCGATCTCACGCTCCATCCTTCCCTCCACTTGGGGCAAGGACACCCCACCCACCTGAAGAGGGCAAACCACCTTTTTCCGGTCGAGAACCATGGCCTCGGATTTGGAGGTGCTGATTCTCATCCCAGCCGCTTCACACTCGGCTGCAAACCGTCCCAGTGCATGTTGCAGGTCCGGGTTTGATGGAGCCATCAGGACAACATCGTCTGCAAACAGCAGAGATGGAATCCTGTGGTCCCCAAACCGGACACCCTCCGACCCCTGACTGCGCCTAGAAATTCTGTCCATAAAAATTATGAACAGAACCGGTGACAAAGGGCAGCCCTGGCGGAGTCCAACATGCACTGGGAACAGGTCTGACTTACTGCCGGCAATGCAAACACAGCTCCTGCTCCAGTCATACAGGGACCAGACAGCCCTGAGCAAAGGGCCCCGGACCCCGTACTCCCAGAGCACCCCCCAAAGGACACCCCGAGGGACACGGTCGAAAGCCTTCTCCAGATCCACCAAGCACATGTGGACTGGTTGGGCAAACTCCCATGAACCCTCGAGCACCCGATGGAGGGTATAGAGCTGGTCCAGTGTTCCACGACCGGGACGAAAACCACTCTGCTCCTCCTGAATCCGAGGTTCGACTGTCGGTCGGATTCTCCTCTCCAGTACCTTGGAATAAACCTTTCCCGGGAGGCTGAGGAGTGTGATCCCTCTGTAGTTGGAACACACCCTCCGGTCCCCCTTCTTAAACAGAGGGACCACCACCCCGGTCTGCCAGTCCAGAGGCACGGTCCCCGACCGCCACGCGATGTTGCAGAGACGTGTCAACCAAGACAGTCCTACAACATCCAGATACTTTAGGTACTCAGGGTGGATCTCATCCACCCCCGGAGCCCTGCCACCGAGGAGTTTGCGAACAACCTCAGTGACTTCAGCTTGGGTGATGGCTGAGCCAGCCTCTGAGTCCCTGGTCTCTACTTCCTCTTCGGAAGACGTGACTGAGGGATTAAGGAGATCCTCAAAGTATTCCTTCCACCGTCCGACGACATCCCCAGTCGAGGTCAGCATGCCTCCACCCGCACCGTAAACGGTGTTGGTGAGGCACTGCTTCCCCCTCCTGAGGCGCCGGACGGTTTGCCAGAATTTCTTTGGTGCCGACCGATAGTCCTCCTCCATGGCCTCCCCGAACTCCTCCCAGGCCCGGGTTTTTGCCTCTGCGACAGCACGAGCCGCGGCTCGCTTGGCCTGCCGATACCTGTCGATGACCTCCGGAGACCCACAAGCCAGAGTGGCCTGATAGGCCTCCTTCTTCAGTCTGACGGCATCCCTTACTTCCGGTGTCCACCACCGGGTTCGGGGCTTGCCGCCACGACAGGCACCGGAGACCTTGCGACCACAGTTCCGAGCAGCCGCATCAACAATGGAGGCGGAGAAAATGGTCCACTCAAACTCAATGTCCCCAACCTCCCCCGGGACATGGGAGAAGCTCTCCCGGAGGTGCTGACAGAGGGCTCCACAAGACGTTCCCAACAGACCCTCACGATGCGCTTGGGTCTGCCAAGTCTGTCCGGCTTCCTCCTCCGCCAGCGGATCCAACTCATCACCAGGTGGTGATCGGTTGACAACTCTGCCCCTCTCTTCTCCCGAGTGTCCAAGACACGCGGCCGGAGGTCAGATGACACAACAACAAAGTCGATCATTGACCTCCGGCCTAGGGTGTCCTGGTGTCATGTGCACTGATGAACACCCTTGTGCTTGAACATGGTGTTCGTTATGGACAATCCGTGGCTAGCACAGAAGTCCAATAACTGAACACCGCTCGGGTTCAGATCGGGGAAGCCTTTCTTCCCGATCACCCCTCCCCAGGTGTCACTGTCATTGCCCACGTGGGCGTTGAAGTCCCCCAGTAGAACAACGGAGTCCCCGGTCGGTGCACTGTCCAGTACTCCTCCCAAGGACTCCAAGAAGGCCGGGTACTCTGCACTGCTGTTCGGCCCGTAGGCCGCCCCAACAGTAAGAGACCTGTCCCCCACCCGAAGGCGGAGGGACGCGACCCTTTCGTTCACTGGGGTAAACTCCAACACGTGGCGGCTGAGCTGAGGGGCTATAAGCAAGCCCACACCAGCCCGCCGCCTCTCCCCGCGGGCAACACCAGAGAAATGGAGCGTCCAGCCCCTCTCGAGGAGATGGGTTCCAGAGCCCAAACTGTGCGTGGAGGTGAGGCCGACTATATCTAGTCGGTATCGCTCAACCTCCCGCACCAGCTCAGGCTCTTTCCCCCCCAGCGAGGTGACATTCCATGTCCCCAGAGTTAGTCTCTGTGTCTGGAGATCTGGTCGCCGAGGCCCCTGCCGTCGACTGCCGCCCAGATCTCTCTGCACCGGCCCCTTATGGATCCTCCTGCGGGTGGTGGGCCCACGGGAGGGCGGCCCCACGTCGCTCCTTCAGGCTGTGCCCGGCCGGGCCCCGTGGGGTAAGACCCGGCCACCAGGTGCTCGCCATCGAGCACCCAGGCCTGGCTCCAGGATGGGGCCCCGGTGACGCCAATCCGAGCGACGTAAACGGCCTTGTTCTTTTACTCATCATAGGGGGCTTCTGAACCAATCTTTGTCTGACCCGTCACCTAGGACCTGTTTGCCTTGGGAGACCCTACCAGGGGCTTGAAGCCCCCGACAACATAGCTCCCGGGATCATTCGGGCGCTCAAACCCCTCCACCACGTTAAGGTGTCGGTTCATGTATAAATTACTATATGAAAATAGTTCATTTGATTTCAATCTGGAACCATTGGAGCATGAAGATTAGATGAATGAGCCTCATCTTCTGCAGGAGAGGAAAGACTTCTTTTTCCTCTATGTGTCCCCCACTCTTCTCCAGGCCGTGGTCATTTTTTTTCCTGTTCTGCTTATATACCGTATATACAGTGTTGGGAAAGTTCACTTTCTACATGAACTAGTTCAGTTCATAGTTCATACATTTTAAAATGAACTAGTTCAGTTCATAGTTCATAATTTAAAAAATGTAACTAAGTTCACAGCTCCAAAAAATGAACTAGTTCAGTTCTTTTTTTCAATATTATGCAATAATTGATCTGAATTATTTCCACTGCCCAAATACAACCACAGGCAGCAATTATTGTATTAGTTTAATGCTGAAAATATGTGTCAGATTTCATCTTCATATCCAATTTTGAATCCTTCCCCAGGATTTACATTCACATTGAAGGGACAGACTTCCCCCATGTGTTGCTGTCCATTCAGCCCGTACTAGTACTAGTACTACTACTACTACTACTACTAGTAGTAGTAGTAGTAGTAGTAGTAGTAGTAGTAGTAGTAGTACTAGCAGCAGTTGCAGCTTTCAGCCCCACAGTATATTCTCAAAAACATGAGGGAAAACTTGCTGGGCAACGTTTGCACAGAAATGTTAGATTGTTCCCATCCTCACCGACCTCATCATAAAGCTCACGTAACTGGTCGTAGAGCGAATTGTTCCTGTTCTGTTGACTATACTTCACACGCTGCGGTCGCGTCAATGCAGCTTTTTGTTTTGATGCGCATGTGCAGTGCGGTGCGACACGCGAAATCTCTGTCTCCGCTATCGGCCTCTACAACTGGAGCTCTCACACTTGCCAGACACAGGCTCTTTTTGGGCAACTCAACGGTGTGTTTTTCGCCTGGAAGTCTGTATAAATCTGACACTTTATTGAACGAAAATAAAAAGAACGAATTTTGCCGTTCACAGACACCAGAAAGAACGCGTTCACAGTTTTGTTCGTCAGCAGTAAAACCGTTCGTTCAGTTCACGTTCACCAAAATTATGAACACGTTCATGAACTTTCGTTCAATGAACGCGTTCAGGCACAACACTGGGTATATATATATATATATATTATCTTTATATATAGTTATTTATTGTTCTATTTTCCCACAAAATAAATTGCATTTTATATTATAAACTTGTGTCCTGTATACATGTACCTTTTTCATATATATAATACTGGGTAGTTTGTGGGAAAATCAGTGGCTATTTAAAGATGTACTTATTTCATTTACCACAATTTAAGATCATAAACAAAAACAAACAAGGACAAGATGAGATAATCCTTTATTAGTCCACACAGTGAGGAAATTTCAGTGTTACAACGCACAAGTAGGTGCAGAAGTTGAAGCTTATCACTGTTTTATTCATTTAACTTTATCTCATTCTGTGTAAACAACCTGGTGGGCTCAATCTTGAGTGAGCATGTGGTCTTTGCGGGACCCGGGACAGACGAAAGTACAGCTGAGAGTGATGTTTATCCAGTCTTGAAGTAAATTATGATATTGACTAAACTCAGATCCAGACACGCCACCGAGCCGAGCGTCTCCGTTTTTGGGCTTTGAAAAGCAAATACGCAAAAGGCACTCTCTTAACTTTGATCCCCATTACACCAGAGAAGCCGCACTGACAACACCTCCACTGCGCATGCGCACGCGGCGGACGTGCGTCTGCTTATTATTTTTCAGCTCTGCTCCCTTGCGTCGAGAAAGCGGCTTATTTGCGTCTAGTCTTTACATGTACAGGCGTCCAACTTCTGCGTCGAGCGCGAATCGGCGTCAGCGGTGTGAACGCGGCATCAGGGTTAAGGCAATCACTTTATGTAGTCTACTTTATTGGGCCAACATTTAATCTAAATATTGTGAACAGGCTGCACACCAGTGGTGCATCTTATCTTACATTATTGACATTTTGCTGGAGCCATCTTTTTTGAACATTGCTCAATATAAGATAAGATAAGCCTTTATTTGTCAGCACAATGGGGAAATTTCAGTGTTGCAACACAAGTAGATACAGAAGTAAAAGAACAGATCAGTTTTGTTTCTTTTAAGTTTTCTATAAGTTAATAGAAAATTTCTTAAAAATAAAACAAAACATAAACAAATCCTCTTATTCTTATTAGGGAATGTTGTGGAAAAAATATAATCTGGCCCTTTACTTTTTAACTTTCAATCCTATTTCTAATCAGATTTAGTTCTAATAGCCTGACAACCCCTTTTGGCCTGGAAATGTACATGTCCGGACTCCCTGGAGTGGCTGGGAAGTCCCACGTTATGTTTCACACTAGGCAAGACATGTGAATTGAATTAATGCAAATGTTATGTACTGTCTCCTTCCTGAAACCACTGTTTCTTTTATGTCCCATTTGCTCCTTGGTTCCTTTGTACCTGAGAGACCAGTGACCGGGAACTGCTGTGTGTGTGTGGTCATGTGACCATCTGTGATTTAAGGCAGGGGACAGACGTGGGACGGAAGGACTTGGGAGACAGACATTTTGGGAAGCAGACAAGAGACAGACGCGTGGACTCGGCCGTCCATGAGAATGGCCGAGTCCACACGAGTTTCGTTCTGATTCAGCCACAAGATTAAACAGTTTACTTTTGAAACGAGACAACTTGCTTCTTTGTCTTATCGAGAGATTTTTGCCACCACAGGAATAGAAAGAAAAAAATTGAAATAAGATAAAAAATAATAGTGGCGAAAGTAAACACTCTTATTTACAGCAAATGTATTTAAAAAACAAGTTATTCAGATGAACCGCTGCCGTTGCAATGTCATAAACTAACTGTTTAATGGAAGGTGGAACTCACAGTGATCAGACAAAAAGTAGTCCCAGACTGACAGCTTCACACAAAATGAATCATCCCGTGACCAAACAAGTCGCTTTGTTATACTTTATTGAGTCTTGACACGAACACAAAGTGTGCAATGAATGAAAATGTCTTATTGAGTTAGCTTAAATTTGGCCACAGTGATTTAGTGCAACGCTGTAGGAATCTTTCACACGCTCGAGTCGTGGACACGCTCCCCGCGGTGAGCTCCTGCTCGGAGGGCAAACTCAGACGAAGGTCCCGCTCTTGTTGTGGAGACAAATGTCCAACGTGAAAGTAACTTCACGCGGTGCAGCAGAGTTCTAACTTCCATGTGAAACATAACATCATCACATGTAGAATGGGACTTTCGGCCCTCAGAGGCAACTGTTATTGTGATTTTGGGCCTTACAAAAATAAATTGATTTGATTTGATTTGACTAAATACCACAGTATTTAAGTTCTTAACAAACAAAAACAATGCTTTACGTTTTGTGGCATTCAAAGAACCTAAAGACAAAGACATAAACACAGAGAGAACAAACCTGTTACTTCAATCCATGCGCAAATATAAGAAAATAGAAAAGCAAAAACAAAACTATGAATTAATTTACCGCCAAGTTCCATAAGTTCTTCATGTAGTCGTGAAAAGCTGTTCAGATTTAACAACAGAATAAACTTAGCTGCTTAAAACTCTGGTTAGAATTGTATAATTGAACACTTTGAACAAGGAGCATAATAAAAAGATACGGGAACAATAAGAGTCAATTTTTCTCTTTCCTCTTCAAAACGTGCAGCTGATTTTTAACGGTTCAGAAATAAAGCGAGTTCAAATCATAACTGGCAAAATTAGGTCCCAGGAAGGCAAACGTCTTTACCTTTGATGCAAGCAATCTTTCCTTCTGACCACAGCACTGCTCTTCTGACCACAGCACTGCTCTTCTGACCACAGCACTGCTCTTTTGACCACAGCACTGCTCTTTTGACCACAGCACTGCTCTTCTGACCACAGCACTGCTCTTTTGACCACAGCACTGCTCTTTTGACCACAACACTGCTATTTTGACCACAGCACTGCTCTTCTGACCACAGCACTGCTCTTCTGACCACAACACTGCTCTTTTGACCACAGCACTGCTCTTCTGACCACAGCACTGCTCTTCTGACCACAACACTGCTCTTTTGACCACAGCACTGCTCTTTAGACCACAGCACTGCTCTTCTGACCACAACACTGCTCTTTTGACCACAGCACTGCTCTTTAGACCACAGCACTGCTTTTCTGACCACAGCACTGCTCTTCTGACCACAGCACTGCTCTTCTGACCACAACACTGCTCTTTTGACCACAGCACTGCTCTTTAGACCACAGCACTGCTTTTCTGACCACAGCACTGCTCTTCTGACCACAGCACTGCTCTTCTGACCACAGCACTTGTTGATCCTGTTGCAGAGTGAGTGCCTCCTGCTGCGTCCTGCACGACTCATCGCCATTTTTGCCAACTTGGCGCAGCTTCAGTTTCTCCTTCTCAAACTAAAGCTTCACACGAAGCTTTTCCACAGACACGACCTGGATCTGGATCTGGAGGTCTGTGTTTCATGGAGAATCCTCACCACGACAGAACTCTGCCCCTGGACATGGTCAACAGTGAAGACAGCTGAAGGCAACTGTATTTCCCGTCAGTGCTTCTGTGGATATTGATTAAATTATTGTCATGTCTGTGTCCTATTTATCATGCGTCACGACGATCTTACTGCATATGGGTCACAATTAACTTTCTGTGTATTTTCTGATTATCTGTGAACTAGTCTAAACAATCTTAAAGCGGACGTCATAGCGAAGGCCAGGCCATTTTATCAAAACCAAGCAACAGCGATATAAAACACAGCTAAATCTTGTGGAGAGTTGGATCTCAGCTGTAAGACGACCAACATGCTTCTGTTTTGCCTGTTTTTCCCTGTTTTCATCAAATAAAGACCTTGAGAACAATCCTCGCCTCTCGCAGTCTGTATCGACTAAACTTCGACACTTCTCACAGGCGTCATACGTCATCACGGATGCTCTGCACCCTGCAACATGGTACACGCTCACCCAGAAGCTGCTCGCCTTCTGATTGGCTGAGAAATCTACAGTGTCAGAAGTATCCTATGAAAAAGAATTTCGCCAGCGCGGAAACGCATCCCCCTCCAGTTCCTCTTCCTCCAGCTCCTCCTCCTCCTTCTGTTTTATGGTGCGTGGCACTCAACACTTTGGTGCATTTCCATCTGCTGTTCGCTATGTCCACACACAGTCTCAGTCCATCTCAGAGTCCTTATTCAGCTGTATGTGTGGCCCAGTCCCTTAGGATCTGGTGCAGTTCTTCCCTTGTGACATCTTTGATGTCACAAATGTCCACAAATGTCCTCGCTGCTTCAAGAATCACATTTATTCATTCTGACCTTCCCTGAAGTCCATAAGGACAAACATTTATTTATCCACAGATGGAATCTTTGCACTTTTGTTTCTTCAACATTTTCCCTCCGTCCTCAACTTTCTTCAGCTCATGACAGTTTGTGACTTATGTCCTCACTTCACACACTTTTCCCTCCTCTGGCTCATAGTTCCCACACTTCTCATTCTCTCCACATCTCAAACATCTTCTCTTCCTTCTACACACTGGGGGCGGGGCCGGGCTCAGCTCGTGTGAAATAATAAAGAGAACATGAAAATGTTTGTAGGTTTAGTGAAAAGAGGAGAGAAACATGAGCAGAAAGAGTTTTTTTACTAAACGACAAACTGAACATTCTTTTACAGTAAAAATCACGTCCTTCAGTCGTTCTAATGATGGAAACAGGAAGTGACATTAGAGGACAACACCAAACAGGAAGTGATATCATTTTGTAGTCGACGCTTCAGACATTTGGAACAAAAACAGAAACAGAGCGGTTCACATTTTTATATTCATTAAAAATGTTGGAAATAGATTTTATTTTGTGAAAAACAGACAAACTTAAAATACTTTGATTAAAGTCATTTAAACTCAAACAATTGCGGTTTTAATACAAAAAGAGTTTGTGCTAGATTTCTTTAATTATAAAAAATAATATAATAACAAATAATGTTGATGATTAAAACTTAAGATTGTGCAAATGTGTGACAACAAAAAATATGACATTTGACAACTTCACAGACTTTTCCCTTTTGAATTAAATATTATTTCTACTGGAAGACGAAATGAAACATCTCCAAACAAAGTCTGATTTTAATTAGATTCACCACAAGGACAAAGACAAGTCCAGGACCAGGTCTCAGGACAGGTCCAGGTCCAGGTCTCAGGACAGGTCCAGGTCCAGGTCTCAGGACAGGACCAGGAGCTTCACGTCTCCAGGGTTCTGCCTCTTGAGCAGAGACACTGCCCCCTGGTGACTGGCTCCGCTCAGACTTTCTCCGTTCACAGAGAGGATTTGATCTCCGCGCCGCAGCTGCCCTTCCTGCGCCGCCGCGCCCTGAAAACACAGAGTCTAGAGTTGCAAACTCAGAGTTTAGAGCTGAAACACAGAGTTTTAATAATGATTTTATCCTTCGACATAAACTTCGTCTGAGTAAGTTCAGTCTCACTGACGCCTCGGTCCCCGTCCCCGGTCCCCTGGTCCCACTAGTCCTCTCCCTCTCCGCGATCTTGTCCCCGTCCGTGATCCCAGTCCCCGTCCTAGTCCAGACCCGGTCCCGGTCCAGACCTTGCTGAAGACGGTCTTGACGTAGATGGGCAGGTCACCGTGTGGACTCCCGAAGCCCCCGACGATACTGAAGCCCAGACCCTCAGAGCCTTTGTTCAGGACGATGGTTTTACAGCGCGGCGACCTGAGCCACAAACACCGGGTTAAGTGTTCTCCCCATGTTCTGTGTTCTCCCCGTGTTCTGTGTTCTCCCCGTGTTCTCCCCGTGTTCTGTGTTCTCCCCGTGTTCTGTGTTCTCCCCGTGTTCTGTGTTCTCCCTGTGTTCTCCCCATGTTCTGTGTTCTCCCTGTGTTCTCCCCATGTTCTGTGTTCTCCCTGTGTTCTCCCCGTGTTCTGTGTTCTCCCCATGTTCTGTGTTCTCCCTGTGTTCTCCCCGTGTTCTGTGTTCTCCCTGTTCTGTGTTCTCCCTGTGTTCTCCCTGTGTTCTCCCCGTGTTCTGTGTTCTCCCTGTGTTCTGCCCACGTTCTGTGTTCTCCCTGTGTTCTCCCCACGTTCTGTGTTCTCCCTGCGTTCTCCCCGTGTTCTGTGTTCTCCCCGTGTTCTGTGTTCTCCCTGTGTTCTCCCCGTGTTCTGTGTTCTCCCCGTGTTCTCCCTGTGTTCTCCCCGTGTTCTGTGTTCTCCCTGTGTTCTCCCCACGTTCTGTGTTCTCCCCACGTTCTGCGTTCTCCCTGCGTTCTCCCCGCGTTCTCCCTGCGTTCTCCCCGTGTTCTGTGTTCTCCCCGTGTTCTGTGTTCTCCCCGTGTTCTGTTCTCCCCGCGTTCTCTGTTCTCCCCGCGTTCTGTGTTCTCCCCGCGTTCTGTGTTCTCTCCGCGTTCTGTGTTCTCCCCGCGTTCCGTGTTCTCCCCGTTTTCCGTGTTCTCCCCGCGTTCGTGTTCTCCCTGTGTTCCCCCTGTGTTCCGTGTTCTCCTTGTGTTCCGTGTTCACCCTGTGTTCCGTGTTCTCCCTGTGTTCCGTGTTCTCCCCGTGTTCTGTGTTCTCCCCGTGTTCCGTGTTCTCCCCGTGTTCTGTGTTCTCCCTGTTCTGTGTTCTCCCTGTGTTCTCCCCGTGTTCTGTGTTCTCCCTGTGTTCTCCCCGTGTTCTCCCTGTGTTCTCCCCACGTTCTGTGTTCTCCCTGTGTTCTCCCCGCGTTCTGTGTTCTCCCTGCGTTCTCCCTGCGTTCTCCCCGTGTTCTGTGTTCTCCCCATGTTCTGTGTTCTCCCCGTGTTCTCCCCGTGTTCTGTGTTCTCCCCGTGTTCTGTGTTCTCCCCGTGTTCTGTGTTCTCCCTGTGTTCTCCCCACGTTCTGTGTTCTCCCTGTGTTCTCCCCGTGTTCTGTGTTCTCCCTGTGTTCTCCCCACGTTCTGTGTTCTCCCTGTGTTCTCCCCACGTTCTGTGTTCTCCCTGCGTTCTCCCCGCGTTCTCCCCGTGTTCTGTGTTCTCCCCGTGTTCTGTTCTCCCCGCGTTCTCTGTTCTCCCCGCGTTCTGTGTTCTCCCCGCGTTCTGTGTTCTCTCCGCGTTCTGTGTTCTCCCCGCGTTCCGTGTTCTCCCCGTTTTCCGTGTTCTCCCCGCGTTCGTGTTCTCCCTGTGTTCCGTGTTCTCCTTGTGTTCCGTGTTCACCCTGTGTTCCGTGTTCTCCTTGTGTTCCGTGTTCTCCCCGTGTTCTGTGTTCTCCCCGTGTTCCGTGTTCTCCCCGTGTTCTGTGTTCTCCCTGTTCTGTGTTCTCCCTGTGTTCTCCCCGTGTTCTGTGTTCTCCCCGTGTTCTCCCCACGTTCTGTGTTCTCCCTGTGTTCTCCCCACGTTCTGTGTTCTCCCCGCGTTCTGTGTTCTCCCTGCGTTCTCCCTGCGTTCTCCCCGTGTTCTGTGTTCTCCCCGTGTTCTGTGTTCTCCCCGTGTTCTGTGTTCTCCCCGTGTTCTGTGTTCTCCCCATGTTCTGTGTTCTCCCTGTGTTCTCCCCACGTTCTGTGTTCTCCCTGCGTTCTCCCCGCGTTCTCCCTGCGTTCTCCCCGTGTTCTGTGTTCTCCCCGTGTTCTGTTCTCCCCACTTTCTCTGTTCTCCCCACTTTCTCTGTTCTCCCCGCGTTCTGTTCACCCCGCGTTCTCTGTTCTCCCCGCATTCTCTGTTCTCCCCGCGTTCTCTGTTCTCCCCGCGTTCTGTGTTCTCCCCGCGTTCTGTGTTCTCCCCGCGTTCTGTGTTCTCCCCGCGTTCTGTGTTCTCCCCGCGTTCTGTGTTCTCCCCGCGTTCCGTGTTCTCCCCGTTTTCCGTGTTCTCCCCGCGTTCCGTGTTCTCCCTGTGTTCCCCCTGTGTTCCGTGTTCTCCCTGTGTTCCGTGTTCTCCGTGTTCACCCTGTGTTCCATGATCTCCCTGTGTTCCGTGTTCTCCCTGTGTTCCGTGTTCTCCCTGTGTTCCGTGTTCTCCCTGTGTTCTCCCTGTGTTCCGTGTTCCCCCCGTGTTCCGTGTTCCCCCCATATTCCGTGTTCTCCCCGTGTTCCGTGTTGTCCCCGTGTTCCGTGTTGTCCCCGTGTTCCGTGTTGTCCCCGTGTTCTGTGTTGTCCCCGTGTTCCGTGTTGTCCCCGTGTTCCGTGTTGTCCCTGTGTTCCGTGTTGTCCCTGTGTTCTGGGTTCCCCCTGTGTTCCGTGTTGTCACTGTGTTCCGTGTTCTCCCTGTGTTCCGTGTTCTCCCTGTGTTCCCCCTGTGTTTCGTGTTCTCCCTGTGTTCCGTGTTCTCCCTGTGTTCCGTGTTCTCCCTGTGTTCCGTGTTCTCCCTGTGTTCTTTGTGTTCCGTGTTCTCCCTGTGTTCTCCCTGTGTTCCGTGTTCCCCCCATGTTCCGTGTTCCCCCTGTATTCCGTGTTCTCCCTGTGTTCCCCCTGTGTTCCGTGTTGCCCCGGTGTTCCGTGTTGTCCCTGTGTTCCGTGTTGTCCCTGTGTTCCGTGTTGTCCCGGTGTTCCGGGTTCCCCCTGTGTTCCCCCTGTGTTCCGTGTTCTCCCTGTGTTCCGTGTTCTCCCTGTGTTCCGTGTTCTCCCTGTGTTCCGTGTTCTCCCTGTGTTCTTTGTTTTCTGTGGTCTCCCTGTGTTCCGTGTTCTCCCTGTGTTCCATGTTCTCCCTGTGTTCCGTGTTCTCCCTGTGTTCCGTGTTCTCCCTGTGTTCTTTGTGTTCTGTGTTCTCCCTATGTTCTGTGGTCTCCCTGTGTTCCGTGTTCTCCCTGTGTTCCGTGTTCTCCCTGTGTTCCGTGTTCTCCCTGTGTTCCGTGTTCTCCCTGTGTTCTTTGTGTTCTGTGGTCTCCCTGTGTTCCGTGTTCTCTTTGTGTTCCGTGTTCTCCCTGTGTTAAAGCAGACGTTCTCTAGACTTACTCAGGTTCCGTGTTCTGTGTTCCGTGTTCTCTCTGTGTTCCGTGTTCTCTCTGTGTTCCGTGTTCTCTCTGTGTTCCGTGTTCTCTCTGTGTTCCGTGTTCTCTTTGTGTTCCGTGTTCTCTTTCGGTGTTCCGTGTTCTCTCTCTGTGTTCTGTGTTCTCTCTCTGTGTTCCGTGTTCTCTCTCTGTGTTCCGTGTTCTCTCTCTGTGTTCCGTGTTCTCTCTCTGTGTTCCGTGTTCTCTCTCTGTGTTCCGTGTTCTCTCTGTGTTCCGTGTTCTCTCTGTGTTAAAGCAGACGTTCTCTAGACTTACTCAGGTTCCGTGTTCTCCGTGTTGGAGGACATGGCGGAGCTGCTGGACAAACTCTCCACTTGAGACGCGATGGCCGAGATGTTTGTGTCCGCCACCACCTGGAACAGAAAAACTAATGTCTTGAGCCGTTTTATGCCCCTTTGTGCCTCTCTATTGCTCTTTGTGCCCCTCTGTTCCTCTTTGTGCCGCTCTGTTCCCTCTGTGCCCCTCTGTTCCCCTTTGTGCCCCTCTGTTCCTCTTTGTGCCTCTCTGTTCCTCTTTGTGCCCCTCTGTTCCTCTTTGTGCCCCTCTGTTCCTCTTTGTGCCCCTCTGTTCCTCTTTGTGCCCCTCTGTTCCTAATTGTGCCCATCTGTTCCTCTTTGTGCCCATCTGTTCCTCTTTGTGCCCATCTGTTCCTCTTTGTGCCCATCTGTTCCCCTCTGTTCCTCTTTGTGCCCCTCTGTTCCTCTTTGTGCCCCTCTGTTCCTCTTTGTGCCCCTCTGTTCCTCTTTGTGCCCCTCTGTTCCTCTTTGTGCCCCTCTGTTCCTCATTGTGCCCCTCTGTTCCTCATTGTGCCCCTCTGTTCCTCTTTGTGCCCCTCTGTTCCTAATTGTGCCCATCTGTTCCTCTTTGTGCCCATCTGTTCCTCTCTGTGCCCCTTTGTGCCCCTCTGTTCCTCTTTGTGCCCCTCTGTTCCTCTTTGTGTCTCTTTGTGCCCCTCTGTTCCTCTTTGTGCACCTTCAGGTTGATGTGTCCAAACGAGTTCTTCAGCAGTGAAACGACGTCACTGTGAGTCAGAGCGTCCACACTCTGAGCGTTTATACTCACGATACGATCTCCAACCTGTAAGTACACAAAAGTACTGCAAGTACACACAAAAGTACTGTGAATACACACAAAAGTAGAATACACACAAAAGTACTGTGAATACACACAAAAGTACAGTGAATACACACAAAAGTACAGTGAATACACACAAAAGTACTGTGAATACAAACAAAAGTAGAATACACACAAAAGTAAGATAAGATAAGATAATCCTGTAAGTACACACAAAAGTACTGTGAATACACACAAAAGTACTGTGAATACACACAAGAGTACTGTAAGTACACACAAAGGTACTGTGAATACACACAAAAGTACTGTGAATACACACAAAAGTACTGCAAGTACACAAAAGTACTGTGAATAAACCACATGAACCTGTGAAGGAGGAATCTGTGATACGGGTGAGACAGCGCCCCCTGTGGCAGTGGAGGATTCCAGTCTTCTCGTCTGAATTAGTCATATTTTTTGTGCTCTATTTTGTGTTTATGGTGCTCTACTTTGTGTTGGTACCTTGAGTTTCTTGGACTTTGCGGCAACTCCATTGGCCTGGATCATAGCGATGAAGAGAGGAACATCCCCCAGAGGACTTCCCCGACCTCCAGCCACACTGAGCCCCAATGAGTCTGTGTGAGTCTGAAACAGAACCAGGACTAGAACCAGGTCTGAACCAGGGCTAAACCAGGACTAGATCCAGGACTAGATCCAGGACTAGATCCAGGACTAGAACCAGGACTAGAACCAGGACTAGAACCAGGTCTGAACCAGGGCTAAACCAGGACTAGAACCAGGTCTGAACTAGGTCTGAACCAGGACTAGATCCAGGACTAGATCCAGGACTAGAACCAGGACTAGAACCAGGACTAGAACCAGGTCTAAACCGGGTCTAAAACCAGGACTGAACCAGGTCTAGAACCAGGACTAAACCAGGTCTAAACGAGGACTAAACCAGGTCTAAACAGGAGCATTGACTTCCTGATGCGGCTGGGGAAGAATGTCTCAGACATTGGGACTATCAGCACAAGAGCTCCACAGGGCTGTGTACTTTCTCCCCTGCTCTTCTCCCTTTGACAAACTGCTGCACCTCCAGCCACAACGACACCACCCTTATCTCCACGACGACACCGCCCTCATCGCCACGACGACACCGCCCTCATCGCCACGACGACACCGCCCTCATCTCCACGACGACACCGCCCTCATCCATATTATGAGGGTGTAAAGTCTCAGTTATGTTCAGTCTGGCCTGGCTCAGAGTGAATACTAACATACTAAATGGTTTCTTTACCCTTGTGATGTCCACTGAGCGCACTGCAGCTTCTTCATCTGTAAAACACAGAAATCATGTGAGAAATGGTCATTGCTTCAGAGACTCGACAGAGGTCATGACCTGAACTGTCAACAAGAAAACAACTGCTGTGTTAGATTTATGGTTTGAGGCCTGAAAAGTAGAACTTGGATCTCATCTCATTAGAAGATAATAAAGAAAATATCTCATGTTCTGATGTAAATGATTTGTTGAACTCTGTTACTGTGTTTTGAATGTTCTGGACACCATTGCCCCTATGAAGGCTAAAATCGTTAAAAATAAGCAGAAGGCGCCGTGGAGACATGATGATTCGGTCAGGGCACAGAAAAGGGAGTGCCGCAGGGCCGAACGGAAATGATACAAGTCAAAGCTCCAGGTTCAAAAAGAGATTTACAAAGAGAAGCTGAACAACCTCATTTTAATACCTCTTGGCAGTAAAGACTTGGCAGAGTCATTACCGGCCCATCTCTAATCTAACATTTTGAGCCAAAGTCCTTTCACAGATTTCCTCTTAATAAACGACTCATTTGATGTTTTTCAGGTTTTAGAGCTCATCACAGACTGAGACTGCTGTTGTCATGGTGACTGAGACTGCTGTTGTCATGGTGACTGAGACTGCTGTTGTCATGGTGACTGAGACTGCTGTTGTCATGGTGACTGAGACTGCTGTTGTCATGGTGACAAATGACATCCTCCTGAACACTGACTGTCTTCATTCTGTCAGATCTGAGTGCTGCTTTTGACACTGTCGATCATGGGACCCTCTTACAGAGACTAGAGGACTGGGTGGGCATCACTGGCACTGCCCTAAACTGGTTAAGGTCCTATCTGGAAGACAGGAAGTACTTTGTGTCTCAGACCACATGCCCCTGACCTGTGGGGGACAGAAGAGGTCCTGGGAACCTTTCTGTTCAACCTCTACATGCTGCCTCCTGCTGGTGCCAGAGTCAGGACTAAACATGGACCGGCCTCCTGCTGGTGCCAGAGTCAGGACTAAACATGGGCCGGCCTCCTGCTGGTGCCAGAGTCAGGACTAAACATGGGCCGGCCTCCTGCTGGTGCCCGAGTCAGGACTAAACATGGACTGGCCTCCTGCTGGTGCCCGAGTCAGGACTAAACATGGACCGGCCTCCTACTGGTGCCAGAGTCAGGACTAAACATGGACCGGCCTCCTGCTGGTGCCAGAGTCAGGACTAAACATGGACCGGCCTCCTGCTGGTGCCAGAGTCAGGACTTAACATGGACCGGCCTCCTGCTGGTGCCAGAGTCAGGACTAAACATGGACCGGCCTCCTGCTGGTGCCAGAGTCAGGACTAAACATGGACCGGCCTCCTGCTGGTGCCAGAGTCAGAACTTAACATGGACCGGCCTCCTGCTGGTGCCAGAGTCAGGACTAAACATGGACCGGCCTCCTGCTGGTGCCAGAGTCAGAACTTAACATGGACCGGCCTCCTGCTGGTGCCAGAGTCGGGGATAAACATGGATCGGCCTCCTGCTGGTGCCAGAGTCAGGACTAAACATGGACTGGCCTCCTGCTGGTGCCAGAGTTGTTTTACCTGTGCTGTCGTTCTGTGCAGAGGAAGTGACCTCGCTGGAACAGGAAGTGATGTCGCTGTTCTTATTGTTGTCGAGGGTCAGAGGCTCAGGGTCAGAGGTCACAGGGGTCACGGGGTCAGACGCCGGGGTCGGGGTCGTGGCTGAAACTCTTGGACAGTTCTCCGTCTGATGAAAACACAAAAACCTTCACCAACTGTCCAAATCAGATCACGAGAGTAATCTGATAACGGATCCAAACCTGGAACCATCAGAGAAATCAGATTACTCTCATCAGATCTTCACATTGACATGATCAGAGTTCTGGCGTGAGGGAACGTGGAAACATGGCCTGGTTCTAAAGGATGTTCTCACACCTGCGTGTCGGTTCTGGGTGAGATCCATGAAGCAGCTCTGAGTCGCCCGATGTCCAGAACCACAGTTCCTCTGGCGCACTAGAACATACCAGAAGAACATGTCAGAGGAACATGTCAGAGGAACATGTCAGAGGAACATGTCAGAGGAACATGTCAGAGGAACATACCAGAGGAACATACCAGAGGAACATACCAGAGGAACATACCAGATGTTACTCTCGAGCACATACGTGACACATGTTTGTACCTTGAGCATGGCGGCGACCGTTTCCTGCGTCGTGCTCCTCGTGTCTTCTTCGTTCACAGATAGGATCTGATCTCCCTGCATTAATCGTCCGTCCAGCTCTGCAGCGCCCCCTCTGACCAACTCTGAGATGAACACACCACTGCCGCTCCTGAAGAGCAGAGAAACAGAGACGTTTAACTGCGTGTGTTTGAGGCGTGTGTGTGAGGAGTGTGTGTGAGGCGTGTGTGTGAGGCGTGTGTGTGAGGAGTGTGTTTGAGGAGTGTGTGTGAGGCGTGTGTGTGAGGCGTGTGTGTGAGGAGTGTGTTTGAGGCGTGTGTTTGAGGCGTGTGTGTGAGGCGTGTGTGTGAGGCGTGTGTGTGAGGAGTGTGTGTGAGGCGTGTGTGTGAGGCGTGTGTGTGAGGAGTGTGTTTGAGGCGTGTGTTTGAGGCGTGTGTGTGAGGCGTGTGTGTGAGGCGTGTGTGTGAGGAGTGTGTGTGAGGCGTGTGTGTGAGGCGTGTGTGTGAGGAGTGTGTTTGAGGAGTGTGTGTGAGGAGTGTGTTTGAGGCGTGTGCGTGAGGAGTGTGCGTGAGGCGTGTGCGTGAGGCGTGTGCGTGAGGCGTGTGTGTGAGACGTGTGTTTGAGGCGTGTGTGTGAGCCGTGTGTGTGAGGCGTGTGTGAGAGGCGTGTGTTTGAGGCGTGTATGAGAGGCGTGTGTGTGAGGCGTGTGTGAGAGGCGTGTGTGTGAGGCGTGTGTTTGAGGCGTGTGTGTGAGGCGTGTGTGTGAGGCGTGTGTTTGAGGCGTGTGTGTGAGGCGTGTGTGTGAGGCGTGTGTGAGAGGCGTGTGTTTGAGGCGTGTGTTTGAGGCGTGTGTGTGAGGCGTGTGTTTGAGGCGTGTTTTTGAGGCGTGTGTGTGAGGCGTGTGTTTGAGGCGTGTTTTTGAGGCGTGTGTGTGAGGCGTGTGTTTTTAGGTGTGTGTTTGTGGCGTGTGTGTGAGGCGTGTGTTTGTGAAGCGTGTTTGAGGCGTGTCGTTTGAGTGTGTGTGAGGCGTGTTTGAGGCGTGTTTGAGGCGTGTGTTTTAGGCGTGTTGTTTGAGGCGTGTCGTTCGAGGCGAGTCGTTCCTCTTTCCGACGATGCTGAGGCCCAGTCCGCGGCCGCTCTTTTTCTGCAGCTCCACTCTGAACAGCTGCAGGGTCTGCTCAGACGGCTCGTCCCTCAACACGAGCAGACGCACTCGGGACGGCGTCTGACGCAGCAGCGAGATGGCCTGCTCATGAGAGGCGCCGCCTAGAGGAGCACCGTTTACCTGACCACAGAAGGACAGAAGAGACGTGAGAGGCGTGTCCAGTCCTGGGTCTGGTCCTGGTCCTGGTCCTGGTCCTGGGTCCAGTCCAGGTCCAGTCCTGGGTCCAGTCCTGGGTCCACGGTCCAGTCCAGGTCCAGGGTCCAGGGTCCAGTCCTGGGTCCAGTCCAGGTCCAGGGTCCAGTCCAGGTCCAGTCCTGGGTCCAGTCCAGGTCCAGTCCTGGGTCCAGTCCTGGGTCCAGTCCTGGGTCCAGTCCAGGTCCAGTCCAGGTCCAGTCCTGGGTCCAGTCCTGTCCTGGTCCAGTCCTGGGTCCAGTCCAGTTCTGGGTCCGGTCCAGTCCTGGGTCCAGTCCTGGGTCCAGTCCAGGTACAGGTCCAGTCCGGGTCCAATCCAGGGTCCAGTCCAGGTACAGGTCCAGTCCGGGTCCAATCCAGGTCCAGTCCGGGTCCAATCCAGGTCCAGGTCCTGTCCGGCTCCAGTCCTGGTCCTGGTCCTGGTCCGGTCTTGGGTCCAGTCCTGGTCCAGTCCAGGTACAGGTCCAGTCCGGGTCCAATCCAGGTCCAGGTCCTGTCCGGCTCCAGTACTGGTCCTGGTCCTGTCCGGGTCCAGTCCAGGTCCTGGTCCAGGTCCTGGTCCAGTCCCGGGTCCAGTCCTGGTCCAGTCTCGGGTCCAGTCCAGGGTCCCGTCCAGGGTCCAGTCCTGGGTCCAGTCCTGGGTCCAGTCCAGGGTCCAGTCCAGGGTCCAGTCCAGGGTCCAGTCCTGGGTCCAGTCCTGGGTCCAGTCCAGGGTCCCGTCCTGTCCAGTCCAGGGTCCCGTCCAGTCCAGTCCTGGGTCCAGTCCTGGGTCCAGTCCAGGGTCCAGTCCAGGGTCCAGTCCTGGGTCCAGTCCAGGTCCAGTTCCAGTCCAGTCCTGGGTCCAGTCCAGGTCCAGTTTCGGTCCAGGTCCTGGGTCCAGTCCTGGGTCCAGTCCTGGGTCCAGTCCAGGGTCCAGTCCAGGGTCCTGTCCTGGGTCCAGTCCTGGGTCCAGTCCAGGGTCCCGTCCTGTCCTGGTCCAGTCCAGGGTCCCGTCCTGTCCAGTCCAGGGTCCCGTCCAGTCCAGTCCTGGGTCCAGTCCTGGGTCCAGTCCAGGGTCCAGTCCAGGGTCCAGTCCTGGGTCCAGTCCTGGGTCCAGTCCAGGTCCAGTTCCAGTCCAGTCCTGGGTCCAGTCCAGGTCCAGTTTCGGTCCAGGTCCTGGGTCCAGTCCTGGGTCCGGGCCTGGGTCCGGGCCTGGGTCCGGGCCTGGGTCCGGGTCCGGGCCTGGGTCCGGGCCTGGGTCCAGTCCTGGGTCCAGTCCTGGTCCAATCCAGGTCCTGGTCCAGTCCTGGTCCAGTCCGGGTCCAGTCCAGGTCCAGTCCAGGTCCTGGTCCAGTCCAGGGTCTGGTCCAGTCCAGGGTCTGGTCCAGTCCAGGGTCCAGTCCTGGTCCAGTCCAGGGTCTGGTCCAGTCCAGGGTCCAGTCCTGGTCCAGTCCAGGGTCCAGTCCTGGTCCAGTCCAGGGTCCAGTCCTGGTCCTCACCTCCAGGATCTGGTCCGCGGGCCACAGTCGGCCGTCCCTCGCTGCTGCCCCCTCCTGGTACACCTCATGGATGACGATGGCGTTCTGAACAGACACGAGGAGATAAACGCAGCTCGTCTTTATCCAGTGTTGTCCCGTGTTGTCCCGTGTTGTCCCGTGTTGTCCCGTGTTGTCCCGTCTCGTCCCGTGTCATCCCTTGTCGTCCCGTCTCGTCCCATCTCGTCCCGTGTCTTCCCTTGTCGTCCCGTGTCCCTTATTGTCCCGTGTCATCCTGTATTGTCCCGTGTCGTTCCTTATTGTCCCGTGTCGTCCCATATTGTCCCGTGTTGGCCCGTGTCATCCCTTGGTGTCCCGTGTCGTCCCGTGTTGTCCCGTGTCGTCCCGTGTCGTCCCGTGTCTTCCCTTGTCGTCTCGTGTCCCTTATTGTCCCGTATTGGCCCGTGTCGTCCCTTGTTGTCCCGTATTGGCCCGTGTCGTCCTGTATTGTCCCGTGTCATCCCTTGTTGTCCCGTGTCGTCTCATGTTTTGTACCAGTTGAGTGTCGGTTCCTCCCACGATGCTCAGTCCGAGTCCAGACCGGCCTTTGCAGATCTCAATGAGCGTCTCCTGCCCCGGGACCACAGGGCAGGTGGAGGGGTCAGAGGTCACGGGGTCAGAGCTCACAGTGTGTGCGCCTGCATTTGCGTTGTTGAAGTCGGAGCTCGTCAGAGGAAACTCTGGAGAAACTTTCCTGAAGCTCAAAGAAGAAACGAGCGTCTGCAAAACAAACAGAGTGTGGGCTCCCTCTGGTGGTACATGGAGGTTACTGTAACATGATGTCACTTTAAGCCCAGTTTAGTCCTGGTTTAGACCTGGTTTAGACCTGGTTTAGACCTGGTTTGGACCTGGTTTGGACCTGGTTTGGACCTGGTTTGGACCTGGAACATTTGAGAATCTATAATTTAACCACATTTTAAATACATTTTAATCTCAGGCTGAGATCAAAAAGATCAAATAAAAATCTTTACCTGTTTCTCTGACTGAAGATCGTTTTCAGGAGAGTCCAACTTCTGTCTCTGAAACAAAACACTCCCAGTTTAGAGCTGGTTTAGTCCTGGTTTAGTCAGATTAAAGCCCAACTGTCCTCGTGTTAATGACCCTCCTCGTGTTGATGACCCTCCTCGTGTTAATGACCCTCCTCGTGTTAATGACCCTCCTCGTGTTAATGACCCTCTTTGTGTTAATGACCCTCTTCGTGTTAATGACCCTGGTGTTAATGACCCTGGTGTTAATGACCCTGGTGTTAAATACTTGTGTTAAAGACCCTCCTCGTGTTCTTGTGTTCATGACCCTCCTCGTGGTAATGACCCTCCTCGTGGTAATGACCCTCCTCGTGGTAATGACCCTCCTTGTGGTAATGACCCTCCTTGTGGTAATGACCCTGGTGTTAATGACCCTGGTGTTAAATACACTCGTGTTAATGACCCTGGTGTTAATGACCCTGGTGTTAATGACCCTCCTCGTGTTGCTGACCCTCGTGTTAATGACCCTGGTGTTGAATACACTCGTGTTAATGACCCTCCTCGTGGTAATGACCCTCCTCGTGGTAATGACCCTCCTCGTGGTAATGACCCTTCTCGTGGTAATGACCCTGGTGTTAAATACACTCGTGTTAATGACCCTGGTGTTAAGGACCCTCCTTGTGTTGCTGACCCTCGTGTTAATGACCCTGGTGTTGAATACACTCGTGTTTATGACCCTCCTCGTGGTAATGACCCTCCTTGTGGTAATGACCCTGGTGTTAATGACCCTCCTCGTGTTAATGACCCTGGTGTTAAGGACCCTCCTCGTGTTAATGACCCTGGTGTTAAGGACCCTCCTCGTGTTGCTGACCCTCGTGTTAATGACCCTGGTGTTAATGGTACCTTCTTGTTTGCAGTGTCCTGTCTGTGTCTGTGGGTGGAGCTAGTGCAGCTCTTGTTCATGTCATTCAGCTCCGCCTCCTCTGTGGGCGTCTCCTAAAAACAAACGTCAACATTGTGGAGTAAATGTGGCGAGTGCTTGTCATGGCGTTTCTGCAGCGGCCATAAACGCCCCAGCTCTGACCCTTTGACCCTTTGAACCTCTGAACCTTTGAATCTCTGACCCTGTAACCCGCTCACCATCTGACCCTCTGGCTCTCTTCACACACTCAGGGCCATTGTCCCACTAAATAAATAAAATACATTTATTCTTTGTATTTTAATCTTTTTACCTGTTTGTGGGAGGGGCTTAGGGTCAGCTGGTCAGGAGGGCGGGGCTTCTCCGTGGCAGGGGCGGGACCAGAGACAGGAAGTGGAGGAACAACCTGAGAAATAAACCAAACCAACGTAAACCATGTTGTGCTCAGACAGCAACAGAAAGTACAAAAGTAAAAGTACATGTATGCATCTGTACTTTTACTTCATCTGAGAGCAGGATCTATACTTTTACTGCACTACACTACTTTTAATTTGGATTGAAAGTTTATTTTAGCACATTCATGGTGACATTCTGCCTAAAAGTTCTGAGTTCAAGTCTCAACATAAATAAGATACTTCAATAGAAGTACAAGTATTTATGAACACATATTTAACGCTTCAAATGTTCTGTGTGAAGTACTTTTACTAATCCTTTTGCTCCTGTAGCTGCACTTTTACTGTTGTGACAAAACTGAACACGTGTTCCACCACTGAAGTCTGAGGTCCTGAGCTGTGATTGGTCCTGAGGTCCTGAGCTATGATTGGTCTGAGGCCCTGAGCTGTGATTGGTCTGAGGCCCTGAGCTGTGATTGGTCTGAGGCCCTGAGCTGTGATTGGTCTGAGGCCCTGAGCTGTGATTGGTCTGAGGCCCTGAGCTGTGATTGGTCCTGAGGTCCTGAGCTGTGATTGGTCCTGAGGTCCTGAGCTGTGATTGGTCCTGAGGTCCTGAGCTGTGATTGGTCCTGAGGTCCTGAGCTGTGATTGGTCCTGAGGTCCTGAGCTGTGATTGGTCCTGAGGTCCTGAGCTGTGATTGGTCCTGAGGTCCTGAGCTGTGATTGGTCCTGAGGTCCTGAGCTGTGATTGGTCCTGAGGTCCTGAACTGTGATTGGTCCTGAGGTCCTGAGCTGTGATTGGTCCTGAAGTCCTGAGCTGTGTTTGGTCCTGAAGTCCTGAGCTGTGATTGGTCCTGAGCCGTGATTGGTCCTGAGGTCCTGAGCTGTGATTGGTCCTGAGGTCCTGAGCTGTGATTGGTCTGAGGTCATGAGGTCCTGAGCTGTGATTGGTCCCAAGGTCCTGAGCTGTGATTGGTCTGAGGTCCTGGTCTTACCTCAGAGGGCCCGGGGCTGAGCGCTGGAGGAGCCGGAAACGGAGCCACAGCCATTTGATTCACTGCATCTGCATTTCTGAAATGTAAATGTTTTTACCCAGAATGCTGCATGTTTTTTTTTTACCCAGAATGCTGCAAGTTTTTTTGACCCAGAATGCTGCATGTTTTTTTGACCCAGAATGGCACGTGTTTTGACCCAGAAAGGCGTGTGTTTTGACCCAGAATGGCGCGTGTTTTGACCCAGAATGGCGCGTGTTTTGACCCAGAATGCCGTGTGTTTTGACCCAGAATGCCATGTGTTTTGACTCAGAATGCCGCGTGTTTTGACCCAGAATGTCAAAATGCCGCGTGTTTTGACCCAGAATGCTGTGTGTTTGGCCCAGAATGGCGCGTGTCTTGCGTCTTTACCTGAGCAGGATGAGCCTCACTCTGCTCGTCGAGCTCTTGATGATGGCTGAAGCGTTCTGGTGACTGCGGCCGAACAGAACCTGGTTATTGATCTGGAACAGAACCCGGTTATTGATCTGAAACAGAACCCGGTTATTGATCTGAAACAGAACCCGGTTATTGAGCTGAAACAGAATATCTCCTGTGGCCGGCCCACAAATCGATAGTTTTTAAATTTGTCTCTCTTTAACACTGTTCTCGCTCCGAGCCTCAGAAACAGGCCGTTCTGAATCTGCTCGATGTGTGATTTCATGTTCTACCTGCAATGTCATGTTCTACCTGCAATCTCATGTTCTACCTGTGACGCGGCTCAGTTTTTAACTCCATAAATCATATTTAAGTTCCGTCTTGTCACCATCAGAACGACTGAGCCGTGACCAGGACGTGAGAGTCTAAACTGTCATTCCCTCTGCAGCCTGTAGATGGAGCCAAAGCTCGGTGAGTCCCGCGGGAAACAGCAGAGATCCAAATGTCATATAGTTTATTACAAACACTTTTCAGGTTTTTAAAATGATTTTAAAAAAAAACGGTTTAAACGTATAAGTTGAGGAAATATCTAAGAATCACAAGTGCAGAATTCTCACCTTTTATATTAAATAATTTGTTTTGCCATATATAATATTATACATTTACTGTTACTTGAGTACTATCTCGGGCCAGTACTTGTACTCGAGTATCCTTGCAGTACTTTTACCTCGAGCAGCTCGTCTCCGATCTGTATCTGCCCGTCTTTGGCCGCGGCGCCACCCGGACTCAGGCCTACGATGTAAACGCTGAGTCTGGACCGGTCCCGGTTCCCGGCCAGACTCAGTCCAAGCCCAGTCCGGTCCTTCTCCAGGTCCACACAGAACAGGTCCCCAGGAAGGTCTGCATAACGCTCGGTCCAGTGGTCTGCAAGAGACAGGAACCGGGTCAGAACCGGGTCTGAAAGAGACATGAACCGGGTCAGAACCGCGTCTGAAAGAGACAGGAACCGGGTCAGAAGCAGGTCAGAACTGGGTCTGAAAGAGATAGGAACCGGGCAAGAAACGGGTCAGAAAGACAGGACCCGGGTCAGAAGCAGGTTAGAACCGGGTTTGAAGCGGGTCAGAACCAGGTCTGAAAGAGACAGGAACAGAGTCTGAACCGGTTTAAGTCGCCTCCGTCTCGCGCTCTTCACCTCGGCTCCAGACTCTCACCAAATGTCATAAGTGAAGCTCCTCTGGGGTTTTAAAGCTCACTCACCGAGGAGCATTTGTCACAGTTTAATTGTGATTTCAGATGAAGTGAAGATAACGAACCAGTGATGAGTCACAAGAGACAGCTGAGGACACGGGAGT
Source organism: Eucyclogobius newberryi (assembly GCF_026437365.1). Classification (NCBI taxonomy): domain Eukaryota; kingdom Metazoa; phylum Chordata; class Actinopteri; order Gobiiformes; family Gobiidae; genus Eucyclogobius; species Eucyclogobius newberryi. Next base: position 15,272,280 of record NW_027316532.1, read on the forward strand.
CCAGGTCCTGTCCAGGTCCTGGTCTAGTCCCGATACTTCCAGAACATTCTCTCTTCAGTCCTGAACTAAATCTGTTTGTCTGATTTCTTTGTTTTGGTCTTAATTTATGTCTTGGTGCAAACCAGGTGTAAACCAGGACTAAAACAGGACCAAACCCGGTAGAGACTTTGCAGTGACAGACTTAAGTTTTTATAAGGCAAAACACATTATTAAATCAAGATGTAAAAAAATAATCAACTATTTCAGATTTTTATCAATAAACACTTTATTCATAAACACTCTCTCTCTAGAAGACCTGGTTCAGTCCGGGTTTAGTCCATGGTTTAGTCCCTGGTTTAGTCCCTGGTTTAGACCCCGGTTTAGACCATCCGGTTTAGTTCCGGTTTAGTCCTGGTGTTTAGCCCTGGTTTAGTCCTGGTTTAGGTTTAGTCCTGATCTAAAGGTGACCTCCATCTCCGTCTGAACCATGAAAACCAGCACTGACCTGGAGGAAGCATGGTCCATGGAAAGTCCTGGTTTGGTTCTGGGTTAGGCCTGGTCTAGGTCCTGGTTGGGTGCTGGTTTAGACCTGGTTTAGTCCCGGTTTAGACCTGGTTCAGTCCCTTTCTCTCTCTCGTGGAGCTGGTGCTGCAGTGATTCTGTGTTTTTCCCTCCATTGCACTCTCTCGCCTCCGTCTGCAGCTCACCCTCCTCCTGCTCTGACCCCTCCCCCTCCTGTTCTTGTCTCCTAGCTCATCGTCTCCTTTCCTAGGTTCTTGCGCCCTTCTCTTGCGCAGTAAACCAGGACTAAACCAGGACTAAACCAGGACTAAACTTCCAGACAGGATGGAAATGTCATGTTGGCTGTGGATATTGAGTGGGCCAACCTCTGGTTACAGGGTGAATAGGCCAACCACAAATTTAACACACTGGCACCAGCAGGAGGCCGGTCCATGTTTAGTCCCGACTCTGGGCACCAGCAGGAGGCCGGTCCATGTTTAGTCCCGACTCTGGCACCAGCAGGAGGCCCGTCTCCGAGGTCCTCAGAGTCCAGCCATATGAACCAGAGATGGTTCATATGGCACTAACATGTCAGATGTACTTTGGTGCTAGGCCATGGAGAGACTTTTACACAAGCAGAGCGGCTTTAAAGTCTATTCTCTGAGACTCAAGGGGCCTCCACACCGCGGCGGCCGAAGTGTCCAGTTTACATTCAAAGTCAATATAAACGCGATTCGAGCACGTAGTGCGTTTCCCGTGGCGCGATTCCTTTTTTCCATTCCGTTTTTGCGGCGTGATTGGTGCATTTTCTTACGCTCTCGACACTTTGAGCGCTCGTATGAGGCGACCGAGGCAGCCAAAGCGGCTGGCGCGACATGTTCAGATTTGTTCAGGTTTCTGCAGCAGATGCGCCGCAGCAGCCAATCAGAGATGGCGTGCTACACACGACCCGGAAAAAGACCCAAAACAAACCACGCAAGATAAAAAAAATCCTCAAAAAGCAGCAAATAATGATATTGACTAAACTCTGCTCACCTCTGAAGTATCTGCGGGTCTCACACGGGCCCCGGAGCCCATCGCCTCCGCTTTTGGACTTTTTAAAGTTAATAAACCAAAGCCATGCTCCAACATTAAACTCCATTTACATTATGAGAAAAGCAACACAGCACAACTCCTCCACTGAGAATGTGCGCAGGACGACTCGGACGCACGTCTGCTGCTGAGTGCATATTACGGACATGAGTCCGGGGCGTCGAGAACACGCGTCTGGTGCGTTTGTCTTTCAAATGTACACGCGCTCAAATTCTGCGTCGGGCGCGATTTGGCTGCCGCGGTGTGTACGTAGCTTCACCCTTGCAGGTGTCTGACTCAGTGTCGCTGTCCGGTGCTGGACTTTGCCCTTGGGTCCTTCTGGAGTTGTTCAGTGCTGGACTTTGCCCTGGGGTCTCTAGAGCTGTCCAGTGCTGGACTTTGCCCTTGGGTCCTTTTAGAGCCGTCTAGTGCTGGACTTTGCCCGTGGGTCCTTCTGGAGCTGACCAGTGCTGGACTTTGCCCTGGGGTGTTTCTGGAGCTGTCCAGTGCTGGACTTTACACTGGGGTCTCTGGAGCTGTCCAGTGCTGAAGCTGGTCTCAATAAAGCTCACGTCTGAGTTTGAACACAAACTCAGGAGCCACAGTCAAACATCAGCTTTCGTGTTCAACAGATGAAACACAGCATTAATTATGACTCATGAATCATAACTGGCCACGCCATCATGTCCGGGCCACGCCCCCTCAGCTGCGCCCTGATGACACGCCTCAAAAACAGAAACAGCTTTTATTGTTTAAAGCAAACGTGTCCTCGACTTTCACATTCTTTATGTTCATTAAAGTCACACTTTTATTATGTTTATTATGTCACAACAACAGAGAATTTCAAACATTTGATTCATAAGATTCATAAAAACATTTACACAATATTTAAAACAAATATTTGACCAAACATTTTAAAAATGTTACGAAAGATCAGGAAGAAAGAATAACTTTGAAAAGAATCTGGCCTCCACAACTGAACACCAGAACCGGGACCAGGACCGTAACAAAGCAGATGTTTTTATGCAGTAAAATAATAAGTAAAATTAAGCCATAAAAACATCATCTTTGACTTCAGAAGAAACAAAGATGATAAAACGTTTCAGACTTAACGACCTTCAATGTTCTTAATGTTCAACATGAAATGTGCCGTTTGTCTTTGTCCCTTGAACTGACGTCACGTGGTCTTTAACAAACATCTCCTTTGTTACCATCAAAACTGAGCCCCAAAATATCCTTTTTCATTTATCGAGGGAAAAATCGTTATAGATGTTATGGTAACGCTTTCCCAGCATGCACCGCTCCACATGTAGGTTTAGGGGGACATTACTGTCCACACGGGGACATGTAGGTTTAGGGGGACGTTACTGTGGGTTTAGGGGGACATGTAGGTTTAGGGGGACATTACTGTAGGTTTGGGGGACATTACTGTAGGTTTAGAGGGCCATGTAGGTTTAGGGGGACGTTACTGTAGGTTTAGAGGGCCATGTAGGTTTAGGGGGACATTACTGTAGGTTTAGGGGGACATGTAGGTTTAGGGGGACATTACTGTAGGTTTAGAGGGCCATGTAGGTTTAGGGGGACATTACTGTAGGTTTAGAGGGCCATGTAGGTTTAGGGGGATATTACTGTAGGTTTAGGGGGACATTTGTCCATTTTCCCTTTTCGTTTATGCAAAAGGTTCAAATGAAGCGGTGGAAAGTAAAGTACAACATTAAAAGTACTTCAGTCACATTTACAGTGAATACTTTTTACTTTTAGAGCCAAATCTCTTTAAAAAGTAGAAAGTACTTTTCCTGACTGTTTTTTGCACTGCTGCAGATTGAGCAAATCAAAATACACAAATAAAATATGGAAATAAATAAAAAGTTTAAATTGTTTCTATTGAACAAAATCTGGTTTTACTTTTGAGTCATTTCCACCAAAGATGATCAGAAACTTTGAAAAGAATAAACGTTTGAAACTTCAAAGTTTTAAAAAGAGTTTAAGAGTTTTTAAGAGTTTAAAGAATGTAATAAAGTTTAGGGCGTGGCGAGCGGGTCCTTTTGGGGCGTGTGCAGCTCGGAGCCTGAAACAGAACACAAGGTCAAACTCTGAAACGTCCAGAACAGAAGCAGCAAAGGATTCTGGGAAAAGCTACAACTCAAACAGTTCTTTTCCTGAGACCTTTGGACCAAATAAAACAGAAAATCTGAAGCTTCTGGAGTTATTTATGAATAAAGTGTTTTATTGATGAAAATCTGAAATAGGCCGTGACGTTAAATCCACTTCATCTGCAGCACCTGGACTCCACCTGCAGGTGGAGCACTGAAGGAGGCAGTGCGTGCCGCTGGAGAAGAATGTCTCAGACACTGGGACTATCAGCACAGGGCTGTGTACTTTCTCCCCTGCTCTTCTCCCTGTGACAAACTGCTGCACCTCCAGCCATCACGACACCGCTCTCATCGCCATCACGACACCGCCCTCATCACCATCACCATCACCATCACCATGACGACACCATGCTCATCGCCATCACGACACCGCTCTCATCGCCATCACGACACCACCCTCATCACCACCACGACACCGCCCTCATCACCATCACGACACCATGCTCATCACCATGACGACACCATGCTCATCACCATGACGACACCACGCTCATCACCATCACCATGTAGACACCATGCTCATCACCATGACGACACCACCCTCATCACCATCACGACACCACCCTCATCGCCATGACGACACCACCCTCATCGCCATGACGACACCACCCTCATTGCCACGACGACACCACCCTCAACGCCACGACGACACCACCCTCATCAGGCTCATCTGGGACGGGGATGAGTTCTACATGACCTCCATCACCTCCTCCATCACCGTGTGGTACGCTAGAGCCACTCCCCTCGGGCAGGAGGCCACTCCCCTCGGGTAGGAGGCCACTCCCCCTTTTTGTAAATTCTAAACTAAGCTCTTTTTGACATATTATTTTGCGACTTTTATTCCTCGTTGTGGATTCTGTTCATCAACAAAGGCAAAAAAAACCTTTGATTCTGAAATAATAATGTGACTTTAGTTTGTATTTTGAAGGTGAAGAACGAGAGTCGCCTCAGAGTTTAGAGTGTGTTTTTTTACCTTTGGCCTGGTCCTGGTCAGAGCTGGCGTCTGATTGGCTAGGAGGTCTGTATGGAGGCGGGTCTCGCTGAGGGGGCGGGGCAAAGTCTGGGTTCTGTTAAATTAAAATAAATATAATTTAACACATTTTGTTAAAAGCTACAACAAGCTCTGAACTCTATCAATATAAAAGCTTTTATTCCACGATGAGGAAATGTGACATTAACAATATGTTCATTTTACTCATGATTCTCCAAGATCATGTCATAAACACAGAGACTCCGAAGGGCGCTGCCTCCACGAGGCAGCACCACCAGGGGGCAGCACCACCAGAGGGCAGCACCACCAGGGGGCAGTACCCACCAGGGGGCAGCACCACCAGGGGGCAGTACCCACCAGGAGGCAGCACCACCCACCAGGAGGCAGCACCCACCAGGAGGCAGCGGTGGTCACTCACCGGAGACTGGCTCCTCTTGGCTCGGTGTTGACTGTAACTCGGGGCCAGAACTGACACAGGCTGAAACAAACGATACAAGAAAAAATAAACATTAATTAAATAAACAGAAGAATTTCATGAAATGTACAATAGTCAGTTGATTTCACATTTTTTGGTTTGATCATTTTATATTTTATGTGTTGATGATGAAGAATAGAAATAAAATATGAGTAAATCCTGATCATCAAATATGTTTGTTCAGTGTTCTCAGGACGCCGTGGGCGGAGCTAGCAAAAAGTACTTGAAACATTTGCATCAGACTCCGCCTCTCAGGAGTGGCGTGTTCTCAGACGCTTTTACAAAATAAAGCGGCGCTTCTAACGACGAGCTCCTGAGGGGCGGAGCGTGATCATGTTGGCTTTTGGGCGGCGCTCCTCGCCCGCGCTGCCCGTGGCACCTGAACGCGCGAGAGGTATCTTTCGAGCATGGCAGGGGTCTGCGGCCGCATGGCGGGGGCCCGCGGCCGCATGGCGGGGGCCCGAGGTCGCATGGCGGGGGTCCGCGGCAGCATGGCTGGGGCCCCTGGCAGCTGAGGACCCCTCAGCCAGAACACTGCTGTTTATTCATTTCCTTTGACTTTCATGTTCTGGATGAAGTATTACACTTAAATATAATGTATAATTATAACTCATTATTTGTGTAAAGTCACAATGACATAAAAAAGTGTGTTTCAGCTCAGACTATTATTAGGCTGAGCAAAATAATGTCTGTTTGCTGTAACCCGACCGACCCGCTATGAAACTAGCCGACTGAAAAATAAATATCAGCATTTTGCTGAAAAAACGTCAAAATCTTTTATTTTTCAATCATTTTGCCGACCACCGTGTCAAATATTTTTATCACGCTTGTTAACTTGACTTTCATCTCAAAGGACTGATAACGCACAGCGTAGCAAATGCGCGTCATCATTTTCAGTCCCCCACATGCGTCTGTAACAAAACAGACCGCGCATAGGAGTTGTCATATTGCCTTTAACAAGTTAGTTTGCCCATGTCGGTGCCAGTGAGATGTCCAGAGTAATGCCAGGCTCTGTCAGGGTGTGAAATTTGACTTACGCAAATGCATTCTGGGATTGAAACACGCCCAGTAGCGTCATCACAACAAACATGGCGGCGCCCGTGTCCCCCGCATGTTCCCCCCGCTCGCCTTAGCTACCAAAATAAAGGATAGCGGTGTACAAAAGGTCGATTGAAATATCTTAAAACCGTGAGATTTTGTCTCCCGATCAGGTTGATAGAGACGTTTTCCGTTATTGCCTGTTGAAGCCTGACCCCTGGTGGTCACTCCGACTCAAAAAATGACTAAATTTGGATCTTTTTTTTGCCTTCAAAGTGAAAAAAAATAAGAATTTGCCTACCGACCGAGCCAGATGAAAAATGTTGACTCGGGTTACAGCAAACAGACAATTTATTTGGGGTAGCCTTATGAATAACTCTTTATTATGAATAATGACTCTTGTGTTTTTACCCGTGGAGCGCTGCACAGACTCTGAACCACAAACAGAACTGGACTCTGGGAGGATTTTATCGCCTTCACAGCTTCTTCATGAGACGCTGTCCTCAAGTCCTCTCCATTCACCTGCAACAAGACCTGCTTTAGACCTGGTCCCGGTCTCGGTCTCAGTCCTGGTCCCGGTCCCGGTCTCAGTCCTGGTCCCGGTCTTAGTCCTGGTCTTAGTCTCGGTCTCAGTCCTAGTCTCGGTCCGGGTCCTGGTCTCACCTCCAGGATCTTGTCCCCGGTCTTCAGACTCCCGCTCAGATCTGCTGGACTCTGTTTCAGCACTTGTTTGATGAAAATGCCCTTCAGCTCCTCGCCGTTTCTGAGGCGTTTGATCACATGACGCCCTCCGACGATACTGAGGCCGAGAGACTGTCCAGGCTCCACCCATACCTGCACCCTGAGCCAATCAGAAATGAGAGCGAGTTTAACAGTTTTAACAAAAGGTCAATCCGCCCCCAGGACATGCCCCGCCCAGCAGGATCCGCCCAGGACATGCCCCGCCCAGCAGGATCCACCCCCCCCCCCCAAGACATGCCCCGCTAGGGATGCAGACCTAAACCCACGTTCAGGTTCAAGTCCGGATTCGAATCCAGGGGTTTAGGTTCAGGTCCGGACCTAATGAGTCCGGACCTGAATCCATGCCATTTTTGCATAATGTTATAACAGCATAACACAAGCTACTTGGCTAAATGAAGTTGAAGACACTTGAACAAGGACGACTATCAAACACAAGGCTTAACTGCAGATTGAAATAAACTCAACTTGCTTTATTCACGTTTTTTCACTTTAAACTTACAAATCACAAGCTACTAGCTAGCTGCTAAACTATAGCTTAACAGTTAACACCATAATACATCCATGGTTAACACACATGCATGTGTTTCACTTGAGGAACAAGAGCATGTTGAGTGTTGACAGAGTTAGTCTGGGTCAAGGGTCAAAGCAGCTGTTTCATCTGATACTATGTTTTGCCTTTAGATACATTTCCACTCTTTAATTTTGTAGATCGATTGTTATCAAAAGTCAGGTAAAAACCTTCAAACTGACAATACACCAGTGTAAATAATTAGGTCACAGTGTAAAATAACAGAGTTACAAAAACTAGCATAAAAGTCAACTTGAATCACTATAAAGCAATCAACTTAGCAGTATCAAAAGTAGAATATGAAAATATTTTACACAACAAATCAAAATAATACATCATATTAGCCGCAATAAACACCAGACCATATTTAACAACTGTTGAATACAAATACTATTACAAAATATAAACTCCAATTAATGAATGCAGCAATTAAGCAATATTACTTTGACTTAGTATTTACTTAATACCAAATACATCACACCACAACACAACACAAGTTATTTCATTCATATTTACACCAGACCAAAGACCCAGACAAGACCACGCTGACCCCGCCCCTTTAACACGCAGCCACGCCCGCAGCACATTAACAATCACAATCAACGCAGGTGGCGGCCCCAGCTTAAAACTGTTCAGATAAATCCAGCGATCTCACCGGCTTCACTTCAGTGTTCACATGTGGACACGGTTCCCCGCTGTCTCTCGCATCTTTAAACTTATTTCGCCGGCTTCAACTTCTGCCCGGAAGACGCGTGCGTCACTAATTAGGGTCCATGTGCGCCATTGACAGCGGCGCAGTGTTTACGTCTTTTCCAGCGCGAATTTCGCAATCAATGGAAGGTTTAAGATGGTCTAGATTCTAGAACAAAAAAGGATATAGTATGTGGTGCTAGAATTATTATGAGTCCAGATCCGGTCCGTCGTACCGGTACGCATCCCTATGCCCCGCCCAGCAGGATCGACCCCAAACCCAGGACATGCCCCGCCCAGCAGGATCCATCCATGCCCCGCCCCACAGCCCCAAGAGAAGCAGCTTCACTGAAAAATGTCCAACCTTCTGGGAGGTCCCCAGTGACTGAAGGCCGGAGTCTCCTCTCCCTCTCCATCCTCTCGCTCTGGAAGATCCCTGAAACACACAGGAAACACGACTGAAACACACATGAAACACACAGGAAACGCACAAGAAACGCACAAGAAACACACAAGAAACACACAGGAAACGGGACTGAAACACGACTGAAACACGACTGAAACACGACTGAAACACACATGAAACGGGACTGAAACACACAGGAAACACGACTGAAACACACAGGAAACACGACTGAAACACACAGGAAACGGGACTGAAACACACAGGAAACACAACTGAAACACACAGGAAACACGACTGAAAAACACAGGAAACAGGACTGAAACACAGGAAACAGGACTGAAACACAGGAAACAGGACTGAAACACAGGAAACAGGACTCTGATTGGCTGCTGGAGCTAGCTCACTTTTGGGCTCCCCTGATTGGTGGATAGGTCCCTGCTTGGCCCCGCCTCCTCCGTCGCTCTGTGTTCACGACTTGCACTGATCTAAAAGAACACAATTGCCCCTTGTGATCGTGTTCCGTGCAGTGAGTGTGGCGAGCAGCAGGTGGCGCTGTGGCTCTGCGATACTCACTCTGTGTCAGTGTCAGTCAGCGTGAGCTCAGGGTCGGCCTCGCTCCAGTCTGAAACACAGAACATGTCAGATGCCCTCCCGCCATCATGTGATCACTGTACGGATCTGGACCAAACCAAGTCCACGTCAGGACCAGACCAAGCCAACGTCAGGACCAAACCAAGCCAACGTCAGGACCACACCAAGCCAACGTCCACGTCAGGACCAGACCAAGTCCACGTCAGGACCAGACCAAGTCCACGTCAGGACCAGACCAAGTCCACGTCAGGACCAAACCAAGCCAACGTCAGGACCAAACCAAGTCCACTTCAGGTCCAAACCAAGTCCACGTCAGGTCCAAACCAAGTCCACGTCAGGACCAAACCAAGTCCACGTCAGGACCAGACCAAGTCCACGTCAGGACCAGACCAAGCCCACCTCAGGACCAGACCAAGTCCACGTCAGGACCAGACCAAGCCCACGTCAGGACCAGACCAAGCCCACCTCAGGACCAGACCAAGTCCACGTCAGGACCAAACCAAGCCAACGTCAGGACCAAACCAAGCCAACGTCAGGACCAAACCAAGCCAACCAAGTCCACGTCAGGACCAAACCAAGTCCACGTCAGGACCAGACCAAGTCCACGTCAGGACCAGACCAAGTCCACGTCAGGACCAGACCAAGTCCACGTCAGGACCAGACCAAGTCCACGTCAGGACCAAACCAAGCCAACGTCAGGACCAAACCAAGCCAACGTCAGGACCAAACCAAGCCAACGTCAGGACCAAACCAAGCCAACGTCAGGACCAAACCAAGCCAACGTCAGGACCAGACCAAGTCCACGTCAGGACCAGACCAAGTCCACGTCAGGACCAGACCAAGTCCACGTCAGGACCAGACCAAGTCCACGTCCACGTCAGGACCAAACCACGTCCACGTCAGGACCAGACCAAGTCCACGTCAGGACCAGACCAAGTCCACGTCCACGTCAGGACCAAACCAAGTCCACGTCACGTCGTGTGTCAGAGTGTGCCAGAGTATGCCAGAGTGTGCCAGAGTGTGTTAGATGCCCTCCCTGACCTCTTTTCGCAGATGTCACAGACTCCGGGTCAGAAGTCACAGTTTTATCTTGTTGCTGCACCTGAAAAACAAAAATATAACTTTTATCTTACGCTCTTTTTACATTTAAACAATAATTATATTGTTTTTTGTCGCAGCAAGTGTGAAGGGGCCACATGTTGGACACGAAGTGAAGGGCCACATGTTGGACAGACAAAGTGAAGGGCCACATGTTTGACACAAAGTGAAGGGCCACATGTTTGACACAAAGTGAAGGGCCACATGTTGGACACAAAGTGAAGGGCCACATGTTGGACAGACAAAGTGAAGGGCCACATGTTTGACAGACAAAGTGAAGGGCCACATGTTTGACAGACAAAGTGAAGGGCCACATGTAAGACACAAAGCAAAGGGCCACATGTAAGACACAAAGCGAAGGGCCACATGTTGGACAGACAAAGTGAAGGGCCACATGTTTGACAGACAAAGTGAAGGGCCACATGTTGGACAGACAAAGTGAAGGGCCACATGTTGGACAGACAAAGTGAAGGGCCACATGTTTGACAGACAAAGTGAAGGGCCACATGTTTGACAGACAAAGTGAAGGGCCACATGTAAGACACAAAGCGAAGGGCCACAGGTTGGACAGACAAAGTGAAGGGCCACATGTTGGACAGACAAAGTGAAGGGCCACATGTTTGACAGACAAAGTGAAGGGCCACATGTTGGACAGACAAAGTGAAGGGCCACATGTTGGACAGACAAAGTGAAGGGCCACATGTTTGACAGACAAAGTGAAGGGCCACATGTTTGACAGACAAAGTGAAGGGCCACATGTTTGACAGACAAAGTGAAGGGCCACATGTTGGACAGACAAAGTGAAGGGCCACATGTTTTACAGACAAAGTGAAGGGCCACATGTTGGACAGACAAAGTGAAGGGCCACATGTTTGACAGACAAAGTGAAGGGCCACATGTTTGACAGACAAAGTGAAGGGCCACATGTTGGACAGACAAAGTGAAGGGCCACATGTTTGACAGACAAAGTGAAGGGCCACATGTAAGACACAAAGCAAAGGGCCACATGTAAGACACAAAGCGAAGGGCCACATGTTAGACACAAAGCGAAGGGCCACATGTTGGACAGACAAAGTGAAGGGCCACATGTTTGACAGACAAAGTGAAGGGCCACATGTTGGACAGACAAAGTGAAGGGCCACATGTTTGACAGACAAAGTGAAGGGCCACATGTTTGACAGACAAAGTGAAGGGCCACATGTAAGACACAAAGCAAAGGGCCACATGTTAGACACAAAGCGAAGGGCCACATGTTGGACAGACAAAGTGAAGGGCCACATGTTTGACAGACAAAGTGAAGGGCCACATGTTGGACAGACAAAGTGAAGGGCCACATGTTTGACAGACAAAGTGAAGGGCCACATGTTGGACAGACAAAGTGAAGGGCCACATGTTTGACAGACAAAGTGAAGGGCCACATGTTTGACAGACAAAGTGAAGGGCCACATGTTGGACAGACAAAGTGAAGGGCCACATGTTGGACAGACAAAGTGAAGGGCCACATGTTTGACAGACAAAGTGAAGGGCCACATGTTGGACAGACAAAGTGAAGGGCCACATGTTTGACAGACAAAGTGAAGGGCCACATGTTTGACAGACAAAGTGAAGGGCCACATGTAAGACACAAAGCAAAGGGACACATGTAAGACACAAAGCGAAGGGCCACATGTTAGACACAAAGCGAAGGGCCACATGTTGGACAGACAAAGTGAAGGGCCACATGTTGGACAGACAAAGTGAAGGGCCACATGTTTGACAGACAAAGTGAAGGGCCACATGTTTGACAGACAAAGTGAAGGGCCACATGTTGGACAGACAAAGTGAAGGGCCACATGTTTGACAGACAAAGTGAAGGGCCACATGTTGGACAGACAAAGTGAAGGGCCACATGTTTGACAGACAAAGTGAAGGGCCACATGTTTGACAGACAAAGCAAAGGGCCACATGTCAAACAAAGTGAAGGGCCACATGTTAGTGTGAACCGCTCTGTGGGGAGTTGTGGTCCCCCTAACACTCACCTCTAACCCTTTGACCTCTGACCCTTTGACTTCTGATCCTTTGACCTCTGACCCCTTGCTCCTCCCCAGAGAGCATCTCCACTCGTCCCAGCTTGGAGGAGGCGGCCTCTGCTCGTCTTCCTCTTCTTCTCTGGTTTTACCCTGTGTCACTTCCTGCTCCTCATCCACCGCCATCTCCCGGCTCCCGGCAGATGAAAGGTCAGCGGTTGCAGGGGTCACAGAGGTCAAAAGGGAGTAACGAGGAAGTCCTCCGTCCAGGATCAGCTCCGGCTCGTTGTCGTCCTCCAGATTAGAGGGAAAAGACTGAACGTCGTCCAGAGAAAACTGAAAAAACAATTAATTCAATTGTTAATTGTTTGTTTTTAAAGTCACACTTCTCATGTATTATAGAATATATTAAGCTTTATATTAACATGTTCCTCCTCCTAAGGATGCAGTCAACTGCAAGTATTTGAAAGGGTTGGACCTTTATCTTTGATCAAACAGATCTTCAGTGTGTCATTCGAAATAAAGAGGAAACAAAGAGGAGAAGAAAGAGGGAAGGAAGAGGAAAGGAAGAGGAAAGGAAGAGGAAAGGAAGAGGAACGGAAGAGGAACGGAAGAGGAACGGAAGAGGAACGGAAGAGGAACGGAAGAGGAACGGAAGAGGGGAAGAGGAAAGGAAGAGAAGAAAGAGGAAAGGAAGAGAAGAAAGAGGAAAGGAAGAGGGAAGAAAGAGGGAAGGAAGAGGGAAGAAAGAGGGAAGGAAGAGGGAAGAAAGAGGAAAGGAAGAGGGAAGGAAGAGGGAAGGAAGAGGGAAGGAAGGGGGGAGGAAGGGGGGAGGAAGAGGAAAGGAAGAGGGAAGGAAGAGGAGAAAAAGAGAAAAGGAGAGAGACAGGACAGAGCTGAGAGAAGGTTTATTTGGACCTGGCAACCCACAGCGAGCTCATTCTGCTTTCTGATTGGACAATCGCCTTAAGAACAGAAAAACAAAACATAAACATCATAAATAAATACTAAATAAGTCTAATATTAATGTTTACTTCAGATCTGATGAAACACAAATCATAGTAGTAGTATTTGCAGCACTAGTAGTAGTAGTACTTGCAGTAGCAGTAGAACTTGCAGTAGCAGTAGAACTTGCAGTAGTAGTAGTACTTGCAGTAGTAGTAGTACTTGCAGTAGTAGTAGTAGTATTTGCAGTAGTACTTGCAGTTGTAGTATTTGCAGTAGTATTTGCAGTAGGAGTATGTGGTGCAGAGCTTGTCCTGGAGAAACCTCTGAGTTTAAAGAGATGAGTCTGAGACAGCACTTTATCAAAGTCTGACTCAGCACAAAATATACTGCGTTCTACAGTTTAGAGGAGAAAAGAGGATGAAATATACTCTATACTACACTCTACACACAACACAGACAACACAGACTACACACTACACTCTACACAGACAACGCTCTACACAGACTACGCTCTACACAGACTACGCTCTACACAGACTACGCTCTACACAGACTACGCTCTACACAGACTACGCTCTACACAGACTACGCTCTACACAGACTACGCTCTACACAGACTACGCTCTACACAGACTACGCTCTACACAGACTACGCTCTACACAGACTACGCTCTACACAGACTACACTCTACACAGACTACACTCTACACAGACTACACTCTACACAGACTACACTCTACACAGACTACACTCTACACAGACTACACTCTACACAGACTACACTCTACACAGACTACACTCTACACAGACTACACTCTACACAGACTACACTCTACACAGACTACTCTACACAGACTACACTCTACACATACTACACTCTACACATACTACACTCTACACAGATTACACTCTACACAGACTACACTCTACACAGACTACACTCTACACAGACTACACTCTACACAGACTACACTCTACACAGACTACACTCTACACAGACTACACTCTACACAGACTACACTCTACACAGACTACACTCTACACAAACTAGCATTACCTGTTCTCCGCCTGCTCCTGCGTCTCCTGTCTCCACCAGAACACAATTTAGACAATTTAACCTTTAACCTTTGACCTACACAACAACTCTCAATATTAAGAAACTAACAGATATGCCCGGGTCCCCGCCCTGGCTCAGTACCAGAGGCTTCCTGATGCCGAGCCGCACTTGTCCAGCTGGGGCAGTCTTGAGCACGTCCACAGCCTCAGACAGAGAAAGGTCACAGAGCTGAGACGAGTTCACCCACACCACCTGGTCGCCCGGCAACAGACGCCTACTCCGCTCCGCAGACCCGCCTTGGACCAGAGACCGGACGACCATGACACAGCGACCAGGGTCCAGAGGGTCCTGAGAGAGAGAGAGATAAACCAGAGAGATAAACCAGAGAGCGGACCAGAGAGCAGAGAGCGGACCAGAGAGTGGACCAGAGAGCAGACCAGAGAGCGGACCAGAGGAGAAAGAGGACCAGAGAGGAGAGAGAGGACCAGAGAGCAGAGAGCGGACCAGAGAGCAGAGCAGAGAGCGGAAAGCAGAGAGCGGACCAGAGAGCGGACCAGAGAGCGGACCAGAGAGTGGTCCAGAGACCAGAGAGCGGACCAGAGAGCGGTCCAGAGACCAGAGAGCGGACCAGAGACCAGAGAGCGGATCCTGGTCTTGATCCTGGTCTTGATCCTGGTCTTGATCCTGGTCTAGATCCTGGTCTAGATCCTGGTCTAGATCCTGGTCTGGACCCTGGTCTGGACCTTCTTGAGTCAAACTTGTACATTTTACGTCTGTGGTTGAGTTCTGTTAGTTCCTTCTGCAGAAACCCTTGGTGAAACTTTAAAACCTTTGTGAGACTCTAAACTTTGCGGTGTGAATGTCTGAAACTTCACATGACACAAAGCGCTCAAACTGCAGCGCTGCGCGGTTGAACGCGGCTGAACTCTGTCCTGAACACACATTTGGACTCGAGCCTAAAACACACTCGTCTTCCTCAGAGAGATACTCTTCAGCTTCTGCCAGAAAGTGTTTGAGTGTGAGC
Source organism: Eucyclogobius newberryi (assembly GCF_026437365.1). NCBI lineage: Eukaryota > Metazoa > Chordata > Actinopteri > Gobiiformes > Gobiidae > Eucyclogobius > Eucyclogobius newberryi. The sequence continues at coordinate 15,287,617 of NW_027316532.1, forward strand.
CAGAAGGAGCCAGAAGGAGACGCAGTGCTTCCAGGTGCAGTCAGGGGGCGCCGCCTCCTCACTGCAGCCCAGAACTACCGCCTGTCAATCACACGTCACTGTCGGAGCTCCAGTCCGACCTTTGACACCGAAGTTTCACAAACAAACATCTCCAGGAGGAAGTAAGTTTAGGTCCCTGAGTTTAGAGTCAGAACGAAAGAAAGTTTCATTCAAGCTAAACCAGGACTGAACCAGGACTGAACCAGGTCTAACTCAGGTCTAAACCTGGTCTAACCCAGGACTAAACCTGGTCTAAACCTGGACTAAACCTGGTCTAAACCAGGACTAAACCTGGTCTAAACCTGGACTAAACCTGGTCTAAACCAGGACTAAACCAGGACTAAACCAGGACTAAACCAGGACTAAACAAGGTCTAAACAAGGTCTAAACAAGGTCTAAACCAGGACTAAACCACTACATTTACAGTAAGTTTCCTCTTAAATCTGGACGTTTTTAGCCTCGACTCTTTTCTGAGGAAAAAGGTGTTTGGCTCAAATTCAACGCCTCAGGAATTAAACTAGCAAAGACGAGACGGAGTGAAGACAGGAGACGAGGGGGGAGGAGAGGAGAGAGGGAGGAGAGAGGGAGAGTACAGGGGAGGAGGAGAAGAGGAGAAGGTGGAGAAACACTGAGTGACGCCGGAAGTGCTAGTTTCTTTTTTAAGCTCGTTCTTCTGGGACTTGACTCAAAAGCTTCAGTTAGATCTGACAGGGAGCCGCAGTCGCCCCGGGGCAGAGCAGCAGAGACTAGGCTGCCGCGGCTCACCTGCAGCTCCAGAGGAAGTGAAATATAGAAATAAAGTCCCAGGTTTCTGTTTAACCTCTTACCATTCGCCTCTTTGGCCCTGTGCACACTGGTCAGACCCACATGTCATTGCTTGTTAAAAGAGGATGTTATGTTCCACATGTGAGTGTGATGCATCATTAGAAAGCTTAGGTCTTTTAGTTTCTGCAGATGTGCACATGAACACTGTCAGGGCTTCAGAACTCACACTACAGAAGCACAAACATTTAAAATACATCCTTTTTTTTACTCTCGCCTGAAAATTGTCCATTTGTAAAGGTCCTAAGCAGGACATACTTCATTGTGTGCTTATGCTGTTCACTGTACATGCTGTTTATCTTGTTGACAACAACTGTGTAAAGTTTCTGATCTCTGGGAACAGGCATTTTGGTGCTGTTGACCTTTTTGTATCAAAAAGTTATCCAAATATGTGCCAAACTGTTTTATTACAATTTTAGCTCCTCTATGATCATAAAACATACATTTTGATGTTTTTTAGGCCACTAATACCTACTGTAACTGCTAAAAACAATGTATGTGAAAATGTGTAAATATGAGTTTACCCATGAATTTCCCATATAGAGGTGAAAAATAAATAAATAATAATATTTTTGTATTGGTATAATACATATCATATCTAACAAAATGCACGTCCAAAAGGCTAACAAGATCAGAAAACGTGATGCGTAAAATCTGGTGGCAGCACGTTGAAAAAACTGGCTCTTTACTGCCTTTGTGCATCTGGATTGTAAACACAAGCTCTGGCTGTTTCCTAAAACCCACCCACCGTTCAAAAGCTTGGCTCATTGGCTAGAATAAGGTGTCAATCAAAATGTTCTACGTCATCTTAAGCACGCGCTATATGGATGTAAATAATATGAACGCGTGCATCGGAAGCGGCGCATTTTTCCCCCAAAGGCTGTAAAAAACAAACCCGTGGACAGAAACATTCAATGGTCTCGTTCTGTAGCTGATGGTCTTGTTTCATTCTGTAGCTGATGGTTTCGTTCTGTAGCTGATGGTCTCGTTCTGTAGCTGATGGTCTCGTTCTGTCGTTCTGTAGCTGATGGTCTCGTTCTGTCGTTCTGTAGCTGATGGTCTCGTTCTGTTGGTCTCGTTCTGTCGTTCTGTAGCGCTGATGGTCTCGTTCTGTCGTTCTGTAGCGCTGATGGTCTCGTTCTGTCGTTCTGTAGCTGATGGTCTCGTTCTGTAGCTGATGGTCTCGTTCTGTAGCTGATGGTCTCGTTCTGTAGCTGATGGTCTCGTTCTGTAGCTGATGGTCTCGTTCTGTAGCTGATGGTCTCGTTCTGTAGCTGATGGTCTCGTTCTGTAGCTGATGGTCTCATTCTGTAGCTGATGGTCTCATTCTGTAGCTGATGGTCTCATTCTGTAGCTGATGGTCTCGTTCTGTCGTTCTGTAGCTGATGGTCTCGTTCTGTAGCTGATGGTCTCATTCTGTAGCTGATGGTCTCATTCTGTAGCTGATGGTCTCATTCTGTAGCTGATGGTCTCATTCTGTAGCTGATGGTCTCATTCTGTAGCTGATGGTCTCATTCTGTAGCTGATGGTCTCATTCTGTAGCTGATGGTCTCATTCTGTAGCTGATGGTCTCATTCTGTAGCCAACAGTCTGAAGAAAAGATCGATGCCAAACACCATCTTATAAGTCAAAAAGGTCATTTGTTATGGACGGAGAAATGCGCCGGACGAGCGTTCGTTGTGAATTTTCCACAGACAAAAAGGCTGTTTACTTGACAATATCTCGAAATCGGAAAACTTCAGGAAAAATACAAGTGGATATTGTTTTTCTGTGGATTATTACGGACAGAACAAGTCCACTTACTGAAGGATTGAACGTTGATGAGGCCGTCATAATTCGCAAAACAGGTAAGACATTTTGATGAAAAGTTGAGACTTTGACACTATTGGTAATTACTTATTGGGGCATATTATTCAATCAATGAAATATTCGTTTTGTTGAGAAAATAATCTTTAAAATGATGTATAACTTGCTGGTATTGACCACGAAAATAAAAGTGATGATGTAATAGAACTTCTAAAGTCTGGTAATTGCCCGCGGACGGGCAGGTGGGCGTGATCAGGTTAAACTGAACTCTACAAGTCAAATAATATTTATACTTACTATAACTGCAGTTTAAGCGGTACTTGTACTTATTGTAACTGCAGTTTAAGAGGTACTTGTACTTACTGTAACTGCAGTTTAAGAGGTACTTGTACTTACTTTAACTGCAGTTTAAGAGGTACTTGTAGTTGTGTGTACTTGTGTACCTGATAGTCCAGGATGCTGAAGCCGAGGCCTTTGTCCGGGTCTTTGTTCAGTTCGATGGTCAGAATCTCAGAAGACCACATGGCCAGCTCTTCTTCATCACTGCCGTCCTGGCCCGCTTCCTGGCCCGCCTCCTGGCCCGCCTCCTGGCCCGCCTCCTGGCCCGCCTCGCCGTCAGAGGAGGAGTCCGACCCAAACTCAGGCTCCTGAAAGAGGAAAGAGCCAGTTTAATGTTTGTGTGAACATGACTTATCCTCTGAAGGTCACGATGCTTCTGAGAACAAACAAGAACTAATAAGAATAAGAATCTGACACAGAACATGGATTTGACCAAAACTGCACAGAGTTTACACATATTACGTGTAATATACGTGTATATTACACGTAATATACACGTAAATTACACGTAATACACGTAATATACGTGTATATTACACGTAATACACACGTATATTACACGTAATACACGTAATATACACGTATATTACACGTAATACACACGTATATTACACGTAATACACGTAATATACACGTATATTACACGTAATATACACGTATATTACACGTAATATACACGTATATTACACGTAATATACACGTATATTACACGTATATACACGTATATTACACGTAATACACGTAATATACACGTATATTACACGTAATATACACGTAATATACACGTAATATACACGTAATATACACGTAATATACACATAAAATACACGTATATTACACGTAATATACACGTAATATACACATAAAATACACATACATTACACGTAAGACACATAATATACACGTAATATACACGTAATATACACGTATATTACACGTACATTACACGTAATATACACGTATATTACACGTAATATACACGTAATATACACGTACATTACACGTAATATACACGTACATTACACGTAATATACACGTACATTACACGTAATATACACGTAATATGCGTGTATATTAAACGTACATTACACGTAATATATATGTATATTACACGTACATTACACGTAATATGCGTGTATATTACACGTACATTACACGTAATATATATGTATATTACACGTACATTACACGTAATATATGTGTATATTACATGTAATATATGTGTATATTACATGTATTTGGGCCCCAAATACCGACCCGGATCAACCAGACCCCAAGTCTCTTTCTGGATCACTTCTGGTCCCTGAGCAGTGGGACCCCTGAGCAGTTTGACCCTTAATCCCTTTGTCCCAATGTAAAGGACCTGGACCGTCCTGGAGTGCATGTGCCCAATGTGGGCCAGTGTGGTCCAAATCCAGTTTGACCTGGAAGATGGTTTCCTCCATTTCTTTTTAATCAGTCTAAAAAAGGGGAAAAGACCATCACAAAGAAAAAGACACAAACATCACCAATGTTGCAGGAGTGGACTGAGAGGGACAGACATCAGGCACACAGAAGACTTCATTTGGAAATGAACACATTTGACACTTTGGACTAAATGGGACTTTTATTTCATTATTATTGAGTTCTGAGTTTTATGTTTATCTATAAATCAGAGCTGAAGGTTGTGACATCATGTATGTTTATGTCCTTCACCTGTTGGACGTCCCAAACATCATGTATGTTTATGTCCTTCACCTGTTTGACGTCCCAAACATCATGTATGTTTATGTCCTTCACCTGTTTGACGTCCCAAACATCATGTATGTTTATGTCCTTCACCTGTTTGACGTCCCAAACATCATGTATGTTCATGTCCTTCACCTGTTTGACGTCCCAAACATCATGTATGTTTATGTCCTGCACCGGTTTGACCGTCCTGGGTCGTGGTCCTCTGGACTCGGTTTGACAGAAGATCGAAGACAACTTCATCTCAATCTGAAAAATACAAAACGCATTCACAGGAAAGCTTGATCAGCCCAGAGTGATCTCTCAGAACATGTTTAGAGCCATAAAGCAGAACACACACACACAAACACACACACGAGCCTGCACCGTCTTGGACCTTCTCACCTCCTCCAGACTCCGCCCGTCTCTGCTCTCGTCCCGGGGCTGATACTTCAGGGCCGGCTCTGGGTCCCAGTCCTGGTCAGAGTCTTGTTCTAGACCCGGGTCCTGGTCCTGGTCCCGGTCCCGGTCCCGGTCCTGGTCCGCGGCGAGGAGTCGACAGCAGACCAACGTGAAAGGAGGAGGAACTTCTTTGAGAAACGCGATCACCTCCCGACGAGATTTACCATAAACCTGCACGTCATTCACCTGGAAAAGAGGAGGAGTCTAAAACACACCCACAAGGGAAGAGGAGGAGTCTAAAACACACCCACAAGGGAAGAGGAGGAGTCTAAAACACACCCACAAGGAAAGAGGAATTTAAAACACACCCACAAGGAAAGAGGAAGGAAAGAGGAGGAGTCTAAAACACACACACAAGGAAAGAGGAGGAGTTTAACACGCACACACAAGGAAAAGAGGAGGAGTCTAAAACACACACAGGGTCACCAGGGTGAGAGGGTCACCAGGGACACAGGGGTCAGAGGGTCACCGGGGACACAGGGTCAAAGGGTCACCAGTGACATAGGAGTCATCAGGGACACAGGAGTCACCAGGGACACAGGGGTCACCGGTTCACCAGGGACACAGGGTCAGGACTCGTACCTCCAGCAGTTCGTCCTCTGGCCTCAGCTCTCCGTCCTTGTCCACTGGACCTTCAGGAACCACAGACGAGACGTAGTGATGTCCATCAAACGAGTCCAGCTCCACGCCAAGACGCAGCGTGTGCACCGGCAGCAGCTGCAACACACAACACACAAAATGAAACACGCAACGTGAAACACAAAACACACAACGTGAAACACACAACGTGAAACATGCAACGTGAAACGCACAACACACAAAATTGCAGAAAAAGATTCAGTTGTTTCATCTGGACTCAGTTTTAGAAAAAACAAGACATTTCGACTCTCATCCAAGAGTTATATTCAATCTGAGAATTTAGACCTGGAACTCAGATATTCATTCTATTCTGTGATAAGCCCCACCCACCGGGCGGGCCCTCCTGAAGTAGAAGAAATAGTTGTTTGTTTAAACAGAAACTTTCACCTCTTTGTTTTCTATCAGTCACAAAAATGTGTTAAAAAAGAAAGACCATCTTTAAACAGGCAGTTTAAGGTTCAACCTTCCTGTTGTTTATAATGGAATCTTGAATCCCTGGAGAGCTCAACGTCCAGAGCATTCTGATGATGATCAGGTCCTCAGAGAGGAGAGAGTGAGACAGGGACAATAGGAGACTAATAGCCCATTACAGGACTGATAGTAAACAAAGAGGTGTAAGTTTCTGTTGAAACAAACAATTATTTCTTCTACTTCAGGAGGGTCCGCCCGGTGGGCGGGGCTTACCACAGAATAGAATAAATATCTGAGTTCCAGGTCTAAATTCACAGATTGACAATGACTCTTGGATGAGAGTCAAAACGTCTTGTTTTTTCTAAAACTGAGTCCAGATGAAACAACTGAATATTTTTCTACAATGGACCCCTGCTGGAAGAATGAGGGACTACACCCACATACAACACACAACATGAAACACACAACATGAAACACACAACATGAAACACAAGTGTGAAGCGGTCAGAGTCTGACCTTGGATGATTTCTGCAGCTCCTCGTCGTCTTCGATCACAGGGTCCAAGTTCACCACCTGAGGTCAACACATGAACACTATTACACTTAACGCCGATACACTGACCTTACGCATAAAGTGAAACTGACCAGGACGAGGTAGTTTGGTCCCAGAGCCTGTTCCCATTTGAACCTGAGCTCGGCTTCTGACGCTGAAACAGAAAGTCCCGGTTTAGTCCCGGTTGAGTCCCGGTTGAGTCCCGGTTGAGTCCCGGTTGAGTCCCGGTTGAGTCCCGGTTGAGTCCCGGTTTGGACCAGGTTTAGACCCGGTTTAGACCCGGTTTAGTCCTGCTTTAGAGTCTGACCTCTGTTGGAGCTGAACTCTCGTCCAATCAGAGACCTGGACTTCAGCTCCAGAGACTTCTTCAGAGACGATCTGGACTCGCCTCTTTCCACTGGACAAAACACAAACTGTTAAACTCATTCAAAGTGTCATATCTTTATTTAAAAAGGCTCTGCACAAAAGCTCTGACGACCAGAAGAATTATATATGATTATAAATGAAAGAATAAGCCACTTGACCTGAGCCGACTCGTAAGACGAGTCATGGAGCCGTTATTCAGTCAGTTATTGAGTCGTTCTGATTGAACACGTTTAATAATCAATAATCTAAAACTGGACCGGGTCTGCCTCTCCTTGAACCGACACCTTAACGTGGTGGAGGGGTTTGAGTGCCCGAATGATACCGGGAGCTATGTTGTCGGGGGCTTCAAGCCCCTGGTAGGGTCTCCCAAGGCAAACAGGTCCTAGGTGATGGGTGAGACGAAGATCGGTTGATAAGAAGCCCCCTATGATGACAAAAAGAACAAGGCCGTTTACGTCGCCCGGATCGGCGTCACCGGGGCCCCATCCTGGAGCCAGGCCTGGGATGGGTGCTCGATGGCGAGCGCCTGGTGGCCGGGTCTTGCCCCACGGGGCCCGGCCGGGCACAGCCCGAAAGAGCGACGTGGGGCCGCCCTCCCGTGGGCCCACCACCCACAGGAGGATCCATAAGGGGCCGGCGCAGAGAGATCTGGGCAGCAGTTGACGGCAGGGGCCTCGGCGACCAGATTTCCAGACACTGAGACTAACTCTGGGGACATGGAATGTCAACTCGCTGGGGGGGAAAGAGCCTGAGCTTGTGCGGGAGGTTGAGCGATATCGACTAGATATAGTCGGCCTCACCTCCACGCACAGTTTGGGCTCTGGAACCCATCTCCTCGAGAGGGGCTGGACGGTCCACTTCTCTGGTGTTGCCCGCGGGGAGAGGCGGCGGGCTGGTGTGGGCTTGCTTAAAGCCCCTCAGCTCAGCCGCCACGTGTTGGAGTTCCCCCCCGGTGGACGAGAGGGTCGCGTCCCTTCGCCTTCGGGTGGGGGACAGGTCTCTCACTGTAGTGCAGAGTACCCGGCCTTCTTGGAATCCCTGGGAGGGGTACTGGACAGTGCACCGACCGGGGACTTCAACGCCCAATGACAGTGACACCTGGAGAGGGGTGATCGGGAAGAACGGCTTCCCCGATCTGAACCCGAGCGGTGTTCAGTTATTGGACTTCTGTGCAAGCCACGGATTGTCCATAACGAACACCATGTTCAAGCACAAGGGTGTCCATCAGTGCATGTGGCACCAGGACACCCTAGGCCGGAGGTCAATGATCGACTTTGTTGTTGTGTCATCTGACCTCCGGTTGCGTGTCTTGGACACTCGGGTGAAGAGAGGGGCAGAGTTGTCAACCGATCACCACCTGATGCTAAGTTGGATCCGCTGGCGGAGGAGGAAGCCGGACAGACTTGGCAGACCCAAACGCATTGTGAGGGTCTGTTGGGAACGTCTTGAGGAGCCCTCTGTCAGTAGGGTATTCAACTCGCACTTCCGGGAGAGCTTCTCCCATATCCCGGGGGAGGCTGGGGACATTGAGTCCAAGTGGACCATGTTCTCCGCCTCCATTGTTGATGCGGCTGCTCGGAGCTGTGGTCGCAAAGTCTCCGGGGCCTGTCGTGGCGGCAACCCCCGAACCCGGTGGTGGACACCGGAAGGCCCGTCAGACTCAAGAAGGAGGCCTATCAGGCCCCTCTGGCTTGTAGGTCTCCTGGAGGTCATTGACCGGTATCGGCGACCAGGCGGGCCGCAGCTCGTGCTGTCGCAGAGGCAAAAACCCGAGCCTGGGAGGAGTTCGGGGAGGCCATGGCGGAGGACTATCGGTCGGCCCCAAAGAAAATCTGGCAAACCGTCCGGCGCCTCAGGAGGGGGAAGCAGTGCCTCACCCTGGGTCGAGGCCTGCTGACCTCGACTGGGGATGTCGTCGGACGGTGGAAGGAATACCTTGAGGACTTCCTTAATCCCTCCGTCACGACTTCCGAAGAGGAAGTAGAGACCTGGGACTCAGAGGCTGGCTCATCCATCACCTAAGCTGAAGTCACTGAGGTTGTTCGCAAACTCCTCGGTGGCAGAGCTCCGGGTGTGGATGAGATCCACCAAGTCTCTGGATGTTGTAGGACTGTCTTGGCTGACACGTCTCTGCAACATCGCGTGGCAGTCGGGACAGTGACTCTGGACTGGCAGACCAGGGTGGTGGGTCCCTCTGTTCAAGAAGGGGGACCGGAGGATGTGTTCCAACTACAGAGGGATCACACTCCTCAGCCTCCCCGGTAAGGTCTATTCCAAGGTACTGGAGAGGAGGATCCGACCGATAGTCGAACCTCGGATTCAGGAGGAACAGAGCGGTTTTCGTCCAGGTCGTGGAACACTGAACCAGCTCTATACTCTCCATCGGGTGCTCCAGGGTTCATGGGAGTTTGCCCAACCAGTCCACATGTGCTTTGTGGATCTGGAGAAGGCTTTCGACGTGTCCCTCGGGGTGTCCTTTGGGGGGTGCTCCGGGAGTACGGGGTCCGGGGCTCTTTGCTCAGGGCTGTCCGGTCCCTGTATGACCGGAGCAGGAGCTGTGTTCGCATTGCCGGCAGTAAGTCAGACCTGTTCCCAGAGCATGTTGGGACTCCTTCAGGGCTGCCCTTTGTCACCGGTTCTGTTAATAGTTTTTATGGACAGAATTTCTAGGCGCAGTCAGGGGTCGGAAGGTGTCCGGTTTGGGGACCACAGGATTCCATCTCTGCTGTTTGCAGACGATGTTGTCCTGATGGCTCCATCAAACCCGGACCTGCAACATGCACTGGGACGGTTTGCAGCCGAGTGTGAAGCGGCTGGGATGAGAATCAGCACCTCCAAATGGTTCTCGACCGTAAAAAGGTGGCTTGCCCTCTACGGGGGGGCGGGGAGTCCTTGCCCCAAGTGGAGGAGTTCAAGTATCTCGGGGTCTTGTTCACGAGTGAGGGAAGGATGGAGCATGAGATTGACAGGCGGATCGGTGCAGCGGCTGCAGTGATGCAGTCGCAGCATCGGACCGTTGTGGTAAAGAAGGAGCTGAGTCGAAAGGCAAAGCTCTCAATTTACTGATCGGTCTACGTTCCTACCCTCACCTATGGTCATGAGCTTTGGGTAATGACCGAAAGAACAAGATCAAGGATACAAGCGGTCGAAATGAGCGCGCTCCCTTAGAGATAAGGTGAGGAGCTCGGCCACACGGGGGGAGCTCGGAGTAGAGCCTCTGCTCCTCCACGTCGAGAGGAGCCAGCCGAGTTGGCTCGGGCATCTGTTCCGGATGCCTCCTGGGCGCCTCCCTGGGGAGGTGTTCCATGCTGGAGAGACTACTAGACTCTTGGCTGGCCTGGGAACGCCTCGGGATCCCCCCGGAGGAGCTGGAGGAAGTGTCTGGGGAGGAAGAAGTCTGGGAGTCCCTGGTTAGACTGCTGCCCCCACAACCCGGCCCCGGATAAAGTGGTAGAAAATGGATGGATGGACCGGGTCTGGTCCGGATCTGGTCCGGGTCTGGTCCGGGTCTGGTCCGGGTCTGGTCCGGGTCTGGTCCGGGTCTGGTCCGGGTCTGGTCCGGGTCTCGTCTAAACACAAACTCTTTTAATAAGAGTGAGTCTGGATTACTCGCTTTAGAGCTCCTGGAGGAGGCGGGAGGGCATCCGGCACACATTTATCAAACGTGGCGGGTTAAAAGCCAATCTAAAGTTCTGTAATGTATTTCTCTGTGAGATAAGGACGTTCTGCTCGGACACTGACCACAGCCACGGTCAGAGGACAAACGGCCCACGCTCCTGCATTTATCTGAGAGGGAGGGAGGAGAGAAGGGAGGAGGAGAGGAGGGAGGAGGAGCGGAGAGGAGGGAGGAGGAGAGGGAGGAAGAAGAGGAGAGGAGAGGAGGGAGGAAGGAAGGAGAGGAGGGAGGAGAGGAGAGGAGGGAGGAAGGAGGAAGGAGGAAGGAGAGGAGGGAGGAAGAAGGAGAGGAGGGAGGAAGAAGAGGAGGGAGGAAGGAAGGAGAGGAGGGAGGAAGGAAGGAAGGAGAGGAGGGAGGAGAGGAGAGGAGGGAGGAAGAAGAGGAGGGAGGAGAGGAGAGAGGAGGGACGAAGAAGAGGAGGGAGGAGAGGAGGGACGAAGAAGAGGAGGGAGGAGAGGAGGGAGGAGAGGAGGGGACAGAGGAGGGAGGAGAGGAAGGAGAGTAGGAAGGAAGGAGAGGAGGGAGGAGAGGAGGGGAGGAAGGAAGGAGGGAGGAGAGGAGGGAGGGAAGAGAGGAGAGGAGGGAGGAAGAAGAGGAGGGAGGAAGAAGAGGAGGGAGGAAGAAGAGGAGGGAGTAAAGAGGAGGACAGAGGAGAGAAAGTACTGAAGTGATAATGGACAAAGTTTGGAGTTCAGACTTTCCAAAGTACAAATGGTTTTGGAGAAAAGTGTTTAAAGAGTTTGATTTAAACTCAAATATCAGAGTGTTATCAGCCTCATGTGGGACTAAACCAGGACTAAACCAGGTCTAAACCAGGCCCCAACACAGCCACAGACCTCCACACAGACCTCCACACAGACCTCCACACAGACCTCCACACAGACCTCCACACAGACCTCCACACAGACCTCCACACAGACCACCACACAGACCTCCACACAGACCTCCACACAGACCTCCACACAGACCTCCACACAGACCACCACACAGACCACCACACAGACCACCACACAGAACACCACACAGAACACCACAGAACATGTGAATGGCATGTGTGTGTTAAATGTGTGTACCTTTGTCCAGCGAGCGCTCTAGCGCCCTCTTCTTTCGCACCAGCGTCAGCACCACCGTCTGTCCCGTCTGTTTCATCACCTCCAGAACCTCCTGATTAGTGCGACCATGAAGACTCACTCCATTCAGCTGTTCAGAGCAGAACACAGGCTCTTTCAGCTGTTCACAGAACATGTGTAGCACATGTGCTACACATGTATAAAACATGCGTAGAACGTGTGTAGAACATGTGTAGAACATGTGTAGAACATGTGTAGAACGTGTGTAGAACATGTGTAGAACATGTGTAGAACATGTGTAGAACGTGTGTAGAACATGTGTAGAACGTGTGTAGAACATGTGTAGAACGTGTGTAGCACATTGGATTTTCCCTGTGATGATGTAACGACTCTAGAACGTTCCTGGTTGGTTGTTCTTGTTTTGTGGGTGAATAATCTCAGATGTTATCAAAGTTTCTCACGGCAAGGATTCGGTCGTTAACTCTGATGTTTCCGCTCTGCTCTGCAGCGCTGCCTGGAACCACGCTCTTCACGAACACGCCCACTGCATCTGAAATGGACAGAACCTGGTCAAGCGGACAGAACCTGGTCAAGCGGACAGAACGGTCCTGGCGTCATGGCCCTGGCCCCCTGGCCCCCTGGCGTCATGGCCCCCAGGCGTCAATGGCGTCAATGGCGTCAATGGCGTCAAGGCAAGGCCCAGTACCTTGGCTGGTGAGGGGGTTGTATCCGATGATGGAGATTCCCAGACTCTGTCCTGGTTTCTTGCTCATTGAGACCTCGTGGATCTCGTATCCTTCAAGATTCGGCTGAAAACAGAAACACTTTTTCAAAGCTCGACTAATTATGTCGAGTCGGCTAAAAAATACTGCCAATGGTATTTCAGTCGCTAAAAATAAGTTATTATCAGCTCAACATCACAACAGATGCTAAAGAACTAAACCAGGACTAAACCAGGGCTAAACCAGGGCTAAAGAAGGTGTTTACCGTTTTGCTGACGCGTCTCTGTGGCTGAGTTCTCGGAGGGGGTGGGGCCAGTGCGGCGACAGGGGCGGAGTCAGGCGGAGGGGGCGGACCCTTTGACCTCTGACCTTTGTAGTCCCGGGCGACGATCATGTGAACGTGGCTCCCGCAGGCCTGAAGCGCCGACACGACCTGCTCAGAGCTCAAGTCTGCGACGGGAACAGAACCAATGGACAAGATGTGATCTCCAGTCCTCAGACGCCCGTCCTACAGAGAACACAAATATGAACTCTAAAGATGTGATCTCCAGTCCTCAGGCAACCAGACAGATATAAACTGGTGTGGTGTTTTCATGACTTGTTGTGTAATGTTTTTAGGACTTGTGTGGTGGTGTTTTTAGGACTTTTGTGGTGGTCTTTTTAGGACTTTTGTGGTGGTGTTTTTAGGACTCGTGTGGTGTTTTTAGGACTCGTGTGGTGTTTTTAGGACTCGTGTGGTGTTTTTAGGACTCGTGTGGTGTTTTTAGGACTTACTTGGTGGGCCACACTGTTGGGCAGCAGAGTCCGGACCACGACCCCAGACTTTCCTCCAACGATTCCAAAACCAAGACCAGATCCATCGTTCACCAACTCGATCTGCTCCACGTGACCCCACTGAGCCTGAGACGAGAGACAAGAGACTGAGACACTGAGACACCGAGAGACCGAAAGACAGAGAGACAGAGACGAGAGACAGAGACAGAGACAGAGACGAGAGACTGAGACTAGAGACCGCTTTAGACCGGGGTCTGGACCAGGGAGGAGTATAAATGCTACTGCAGTTTGTAGAGTCAAAGTACAGGACAAGTAATGTACAAATACTTTCAGTACTATTAAAACAATACTATTTTACAGACTTTAAAGGGTCAGGTATTGATACTTAATACAGACCCAGAGGTTTAAAGTAACAAAGTATTGCACCAAAGTCATGTGTACTTTACATTTGACTCTGATATTTCTGACTTTTACTTCTCTATATTTGAGAACAGTACTTTCTACTGCATTACATGTTTGAAAAGGAACCAAAAGTAAAAAGTACTTTCTTCAGGATTTTTGAGTTCAAATCCAAACTTTGAAAAAACTAAAATATTCACACAGAAAATGTCTCGAAATGTACTTATTTTTTAAATCCAGAAAAGTTTTGCCTAATTTCTTTGACTTCTCTGCATGTGAGGGGCGTGGCTAAAGCTAGTGTGTGTGAGGGGCGTGGCTAAAGCTAGTGTGTGTGAGGGGCGTGGCTAAAGCTAGTGTGTGTGAGGGGGCGTGGCTAAAGCTAGTGTGTGTGAGGGGCGTGGCTAAAGCTAGCGTGTCTGAGGGGCGTGGCTAAAGCTAGTGTGTATGAGGGGCGTGGCTAAAACTAGTGTGTGTGTGAGGGGCGTGGCTAAAGCTAGTGTGTGTGTGAGGGGCGTGGCTAAAGCTTGTGTGTGTGTGTGTGTGAGGGGCGTGGCTAAAGCTAGTGTGTGTGTGTGTGAGGGGCGTGGCTAAAGCTAACGTGTGAGGGGCGTGGCTGAAGCTAGTGTGTGTGAGGGGCGTGGCTAAAGCTAGCGTATGTGAGGGGCGTGACAAAGGCTAGCGTGTGTGAGGGGCGTGGCTAAAGCTAGTGTGTGTGAGGGGCGTGGAGCTAGCATGTGTGAGGGGCGTGGCTAAAGCTAGCGTGTGTGAGGGGCGTGGAGCTAGCATGTGTGTGAGGGGCGTGGCTAAAGCTAGCGTGTGTGTGAGGGGCGTGGCTAAAGCTAGTGTGTGAGGGGCGTGGCTAAAGCTAGTGTGTGAGGGGCGTGGCTAAAGCTAGTGTGTGTGAGGGGCGTGGCTAAAGCTAGCGTGTGTGACGGGCGTGGCTAAACCTAGCGTGTGTGAGGGGCGTGGCTAAACCTAGCGTGTGTGAGGGGCGTGGCTAAACCTAGCGTGTGTGAGGGGCGTGGCTAAACCTAGCGTGTGTGAGGGGCGTGGCTAAAGCTAGTGTGTGTGAGGGGCGTGGCTAAAGCTAGTGTGTGTGAGGGGAGTGGCGTTTGAACCTCTCTTTATGTCTTTGGCTTTTGGATCATGTCATACACTTTATGATGAAACAGCTGTTGCTAACGTGCTTTGCTAGCTTTGTGTTGCTAACGTGCTTTGCTAGCTTTTGGGCTCCACATAGGTCGTTAGCATCAGTGGAAACACGGCGCTTTAGCAGGAGATAAAGTCAGAGTTTGGAGACAAATGATTCTTTCTCTGCTTTTTGTCTCTTGTTTTGGCCTGAGTCTGGGTTCTCTCTGGTCCAATCATCTTGCTGTGCTGTAGAGCTCCTCCCCATCTCAGGACCAGAGACTTCAGACTTTAGGGGTTCTATTCGTACCGTGTCGATGTCGGAAGGCGTCTGTGGTGCGTTCGGTGTCGTGTCTCGGGCAATCACCAGCTCCACAGATTCTCCGCTCTGCAACAGAGACAGCGCCTCCTGCTGGCTGACGCCCGGCTCCAGGGCTCTGTCGTTTATCACCAGGATCTGATCCCTCTCCTGGAGACCTCCACTCCTACGACAAGAACAAGGTCTAAACCAGGACTAAACCAGGACTAAACCAGGACTAAACCAGGACTAAACCAGGACTAAACCAGGACTAAACCAGGACTAAACCAGGACTAAACCAGGACTTCCGTAGACGCCACTCCACTGCCCCCTCACCAGTGAACATCCAGGGACGGGACATTGAGAGAGTGGACTCACAAAAGTACCTGGGTGTTCATCTGAACCACAAACTGGACTGGACTCATAACACAGACGCACTGTACAGGAAGAGCCAGAGTCGGCTCTACCTCCTGAGGAGACTGGCTAGGTTCACATCTATGCTGGACCATGAGTGTCACCCCCTGCAGGACACTCTGGAGAGCAGCTTCAGTGAGAGACTGATTCACCCTCGCTGTGTGAAGGAAAGGTTTCGCAGGTCTTTCCTTCCTGCTGCTGTCAGACTTTATAACAAACACTGCTAGCCCTGAACATGTGCAATACTGTGTAACCATGTGCAATACCTGTAAATAAGAGTGTTCTATTTTGTTTTTATTCTGTTTACTTACCTGCTAATAGTATTACCTATTACCTAGTCTTGTGCTAGCTATTTTTACTTTATTTGATTCTATTATCATTATTTTATTTTTATCTTTATCTTTTTATTTATCCATTTTATTTTATTTCCCAAGAGTTCTATTAAGAGTGTTTTTTTTTTTTTTAAACTTCCTATAATCTGTCCTTTCCTCCTGTTTCTACTGCGTTGTAACAACGAAATTTCCCCTTGTGTGGATATTAAAGGATTATCTTATCTTATCTTATCTAAACCAGGTCTAAACCAGGTCGAAAACCAGGTCTAAACCAGGTCGAAAACCAGGTCTAAACCAGGACTAAACCAGGTCTGAACAAGGTCTGAACAAGGTCTGAACCGGGACTAAACCAAGTCTAAACAAGGTCTAAACAGGGTCAACCGGGTCTGAACCGGGTCTAAACCAAGTCCAAACCGGGTCTAAACAAGGTCCAAACCGGGTCTAAACAAGGTCTAAACAGGGTCTAAACCGGGACTAAACTAAGTCCGAACCAAGGTCCGAACCAAGGTCCGAAACCAGTCCGAACCAGGTCCGAAACCAGTCCGAACCAGGTCCGAACCAGGTCCGAACCAGGTCCAAACCAGGTCCGAACCAGGTCCGAACCAGGTCCGAACCAGGTCTAAACCAGGTCTAAACCAGGTCTAAACCAGGTCTACCCCAGGTCTAAACCAGGTCTAAACCAAGTCTAAACCAGGTCTGAACCAGGTCTGAACCAGGTCTGAACCAGGTCTGAACCAGGTCTGAACCAGGTCTAAGCAGGCCGTACCTGTGGGCCACCCCTCCAGGCTGCACGTGCTTCACAAACACCCCCTGACAGCTGCTTCCTCCTGGGTTCAGACCGATCACGCTGAAGCCCAGACCTCCAGAAGCCGGTCGAGAGAGACGCACCAGCTCCGTGTGACGGCCCTGACACAAAACAAGGCACATGTGATCTGCATGACGTATCCACGCTTCAGTTTAGATCTGACAGAGCTCCAAGTCCTCTAAGCTCAAAAAAAAAAGCCTCATATTGTTCTCACAATGGAATAAACGACATTGGGACGACAATCCCAGTTTATGGAACGAAACTAATACATTTTAAATTAAATTAAATTATTTTAAACTTTAATTAAATTCAATGAAATCCCTGTTAAAAGACAATCCACAGCCAGTGTCCTTGTTTTTAAAAGCTCCTTATTCATATAATAAAAAAACATTAAATATTTTATCAAGATATTCCATTTGTTTTATGCGTTTTGTGCAATCGTGAAAAATTTGTTCTACCTCTTTAAAATGTGATTCATTGTCAAGCATTAGTAGAGGTGCTAACCACTATGCCACCACTGAATTATGGACTTTAATGGAGCGTATTCATTTAAAAATAAAATTGCCACAAAGGGATTAAATAATATAAAAGTATGCTTATTGGCATGGTAACGCTCGGGGGAGGGGCTTGAAACTTTCCTTTGGCTCAAGCCAACAACAACTAACTGCCACTGCTATGCAGATGACACTCAGCTGTATTTATCGATGAAACCTGATCAGAGCGGTCAAGTAGACAGACTTAGTGCTTGTGTGAGGGAGATAAAACCCTGGATGACACTTAATGATCTGCTTCTTAACCCTGAAAAAACCGAGGTCATTGTGCTTGGCCCTAAGCATCTACGAGACGCTCCATCTGAGCAGATAGTCACACTGGACAATGTTAGTGTAGCCTCCAGTTCTACTGTAAGAAATCTTGGAGTCTTATTTGACCAGGAGCTCTCATTTAAAGCTCATATAAATCAAGCTTGTAAAACAGCCTATTTCCATTTGCGCAACATAGCCAAAATCAGAAGAATCCTGCCTAAAAGTGATGCCGAAAAACTTATCTATGCATTTGTAACGACTAGATTAGACTACTGTAACTCCCTGCTCGCAGCGTGTCCTAAAAGCTCCATAAAAAGCTTTCAACTGGTTCAAAATGCAGCAGCAAGATTACCAACAGGAACAAAAAGAAGAGAGCACATTACACCAGTGCTGAAGTCTCTTCACTGGCTCCCCGTCGAGTTTAGAATCAAATTTAAAATTCTACTCCTGACCTGCAAAGCCATAAATGACATGGCCCCATCCTACCTCAAAGATGCTATAGTACCATATCATCCAAACAGAGCTCTTCGCTCTCAGAATGCTGGCCTTCTGGTGGTCCCAAGAGTCTCTAAAAGTACTGTAGGACGTAGAGCGTTTAGCTACCAAGCGCCTGTGTTATGGAATCAGCTCCCGACCCATGTTAAATATGCTGACATCTCTTCATTTAAGTCCTCATCTGCCTGAAGAGTGGGTCCAGCTCCAGTCTCCCTCGCGTCCGTTTGTCCGTCTGTGAGAGTCGGATCTCTCCTTCACTGGAACTCCTCCAGGTTTCTACGCTTTTTTCCCCAAGAGGTTTTTTTTGTAGTTTTTTCTGGCCGAGAAGGAGAGTCTAAAGGACAGAGGACCCCGGGACATCGTCCCTCGCCACCACAGACATGTTGATTCGGCACTCAGAGGCGACTGTTGTTGTGATTTTGGGCCTTACAGAAGTAAATTGATTTGAACAAACAGATTTGTGAAGAACAAAAAAGCATTTACAGGTAAGATTACGCTCTGGAACTACATATCACCTCTTCTCTCTTTCCCTCCCTCTCCCTCTGGGCCGCTCTGGTGGAGCGTCCAAAGCGTCTGATGCACAAACTCCTCTGACGTGTTGCCCCACTGTTTGAGAAGGACTGCTCTAGCCAGTCACGGGCACAAAACTTAGCGAGATCATCAATCCATTTCTTGACAGTGATCGCCTTGAATGTCCCTGCAGCCGCTGGTTGTTGTTTGTGTTTGACAGCGGCAGCGTGGTGTTTATCTGCCATGATTTTCTCAGCGCGCACATGCGCTCCGCTGTCTTCCACCGCTGGACTGTAGTGTAGCGTGCCCGGTTTGTGCATAGGAATCGCTTTGGGTATGTTCACCGCGTTGTTTTTGCCAAATGAGCGTCGGTCAGTATGTCCGGAGCCTTGATTTTGGAGTTGGTCAAAACAGATTTTTTTGTGTCGGTCATTGACCGTGTCCGACCCGTTATTTCGAGGCTTGTAATACCCATTATAACTGCTAAAAACAATGTATGTGAAAATGTGTAAATATGAGTTTACTCAAAACGTTATGCGTAAAATGTTTTTACAGCCTTACGCACGTGAATACAGAGGATCATGTGTGTGGGACCCCTAAGTCCCGCCCCGCATTCTAAAGATATTCTTATTGGCTAGAATAATATGTCAATCATAGTCCGCAAAGTCACTGCTAACGTTAGCTATGTGGCTAAAAACACGTTAGCTTCGCGCGTCGGAAGCGGCGCATTTTTTTTCTCCGGAGGCTGTAGAGAACAAACCTGTGGATGGTCTCATTCTGTAGGTAACAGTCTGAAGAAAAGATCGATGCCAAACACCATCTTATAAGTCAAACAGGTCATTTGTTATGGACGGAGAAATGCGCCGGACGAGCCTAAATCCTGAATATCGTCAGAGAAGAAAACTTTCTTTACTTGACAATATCTCGAAATCGGATAACTTCAGGAAAAATACAAGTGGTTATTGTTTTTCAATGGTACCTTACGGACAGACTGAGAACAAGGATGTACAGAATTAAAGCCATTTTGTCCATCATAAACAGCAAACAGGTAGGACATGCGTTTGTAAAAGTTGAGACTTTCTCACAAACTATTGGCAATTGCTTCTGTGGGCATATTATTCAATGTAAATCAATGACATATTCGTTTTGTTGAGAAAATAAGCTTTAAAATGATGTATGGCTTGCTGGTATTGACCACGGATATAAAAGTGATGATTTAAGAGAATATTTGAGATGGGGAAAATGCGCGCCGGCGCGCAGGTAGATGGTAACAGGTTAAAAACACAGAGTCCAAAATGTCCAACCTTCGCGCTGGCAACGATCCACTTCTGCAGATCAGAGGCTGTGGGTGGGGTCTGCTGAGCACTCTGCGCGCTGTGATTGGACAGAGGGGATGTAAGGGACGGAGTCACAGAGCCGAGGACGAGCTGGCCTTTCGAAGAGAAACTGAAGCCACTGTGAGCGTCTGCGGCTAAACTGTTCAACTGAGAGAGGAGACGTTTGCATTTACTGAAGAGAAAGTAGCATTAGCATTAGCATCAGCATCCGCACTAGCATTAGCATCCGCACTAGCATTAGCATCCGCACTAGCATCCGCATCCGCACTAGCATTAGCATCAGCACTAGCATTAGCATCAGCACTAGCATTAGCATCAGCATCAGCACAAGCATTAGCATCCGCATTAGCACCAGCGCCTCACCTGATAACGCAGCTGCTTGATGGAGCATTAGTATCAGCACGAGCATTAGAATCAGCATTAGCATTAGCACCAGCATTAGCGCCTCACCTGATGGCGCAGCTGCTTGATGGAGCTCTGCAGCGTCAGGATGTGGTTGAACAGTGGACTCTGTAGCGTCTCTCTCAGGTTCCTCATGTTGTCGCTGTGAGTCCATTCTTCTCTCTGGACCAGTTTGGACTGAAGTCTGTCCAGAGCCGCCAGGACCTGCTGCCGCTCCAGCGAGGACACTGACATGCCACAGACACGGGTCAGTATGATAACAGACACGTTTGGACACTGACACGCCAAAGACACGAGTCAGTATGATAGACGCAATCAGACACTGACACGCCACTGACACAGATCAGTATGATAACAGACACGTTTAGACACTGACACGACAAAGATACGGGTCAGTATGACAACAGACACGCCACAGACACGTTTAGACACGCCACAGACATGGGTCAGTATGATAACAGACACGTTTAGACACTGACACGCCACAGACACGGGTCAGTATGATAACAGACACGTTTAGACACAGACACGACACAGACACGGGTCAGTATGATAGACACGTTTAGACACTGACACGCCACAGACACGGGTCAGTATGATAACAGACACGTTTAGACACAGACACAACAGACACGGGTCAGTATGATAACAGACACGTTTAGACACAGACACGGGTCAGTATGATAACAGACACGTTTAGACACTGACACGCCAAAGACACGGGTCAGTATGATAGACACGATCAGACACTGACACGCCACAGACACGGGTCAGTATGATGACAGACACGTTTAGACACTGACACGCCAAAGACACGGGTCAGTATGATAGACACGATCAGACACTGACACGCCACTGACACAGATCAGTATGATAACAGACACGTTTAGACACTGACACGCCAAAGATACGGGTCAGTATGACAACAGACACGCCACAGACACGTTTAGACACGCCACAGACATGGGTCAGTATGATAACAGACACGTTAAGACACCGACACAGACAAGTTTAGACACTGACACACCACAGACACGGGTCAGTATGATAACAGACACGCTTAGACACTGACACACCACAGACACGGGTCAGTATGATAACAGACACGTTTAGACACAGGTCAGTATGATAACAGACACGTTTAGACACTGACACGACACAGACACGGGTCAGTCTGATAACAGACACATTTAGACACTGACACGACACAGACACGGGTCAGTATGATAACAGACACGTTTAGACATGGACACGCCACAGACACGGGTCAGTTTGATAACAGACACGTTTAGACACAGACAGTATAACAGACACATTAGAGTCACCTGTCGGGACGTTTTCAAACATTGTCACTGCTCTCGGCCCCAAAACCTAAAAAAAGCAAAATCAAAATTTAAATTGCTGCCTCCTCCTTCAGCCCCTCCCCCCTCCCTCTCATTGGTCTAAACTAACTCTTCTTATCTGGCTTCGTTAAAGACTCAAACTGGACGATCGTTATCAGCTCAAACACAAGTGGAATTTGACCTGCTTTTCCCACAACCTCCCTCTGTTCACCATGCTGCCAGGACTTTAAAACAGGGGCCGCCCTAGTAAGTGGGCTTCATCACATGTCATTTGGTGCACTTTTGGGGGTTCCTAGAATGTCAGGGTGAATACGATTTAATGTGGGGAACCAGCTCTGATTCTCAGAGAGAGGGCGCTACTGCTGCTGCTGCGCGAATGACCAGAGTGCATTCATAATTTTCAGTTTCAACCAATAAAATTGGTTGAGGTGCCCCTTGGAGGCGCCCCTGCCCCCCAGCCCCTCCCTTGGAGGCGCCCCTGCTGCTCACCTGTGCGTCACCCAGGAAGCGACACTGGAGGCAATCAGGGCGGAGCAGGAGGGAAGTCATTTATACAACATTTAAAAACATATTCGGATCAAATAAATGTCCAAACTCTGCGTTTTTTCAGCGGAATGACGCAAACTCTAAACTCTGGAGCTCCTCCCGCAGCAGGTGCATGTTCCCAAACAACGCCAAATATCAACTTCAAATCACAAAGACAAGAATAAAAAGCAATGGAACGATCATGAGACGCGCGTGTGCTGAAGGTGCGGAGGTTTGACGCGGTGAAAATGGCGCAACAACGACGTAAAGTAAAGTTTAGAGGCGCAAACTGTGCGGCTAGCGCAGGACTCATGCTAACGAGGAGCGGCACAGCGCGGCGTTCAAAGTGCTTAAAGTGTGTTTATGTGCGGGGTTTGTGCGGGGAAAAGCCGCGGGAGGCAAGCTGCGGGACGGGACTGCGGGAGGAGCGGCTCAAACCGGCACAAAAGTGAAGAAAAGTGCAAGAAAACTCACACGAAGTGCGAGAAGTGCGTCTGCTCCAGGCGTAGAAGCGTGCGGCGTTCACGGAGCGCGGGAGATCCCATCGTTTCACTTTTATCTTTATTTACACCAGGGGACAGGGTGTCCAAACTTTTTTCACCAAGGGCCGCATTTTGAAACTTAAACGGGGCAGAGGGCCACAAACAACTTGACAATGTCGAATTTGTTGAATGACAAAGTGAATCATTCGAAATTTTGCATTTGATGTAATTGCGATGAGCCTCCACACCTTTAATTAGACCTAGAACATTAATATTAGGTTGGTATAACATCAATATGCCTGAATTTTCCCAATTTCACAGTAAAAAGTACTACTTTTTGTTGTTTGGGCCAACATAGCAGGAAGCCGGAGGGCCAACAAAAATTTGTCTGAGGGCCGCATTCGGCCCCCGGGCCCTAGTTTGGACATGCCTGATTTACACCATATTATAATATAATCTTCTATTTCTCTCATTTTACAAGAAAGTGATTTATAAACAATTCAAATAGTTTAATTTAAAAAATAAAGTTTATTAAATGGTGTAACAAATATTTTTAGTAAAAGAGTTTTTGAATTATTATGCATTAGTTTTAGCTTCTGTGTTTAGCTTTTCTTCTGGTAAAAACAAATATTAAGTCTGTTTTTGTTTTTTCTTGTAAATTGTCTTTTATAATACTTTTAATACAAGCAATTAGGAATTAATATATTAATTAATATTTTACTCTAGTTAAAGTTTTATTTAATTTCGCGTGGCTCTCAGGGTCGGCTCCTGAATTACAAAAATTAAATCATATTTGACAGATAAATGTTCAAATGCTCAGAGTCCGATTTCCTCTTTGTGTGTTTTTCTGACCCTGGAAAAGGTCTTTATTGATTTCATGGACAGTTTTGTCAGTTACTGGTGCAAAGTGAGTTAGCTCTAAGTGTCTTGGTGGTTTTAGGGCAATTTTTTGCATTGTGGGATTTATAGCATTTTTAATGCCCTGAACTTTGTCATTAAAGAATAATGCAAACTCATTACACTTGGATGTGGAAATGAGTTCTAACGGCAGCTGAGCTGGAGGGTTTGTTCATCTGTTACTGTGGCAAACAGGACACGCGAGTTGTTACTGCAGCTTCCAATTATTTCAGAGAAATATCTTTCCCTAGTTCTACATAAAATGAGGTTGTACATGTTCAGCTTCTCTTTGTAAATCTATTTTTGAACCTGGAGCTTTGACTTGTGTCCTTTCCGTTCGGCCCGGTGGCACTCCCTTTTCTGTGCCCTGACCCAATTGTAATTTCTCCACGGCGCCTTCTGCTTATTTTTAACCATTTTAGCCTTCATAGGGGCGATGGTGTCCAGAACATTCAAAACACTAGATGTAACAGAGTTCAACAAGTAATTTACATTAGAAAATGAGACATTTTCAAAGTTTATCATTTCCATAAACAGTGGACCTGTGCCATCATTTATGTGTCTCCTCTGAACAGCTGCAGGACCAGCCGGTGGTTTGGTCAAAGAAGAAATGATCAGACAGAGCAGCATCGACCACATTGACACCTGGAACGTGACCTCTCGTAAGGTGGGCGTGTCCCTTGGGACCTTGTTGATATGTATCTCATGCGTCCCCGCATGTGTTATAAGGGCATCCGTGATTCACAGACCTGTAGTTACTTTCTTTGGTTCGTCCGCCTCTCCCTGAAGCCCACGCTGGTCACGTGACTCCTCCTCGGCTCCAAAATGGCGCCCTGCCGGAGCTGGTTTCGCTCGTCTTTGTGGAGTTTGTTCTTTTATGGCGTTTATTGTCACGTGCGGCTGGTTCTGGCGGAGCAGGTGGAGAACTGCGAGTCTCTGCGGCTCGGACAATATCCTTTTCATCTTTTAAACTCTGCATTTAATCACAAAGTAGCCCGGATGTGGAGCTAACTTGCGGCTAACGCTCGTCTCCTGTGTCAAACAGACTCGTGTTTACTTTATATTGTGTGTTTTTCTGCTGTTGTCGTAATATATTTACTTTATATTGTGTGTTTTCCGCTGTTGTTGACGTGATATATTTGAGGTAAAAGTGTCTGAATGAGGAAGTTTGAAGCTGGCGCGTGGTTTATGCAGATGTTTTGGAGTTATTACTTCTAATCCTCCTGTTTGAGCTCTTTTATGGTTCATCATTTGTTCTTCTTAAAGTTTAAATTAAATTAAGCCTTGATAATGTAATAACAGTTTACACATCTATATTTTAATGTTTGATACTTAATACAGAAATCACTGTCTTCTTTATCTACACAAGAAAAAACAAGACACAGAGAGAACGTTCAAACTCAGTGGCTGTAGGGGGCGCTGCTGGTGCGGGCTGTAGGGGGCGCCGGTGGTGCAGGCTGTAGGGGGCGCTGCTGGTGCGGGTTGTAGGGGCGCCGGTGGTGCAGGCTGTAGGGGGCGCCGGTGGTGCAGGCTGTAGGGGGCGCCGGTGGTGCAGGCTGTAGGGGGCGCCGGTGGTGCAGGCTGTAGGGGGCGCCGGTGGGGGGTGCCGGTGGTGCAGGCTGTAGGGGGCGCCGGTGGGGGGCGCCGGTGGTGCAGGCTGTAGGGGTGCCGGCGGGGGGTGCCGGTGGTGCAGGCTGTAGGGGGCGCCGGTGGTGCAGGCTGTAGGGGGCGCCGGTGGTGCAGGCTGTAGGGGGCGCCGGTGGTGCAGGCTGTAGAGGTGATTTTGTTTTTTTAAATGTCCAAAATTGAATATTTAACATTGACTGGATGAATATATATTTTAAATACATATTTACAACTGAAGTAATGAAGTAAACACACTTTATTTCCACTGTTGTCATGACAATGACTCAGAGGCAGAAAATACATTTGACATAAAATGAAATGTTACACTTTATAAAATATCAGATTTTAAAGGGCAAAACAAATATCTCAGTGACACTGTCACTTATAGACAATAAGTATAGTAAAAAATATATATATATGTATATAATTATAACTGTCACTTATAGTGCAGAATAACATTACAACATGAAGAGAAAATAAAATCACAAACAAATGTTGGTGTTTCATAAAACAGCCTCTGTGGCAGTGACTTGAACTACATGTGAGTCTGATTAGTCGACTTGATGTGACTGTGTTTCTTTAACTTCTCTGAACATTTCTGTGCAAAGAGCCAAAGATCGATGAAGCCACTCAAGAACCAGAGAACTGCAGAGAGACCACCGCCTGGGGTCAGACTCCTCCCCCCCTGCTCCTCCCCCTCTGCTCCTCTCCTCCTCCACCACCTCCTCCACCTCCTCACTCTTCTTGTCTCCACAGTGGAGTATCCTCCTCCTCCCCTCCTCCTCCACCTCCTCACTCCTCTTCTTGTCTCCACAGTGGAGTGTCTTCCTCTTCCACCTCCTCACTCCTCTTCTTGTCTCCACAGTGGAGTGTCTTCCAGCTCCTAACGTCACGTGTCGTCTCTTGAATGGCTCAGAGTTCAGGTTCAGTGGAGATGAAGTCGGATTCAACAGAAGCATCTCCTGTAGAAACGTGTGAGTGTTTCATCTTCATCTACACAGCTCAGACCAAAGGTGAGAACGTCTGAGAGTAGTGGCCTCCTGCCTGAGGGTAGTGGCCTCCTGCCTGAGGGTAGTGGCCTCCTGCCTGAGGGTAGTGGCCTCCTGCCTGAGGGTAGTGGCCTCCTGCCTGAGGGGAGTGGCCTCCTGCCTGAGGGGAGTGGCCTCCTGCCTGAGGGGAGTGGCCTCCTGCCTGAGGGGAGTGGCCTCCTGCAGAGATGGAAGTCTGCAGCCGATCACCTTCTCAGCAGAGGGCGCTTTAATCTCTGTTTGTCCCTGGCTGTGGCTCCAGCGAGGTGCTGGAGGAGGTGAGGATGGACTCAATGATGGCCGTGTAGAACTGCATCATCTCAGGAGCCGCAGGAAGTACATCCTCTGCCGGGCCTTCTTGATGACAAGCTCATGGTGGGCTCCCACTTGGTCCTAGGTGATGGTGGGCTCCCACTTGAGGTCCTGGGTGATGGTGGGCTCCCACTTGAGGTCCTGGGAGATGGTGGGCTCCCACTTGAGGTCCTGGGTGATGGTGGGCTCCCACTTGAGGTCCTGGGAGATGGTGGGCTCCCACTTGAGGTCCTGGGTGATGGTGGTGCAGAGGAAGAGGAGGGAGTCCACAGAGCTCCAGGTTGTTTCCGCTGCACCAGCCGTTCCACCTCCTGTAGACGGACTCATCCCCGTCCCAGATGAGCCCGATGAGGGTGATGTTGTCATGGCTGGAGGGGCAGCAGTTTGTCACAGGGAGAAGAGCAGGGGAGAAAGTATACAGCCCTGTGGAGATCCTGTGCTGATAGTCCCAATGTCTGAGACATTCTCCTCCATGCACTGCCTCCTTCAGGATGTTCTCACTGAGCCACGCCTCCTCGAGAGCCACGCCTCCTTCAGGATGTTCTCACTGAGCCACGCCTCCTTCTTCCTGAGCCACGCCTCCTTCAGGATGTTCTCACTGAGCCGCGCCTCCTCGTGTGCCGCGCCGTACTCTTCTGCGGCGTCTCACATATTTAGCCAAAATAAGAGCAGTCAGTTCGTGCGTCATGTAAACGTGTGTGTGTGTTGTGTGCAGGAGCGGTCAGTGTGTGTGTCATGTAAACGTGTGTGTGTGTGTGTGTGTTGTGTGTGTTTTATGCAGGAGCGTTCAGTGTGTGTGTGTGTGTCATGTAAACATGTGTGTTGTGTGTGTTTTGTGCAGGAGCGGTCAGTGTGTGTAGTCATTTAAACGTGTGTGTGTTTTGTGCAGGAGCGGTTACTCGTACAAAGTGGCCGTGGCTCTGTCTCTGTTTCTGGGCTGGTTGGGCGCAGACAGGTTCTACCTGGGATATCCAGCTCTGGGTGAGTTTATGGTGGACTGTACCACCTGGGGACTGTACCACCTGTGGACTGTACCACCTGGGGACTGTACCACCTGGGGACTGTACCACCTGGGGACTGTACCACCTGGGGACTGTACCACCAGGGGACAAACAGGGCTTTGGGGACGTTACAGAAGAGAAATGTCTTTGGAGACTCAAAGCCGTGATGTGACACTCTGGAGCTACTGCCACCTGGAGGACAACAGCTGCATGTTTACTGTGGGCTGTTTTCTCTTCTGACACGCCTCAAAGACCCTGTTTGTCCTCAAATGTGTCCTGTGGTCAGGAGGGACCAGTGGACGTACAGAAGTCCAGACGGAGGCGACGCAGTTTCAGGTCATTAAAGTTTACAGTTTGCCTCAGACGTTTCCTGCTGTTTCAGGTCTGCTGAAGTTCTGCACTGTGGGATTCTGTGGCATCGGCACGCTCATCGACTTCATCCTCATCGCCATGCAGGTCAGTGAGGGTCAGAACTATAGCCTTCTGTAGTCCTGCTTTAGTCCTGCTTTAGTCCTGCTTTAGTCCTGCTTTAGACCTGGTTTGGACCTGGTTTAGTCCTGGTTTAGTCCTGGTTTAGTCCTGATTTAGACCTGGTTTAGTCCTGGTTTAGTCCTGATCAAACCCCTGCTGCCTCACAGAAGTCAGAATTGCCTCCACTATGGCGGCCCCCGATGCGCTTCAGAGACTGGGTCAGGGTTCGGGACAAGAGAGCGGATTTTGACCTAAGAGAGAAAATGATTGCCTGAGCTGTATCAGAGGGGCCGGTCTTGGTCGCCACCATGTTGGAATTTTGACTTTCATGAGGCAGCGGGGTCTTGGTCTGTTCTTGGTCAGACCTCCTCACACCTTTTCAGACCTTCTCAAACCTTCTCAGACCTCCTCACCTTCTCAGACCTCCTCACCTTCTCAGACCTCCTCACCTTCTCAGACCTCCTCACCTTCTCAGACCTCCTCACCTTCTCAGACCTTCTCAAACCTTCTCAGACCTCCTCAATCCTTCTCAAACCTTCTCACCTTCTCAGGCCCTCTCAGACCTTCTCTGACCTCCTCAATCTTTCTCACACCTTCTCAGACCTCCTCTCGCCTTCTCAGACCTCCTCTCGCCTTCTCAGACCTCCTCTCGCCTTCTCAGACCTCCTCTCACCTTCTCACAGACCTCCTCTCACCTTCTCACAGACCTCCTCTCACCTTCTCACAGACCTCCTCACACCTTCTCTGACCTCCTCACCTTCTCTGACCTCCTCACCTTCTCTGACCTCCTCACCTTCTCTGACCTCCTCACCTTCTCTGACCTCCTCACCTTCTCCGACCTCCTCGCCTTCTCAGACCTCCTCACCTTCTCCGACCTTCTCACCTTCTCAAACCTTCTCCAGCTCAGGACAGACTTTGTGGTTCCTGTTTCAGATCGTGGGTCCGGCTGACGGTTCTCTCTACATCGTGGATTATTACGGAGCTCGTTTGACACGTTTGTCCATCACCAACGAGACGTACAGGAAGCCGCACCTGTCCCTCTAAAGCCCTGGACTGACCCGGACTCATCTGGACTTCAAGTCCCGGAATAACTCTAACCCTAGAATCTGTTTGTGAGGAGCACTCTTCAAACTGTTGGATTTCCGTTGGAGTTGAAGGTCACTCATGATCACAGAACCTGTGATCATGTTTGTTCTATTCCCTTATTTTTCTGTTTATTCTACTCCAGCTCCTCCTCCTGCTCCAGCCCCTCCTCCAGCTCCTCCTCTTGCTCCTGATGTTTTATTTGTTAGAGTTGAGATGTTTCCTGCAGCAGAAGTCTTATTTAAACTGGAGACTGAAGCTCAAACAAAGTGTTGCACGTGATGTTCCTTCAGACCTGCTTCTGTAAATATGTGAAATACTTCAGCCTCATGTATTTATTGACCCTTTTTGTAAATAAAGTTCCCCTCTGTAAATACTCATCTAACTTGTGTTTATTTGTGTGAATATTCTGTCAAAATGAATTGACTCTGAAATACAGTGGCCTTCTAAAATTATGAGATGGTCTGAGATGATCTGAGGCTGGGGAAATACATAAATGGAGCAGTTAAAATGTTTTCTACAGTTCATTATTTTATTAAGAATGACAGGATTTAACACAGAATCAAAAGTTTGTATTTGTGTCAAACATGAGTAATTCATTCAAGAAGCGTCAATAAAGAAGCTTTTCAAAGATTTATTATTGGCATTTGTAGTTTGTTTGTATATCACACTTTTAGATAAAAAAGATGTTTGTTCCTGCACGTTTCTCGACCGAGATGTTTTATTCCAGTTTGGGGGCCACTCCTCCAGTTTGGGGGTCACTGCCCCAAGTGCTCCGATCACTACGGGCACCACCAATACCTTCCTGCTCCAGGCCTTCTCCAGCTCCTCTCTGAGGCCTTGGGATTTCTCTAGTTCCTCATGTTCCTTTTTTCGGATGTTTCCATCCTACGTACTGCAATGTCCACCACCACGGCTTTCCTCTGACCCTTGAGACCACCACTATGTCCGGTTGGTTCCATTACCATTCTGTCTGTCTGTATCTGGAAGTCCCAGAGGACCTTGGCTCGGTCGTTCTCCACCACCTTTTGGAGGATTTTTCCCACTTTGTCCTTGGGGTCTCCAGCCCATACTCTGCACAGATGTTTCTGTACACTATGCCAGCACCTGGTGATGGAGCTCCATGTGTGCTGTCCCTGCAGCATCTTGCACCCTGCAGGTATGTGCTGGTCTCAGGGCCCCCTTGCACAGCCTACACCTTGGGTCTTGTCTGGTGTGGTAGATCAGGGCCTCTGTCCTTCAGACCAGCTCTTTCTAACCATTGGTAGGATTTCGTGACAGCCACATCAGTTATGGTCTGGGACTGGGCCTGGTTCTGGTTCTGGGACCGAGTCTGGGACTGGGACATTCACTGAGCACGTCCTCTGTAGGAGTCTTGTCCTTGATGTACATATGGATCTTGGACGTTTCGTCCTGGATAGTGGCTCTCACACTCACTAGGCCCAACCTCCTTCCTTACGGCTAGTGTCCAGTCTCAGGGTGCTGGATTTGGGGTGGAACCCTCCAAGGTCAGAAGCTTTTGTGTCTTAACATCTGTGGTCTATGTCTCCTCCTGCAGGGTCTGATCACTGGCAGGGCGTGGCTCAGGGGTCTGATCACTAGCAGGGCGTGGCAGGGTCTGATGACTGGCAGCGCGTAGCTGTTTATTGTCCGGGACTTGTTCTTGCCATTGAGCTGCTTCTGAGGACTTGCCTCACTCGTTGTAGGTATTTGGCCGTAGCCTCTTTCCTTGTTTCTTCTTCGTTGCCATTTGCCTGTGGGATTCCCAGGTCCTTGTAACTGTCCTCAATGTCTGCTATTGTTCCTTCTGGGAGTGAGACCCCCTCTGTGTGGACCACCTTCCCTCTGTGTGGACCACCTTCCCTCTCTTAGTCACCATCACCACACTTCTCCAGTCCCAATGACATTCTGATGTCTGAGCTGTAGATTCTGGTGGTGTGAATGTCCAGCTCACTCTTAGCATCCAGCGTGATGTCATCCATGTAGAGGTGACTGAAGGTGGAGGGGGTTCAGACCTCTGCAGAACAGTAGTGAGGGGTTTCAGACCTCTGCGGAACAGCAGTGAGGGGGTTCAGACCTCTGCGGAACAGCAGTGAGGGGTTTCAGACATCTGCAGAACAGCAGTGAGGGGGTTCAGACCTTTGCAGAACAGCAGTGAGGGGGTTCAGACCTCTGCAGAACAGCAGTGAGGGGGTTCAGACAGTGAGGGGGTTCAGACCTCTGCAGAACAGCAGTGAGGGGGTTCAGACCTCTGCAGAACAGCAGTGAGGGGGTTCAGACCTCTGCAGAACAGCAGTGGGGACAGTGCATCACCTTGGGATATGCCACATTTGACGGTCACTTGTGCAAGTGTCTTGCCATTGGCCTCAAGGGTGGTTTTCTGTAGCTTCATGGAGTTCCCTATGAATGCTCTTAGAGCCCCATTGATGTAGTACAACTCCAAGCATTCCATGATCCAAGTGTGTGGCATTGAGTCATATGCTTTCTTGTAATGGTTCCAGGCAGTGTCAGGTGTGTCAGGTTCAGTCCCGTGTGACTCTTTCACCAGGAGCTGATGTTTCACACCTCTGGGATTTTTGCCGTTGTCTTTCTGAGCTGCTCATGTAGTGATCATATTGTGTTGTATTGACATGTATCATATTATCGTATCATTTCGGGGGCCCGGTGCATGTATCATGTCAGGGCCCGGTGCGTGTATCATGTCAGGGCCCCGATGCATGTATAATGTCGGGGCCCGGTGCATGTATAATGTCGGGGCCCGGTGCATGTATAATGTCGGGGCCCGGTGCATGTATCATGTCAGGGGCGGGCCCCGGTGCATGTATCACGTCTGTCCAGCATTATGTACTTTATAGTTGAGTACTTCATGTACTACTGTACTGCAGATAGTACTACCACCAGGTCTGAACACGTCACAAACCAGATAAAACACACATGGTCACTCTGGTCACTGGTCACTCTGGTCTCTCTAGTCACAGGTCACTCTGGTCTCTCTGGTCACTGGTTGGTGGATCACCAACTTCCTGACGGATCGGACACAGTGCGTGCGGCTGGGGAAGAATGTCTCGGACACACGGACCATCAGCACAGGAGCACCACAGGGCTGCGTACTTTCTCCCTTGCGCTTCTCCCTATACACGAACTGCTGCACCTCCAGCCACGCCCCCGTTAAACTAATCAAGTTTGTGAACGACACCACCCTCATCGGGCTCATCTTGGACGGGGATGAGTCTCTACAGGAGGGAGGTGGACCGGCTGGTGTCCTGGTGTAGCGGTAACAACCAGGAGCTCAACGCCCAGAAAACAGTGGAGATGCTCGTGGACTTCAGGAAAGGTAAAGCCCCCCAGCCCCGTCTCACCACCTCGGGATCCCCCATCTCCACTGTGGACTCCCTCCGCTTTCTCGGTATCACCATCACCCGGGACCTCAAGTGGGGGCTCACCATCAGCTCCCTCACCGGGAAGGCCCAGCAGAGGATGTACTTCCTGCGGCAGCTGAAGAAAGCAAAACTGCCAACGGAGATGATGGTGCAGTTCTACACGGCCATCATTGAGTCCATCCTCACCTCCTCCATCACCGTGTGGTATGCTGGAGCCACAGCCAGAGACAAGCAGAGACTACAGCGCATTGTACGCTCTGCTGAGAAGGTCATCGGCCGCGAACTACCATCTCTGCAGGACCTGTACGTCTGCAGGACTCTGGGACGTGCAGGTCGAATCACAGCCGGCACACGGACTATTTGAGCCACTCCCCTCAGGCAGGAGACCACTCCCCTCAGGTAGGAGGCCACTCCCCTCAGGCAGGAGGCCACTCCCCTCAGGCAGGAGGCTACGGTCCATCCTGACCAGAACCTCCCATCATAAGAACAGTTTCTTTCCCTCTGCTATTGGACTCATGAACATTTCCTAAGCCAGGGGTGTCAAACATCCGGCCCGCCAAACTTTTTAATCCGGCCCGCCGAACATTGAACCGTAGTTACTTCCGTAACCGTTGTTAGCGCTAAAACTACAAGTCCCACAATGCCGCTGGTGGCCGCCCCTCCCCCGCGCGGCTCTTCACTGCTGTGTGTACTGTGAGGGAGAAGTGCTGAGAGAAGTAAGACGAGCGTTTGCGCACTTTACAGCACTTTTACGCTGTACTTGTGGATGTTAGAGTTGTGCTAAAAGAGGAGCTAACAACAAGAAAACTAACTTCTGTGATGATGCTCTGTGAGGACAACATCCTCTACAAACCTCGACAGATCAGAAGCCACAGGTAAAAACACAGGTCAGAGTGTAATAAAGTATGAACATGACTGTGTCCACACTAATGTGACTGTGAACACAAACACAATGACCTCATTTGAGTCACTACATGAAACATTTGTCACTAAGATCAACTTAAACTATGAAAATAGCTCATAGTTTGAGCAGAAACATGTCTGTGATATGAACATTTCACATCAGAAATGAGCAGTCTTTCACCTGCTGTACATTTGTGCAACAGTCTCCACAACTATTACTAGGCTGTAAGAAAGCTATTTATTTCTTATATTTTTTATTGTTTTATTTTGTACATAATATTTGGCCCACGATTTGAGAAAAGAGTTTGGTTTGATCGAACACTGTGGCTCATAACTTAACCTTCTTAAACGCTCCACGTGTGTTTGTATTTAGTGGTGTGTCAGTTCAGATGTACAGAGAACTACACAGACGTGGAAATGTTAGTTAGTACATTTAGAAGGTTTTTTAAATCTTGAGAAGTTTATTTTGTTATAAAGTCAAATACAATATTTTTCTGTTCCAAATACCTATTTAACAATATTTAACAATAGACTAAATGTTTATCTCTGTAGATCAACTCTGAAGTTGTAATGCACATAAACTGAAGCACAGTGTTGGTGAAATGACACATGAAGCCTGCGTAAATTCAGCCTGGAAGACCTAACTCCACCCATCTACATCAAGGCCTCCATGGAAGGACCCCTCTCCCCAGCGCCATCATCGCACTCAAGCGGGCGCCCGCCTGTCCGTCTGTGAGAGTCAGATCCCTCACTTCACCATGGACTCTCCCAGGTTTCTGCGCTTATCCCAAAGAGGTTATGCAGTTTTTCCTGGCCAAAGAAGTAGGGTGAAAGGACAGGGGGCGTCTGCACCATGGCCCTCGCACCTGCTCCTCATCCCCAATCAACGCTCTCAAGTGACTCCTCCCTTGCTCCCAATCAGCACCAGGCGGTCGCATTTAAGCCCTCAGGCAGATGGCTCGGCCGCTCAAACCGTACTGCGACCCACCACCTCCCCAGCTCCTCCTCTGCATTCCCATCATCCTCTACCTTCTCTCCACATCTACCACCACCAGTCTCCAGGCTCCGGGGGGAGACATCTAATACAAATAGATCATGGAGTGCCCATGATTGCAACGTCTTCCGCCGGGGTCTGAGCGCCAAATAACTCACGAATAAAGCTTGCTAAACAGTCCATTCTCATGGTCTCTTTGTCTCTCCAGGGTGAAATGTTTTTATTAATACATTTCAGTTTATGAGAACAAACATGTTTGTAATTTCTTTCAATTGATCCAGTAATTGCTTCAAAAACAGCGTAGGCTATATAAAGCAATTTATTTCTTATATTTTTTTTATTGTTTTATGTTTTACGTTATGTTCGGCCCGCAACCCAGCCTGAGCGTCGAAATTCGGCCCGCGGCCCAAAATGAGTTTGACACCCCTGTCCTAAGCACTTTGCACTCACTGTCCACTTTTATTGCACCACATATTTTATTTTATGTACATATGTCTATAACTCTACTTACCCATTTTAATACCCGGTAGTTATTTATTGTCCATTGTTTTTGTATTTATTGTTCAGTGTTGATGCTTGTGTTGCACCAGCAAGGTCCTATGTCCGTGATCCTGTTCATTGATAAATGGCAATAAACTTTATTCTGATTATAGGTCATTCTGGTCACTCAGGTCACTCTGGTCACACTGGTCACACTGGTCACACGTCACTCTGGTCTCTCTGGTCACTCTGGTCTCTCTGGTCACTTTGGTCTCTCTGGTCACTGTTCACTCTGGTCACTCTGGTCTCTCTAGTCTCTGGTCACTCTGGTCACTCTGGTTACTGGTCACGCTGGTTACTGGTCACTCTGGTCACTCGGACGCTTCTGTCTTGCTCGTTTTCATATGCGACAAAACGTGATGAAAAACAATGTTTTTAAGTGACAGTGAGTGACCATGAAGCCGCTCGGACACAGCAGCTCTTGCTCATGGACACAACGGCTGAAGCTTCAGATCGATGTTCGTCCCACGTAAATGAGAAAAAGCAGCAGTCATCACACAAGTGTTTGGTCATCACACAAGTGTGTGGTCATCACAAAAGTTTCACTTACACCAGTTTCAAAGAGAAGAATCGACAGACAGAGAGAAAGTCGAACAAACAACGAAAGAAAGAAGCACAAAGAGCTGCTGCATCGACCCGGGTCTGAGCTCCGAGGGGCCGGGTCTGGGTCTGGGACCGGGTCCTGGGACCGGTCCTGGGACCGGGCCTGGGACAGGGTCTGGGACCGGGCCTGGGACCAGGCCTGGGACCGGGACTGGGACCGGGACCGGGACTGGGACTGGGCTTGGTTCTGGTTCTGGGACCGAGTCTGGAACTGGAACCCGGTCTGGGACTGGGACCGGGCCCGGGACTGGGACCGGGTCTGGGACCGGGTCTGGGACCTGGTCTAGGACCGGGACTGGAACCGGGTCTAGGACCGGAACTGGGACTGGGCCTGGTTCTGGGACCGGGTCTGGGACTGGGCCTGGGACAAGGACCGGGTCTGGGACCGGGTCTGGGACTGGGCCTGGTTCTGCAACCGAGTCTGGGACTGGGACCGAGTCTGGATCTGGTTCTGGGCCCGGTGTGGTCAGGCGTTTGAAGTCCACTCGCTGCAGATAAAAGCACAAAGTGTTTTCTGTCGGAGGAAAACGCTGAGCGCGGCAGAAACTGCATCGATCCAGTTTATGTGAGTGAAAAGAACAATACATCTTCCCCAGAACCATCTGCCCCAGAACCATCTGCCCCAGATCCATCTGCCCCAGAACCACCTGTCCCAGAACCACCTGCCCCCGAACCATCTGCCCCAGAACCACCTGCCCCAGAACCACCTGCTCCAGAACCACCTGCCCCAGAACCACACATCTTCCCCAGAATCATCTGCCCCAGAACCACCTGCCCCAGAACCATCTGCCCCAGAACTACCTGCCCCAGAACCATCTGCCCCAGAACCATCTGCCCCAGAAATATCTGTCCCAGAACCACCTGCCCCAGAACCACCTGTCCCAGAACCATCTGCCCCAGAACCATCTGCCCCAGAACCACCTGCCCCAGAACCACCTGCTCCAGAACCACCTGCCCCAGAACCACACATCTTCCACTGAATCATCTGCCCCAGAACCATCTTCCCTTGAACTACCTGCCCCAGAACCATCTTCCCCAGAACCATCTTCCCCAGAAGTATCTGCCACAGAAATATCTGTCCCAAAACCACCTGCCCCAGAACCAGCTGTCCCAGAACCATCTGCCCCAGAACCATCTGCCCCAGAACCACCTGTCCCAGAACCACCTGCCCCAGAATCACCTGCCCCAAAAACATCTGCCCCAGAACCATCTGCCCTAGAACCACCTGCCCCAGAACCGCCTGTCCCAGAACAATCTGCCCCAGAACCATCTGCCCCAGAACCACCTGACCCAGAACCATCTGCCCCAGAACCACCTGTCCCAGAACCACCTGCCCCAGAACCATCTGCCCCGGAACCACCTGCCCCAGAACCACCTGCTCCAGAACAACCTGCCCCAGAACCACACATCTGCCCCAGAACCATCTGCCCCAGAACCATCTGCCCCAGAACCACCTGCTCCAGAACCACCTACCCCAGAACAACACATCTTCCCCAGAATCATCTACCCCAGAACCACCTGCCCCAGAACCATCTACCCCAGAACTACCTGCCCCAGAACCATCTGCCCCAAAAATATCTGTCCCAGAACCACCTGCCCCAGAACCATCTGCCCCAGAACCACCTGGCCCAGAACGACCTGCCCCAGAATCACCTGCCCCACAAACATCTGCCCCAGAACTACCTGCCCCAGAACCATCTGTCCCAGAACTACCTGCCCCAGAACCATCTGCCCCAGAAATATATGTCCCAGAACCACCTGCCCCAGAACCACCTGCCCCAGAACCATGTGCCCAGAACCATCTGCCCCAGAACCATTTGCCCCAGAACCACCTTCCCCAGAACCACCTGCACCAGAACCACACATCTTCCCCAGAACCATCTGCCCCAGAACCACCTGCCCCAGAACCACCTGCCCCAGAACAACCTGTCCCAGAACCATCTGCCCCAGAACCATCTGCCCCAGAACCACCTTCCCCAGAACCACTTGCTCCAGAACCACCTGCCCCAGAACCACACATCTTCCCCTGAAACATCTGCCCCAGAACCACCTGCCCCCGAACCATCTGCCCCAGAACTACCTGCCCCAGAACCATCTGCCCCAGAACTATCTGCCACAGAAATATCTGTCCCAGAACCACCTGCCCCAGAACCACCTGTCCCAGAACCATCTGCCCCAGAACCACCTGTCCCAGAACCACCTGCCCCAGAATTACCTGCCCCACAAACATCTGCCCCAGAACCATCTGCCCCAGAACCACCTGTCCCAGAACCATCTGCCTCAAAACCACCTGCCCCAGAACCATCTGCCCCAGAACTACCTGCCCCAGAACTACCTGCCCCAGAACCATCTGCCCCTGAATCATCTTTCCCAGAAACATCCGTCCCAGAACCACCTGCCCCTGAACCACCTGTCCCAGAACCATCTGCCCAGAACCATCTGCCCCAGAACCACCTGTCCCAGAACCACCTGACCCAGAACCATCTGCCACAGAACCACCTGACCCAGAACCATCTGCCCCAGAACCACCTGCTCCAGAACCACCTGCCCCAGAACCAAACAACCTCCTCAGAATCATCTGCCCCTGAACCACCTGTCCCAAAACCATCTGCCCCAGAATCACCTGTCCCAGAACCACCTGCCCCAGAAACACCTGACCCACAAACATCTGC
This sequence comes from Eucyclogobius newberryi, assembly GCF_026437365.1. NCBI lineage: Eukaryota > Metazoa > Chordata > Actinopteri > Gobiiformes > Gobiidae > Eucyclogobius > Eucyclogobius newberryi. The sequence continues at coordinate 15,325,785 of NW_027316532.1, forward strand.
CCAAGAACAATCTGCCCCAGAACCACCTGCCCCAGAACCACCTGCCCCAGAACCATCTTCCCCAGAACCACCTGCCCCGGAACCACCTGTCCCAGAACCATCTGCCCAAAACCAACTGTCCCAGAACCACCTGACACAGAACCATCTGCCCCAGAACCACCTGCTCCAGAAGTATCTGCCCCAGAAGCATCTGCCCCAGAACCTCCTGTCCCAGAACCATCTGCCCCAGAACCATCTGCCCCAGAACCACCTGTCCCAGAACCACCTGCCCCAGAACCATCTGCCCCAGAACCATCTGCCCCAGAACCATCTGCCCCGGAACCACCTGCCCCAGAACCACCTGCTCCAGAACAACCTGCCCCAGAACCATCTGCCCCAGAACCACCTGCCCCAGAACCACCTGCTCCAGAACCACCTGCCCCAGAACCACACATCTTCCACTGAATCATCTGCCCCAGAACCATCTTCCCTTGAACTACCTGCCCCAGAACCATCTTCCCCAGAACCATCTTCCCCAGAAGTATCTGCCACAGAAATATCTGTCCCAAAACCACCTGCCCCAGAACCAGCTGTCCCAGAACCATCTGCCCCGGAACCATCTGCCCCAGAACCACCTGTCCCAGAACCACCTGCCCCAGAATCACCTGCCCCAAAAACATCTGCCCCAGAACCATCTGCCCTAGAACCACCTGCCCCAGAACCGCCTGTCCCAGAACAATCTGCCCCAGAACCATCTGCCCCAGAACCACCTGACCCAGAACCATCTGCCCCAGAACCACCTGTCCCAGAACCACCTGCCCCAGAACCATCTGCCCCGGAACCACCTGCCCCAGAACCATCTGCCCTAGAACCACCTGCCCCAGAACCGCCTGTCCCAGAACAATCTGCCCCAGAACCATCTGCCCCAGAACCACCTGACCCAGAACCATCTGCCCCAGAACCACCTGTCCCAGAACCACCTGCCCCAGAACCATCTGCCCCGGAACCACCTGCCCCAGAACCACCTGCTCCAGAACAACCTGCCCCAGAACCACACATCTGCCCCAGAACCATCTGCCCCAGAACCATCTGCCCCAGAACCACCTGCTCCAGAACAACCTACCCCAGAACAACACATCTTCCCCAGAATCATCTACCCCAGAACCACCTGCCCCAGAACCATCTACCCCAGAACTACCTGCCCCAGAACCATCTGCCCCAAAAATATCTGTCCCAGAACCACCTGCCCCAGAACCATCTGCCCCAGAACCACCTGGCCCAGAACGACCTGCCCCAGAATCACCTGCCCCACAAACATCTGCCCCAGAAGTACCTGCCCCAGAACCATCTGTCCCAGAACTACCTGCCCCAGAACCATCTGCCCTAGAACCACCTGCCCCAGAACCGCCTGTCCCAGAACAATCTGCCCCAGAACCATCTGCCCCAGAACCACCTGACCCAGAACCATCTGCCCCAGAACCACCTGTCCCAGAACCACCTGCCCCAGAACCATCTGCCCCGGAACCACCTGCCCCAGAACCATCTGCCCTAGAACCACCTGCCCCAGAACCGCCTGTCCCAGAACAATCTGCCCCAGAACCATCTGCCCCAGAACCACCTGACCCAGAACCATCTGCCCCAGAACCACCTGTCCCAGAACCACCTGCCCCAGAACCATCTGCCCCGGAACCACCTGCCCCAGAACCACCTGCTCCAGAACAACCTGCCCCAGAACCACACATCTGCCCCAGAACCATCTGCCCCAGAACCATCTGCCCCAGAACCACCTGCTCCAGAACAACCTACCCCAGAACAACACATCTTCCCCAGAATCATCTACCCCAGAACCACCTGCCCCAGAACCATCTACCCCAGAACTACCTGCCCCAGAACCATCTGCCCCAAAAATATCTGTCCCAGAACCACCTGCCCCAGAACCATCTGCCCCAGAACCACCTGGCCCAGAACGACCTGCCCCAGAATCACCTGCCCCACAAACATCTGCCCCAGAAGTACCTGCCCCAGAACCATCTGTCCCAGAACTACCTGCCCCAGAACCATCTGCCCCAGAAATATATGTCCCAGAACCACCTGCCCCAGAACCACCTTCCCCAGAACCACCTGCACCAGAACCACACATCTTCCCCAGAACCATCTGCCCCAGAACCACCTGCCCCAGAACAACCTGTTCCAGAACCATCTGCCCCAGAACCATCTGCCCCAGAACCATCTGCCCCAGAACCACCTTCCCCAGAACCACTTGCTCCAGAACCACCTGCCCCAGAACCACACATCTTCCCCTGAAACATCTGCCCCAGAACCACCTGCCCCCGAACCATCTGCCCCAGAACTACCTGCCCCAGAACCATCTGCCCCAGAACTATCTGCCACAGAAATATCTGTCCCAGAACCACCTGCCCCAGAACCACCTGTCCCAGAACCATCTGCCCCAGAACCACCTGTCCCAGAACCACCTGCCCCAGAATTACCTGCCCCACAAACATCTGCCCCAGAACCATCTGCCCCAGAACCACCTGTCCCAGAACCATCTGCCTCAAAACCACCTGCCCCAGAACCATCTGCCCCAGAACTACCTGCCCCAGAACTACCTGCCCCAGAACCATCTGCCCCTGAATCATCTTTCCCAGAAACATCCGTCCCAGAACCACCTGCCCCTGAACCACCTGTCCCAGAACCATCTGCCCAGAACCATCTGCCCCAGAACCACCTGTCCCAGAACCACCTGACCCAGAACCATCTGCCACAGAACCACCTGACCCAGAACCATCTGCCCCAGAACCACCTGCTCCAGAACCACCTGCCCCAGAACGAAACATCTTCCTCAGAATCATCTGCCCCAGAACCACCTGTCCCAAAACCATCTGCCCCAGAATCACCTGTCCCAGAACCACCTGCCCCAGAAACACCTGACCCACAAACATCTGCCCAAGAACAATCTGCCCCAGAACCACCTGCCCCAGAACCATCTTCCCCAGAACCACCTGCCCCGGAACCACCTGTCCCAGAACCATCTGCCCAAAACCAACTGTCCCAGAACCACCTGACACAGAACCATCTGCCCCAGAACCACCTGCTCCAGAAGTATCTGCCCCAGAAGCATCTGCCCCAGAACCTCCTGTCCCAGAACCATCTGCCCCAGAACCATCTGCCCCAGAACCACCTGTCCCAGAACCACCTGCCCCAGAACCATCTGCCCCAGAACCATCAGCCCCAGAGCCATCTGCCCCCGAACCACCTTCCCCAGAACCACCTACACCAGAACCACCTGCACCAGAACCACACATCTGTCCCAGAACCACACATCTTCCCCAGAACAACCTGCCCCAGAACCATCTTCCCCAGAGACACCTTCCCCAGAACCACACATCTTCCCCAGAATCATCTACCCCAGAAACACCTTCCCCAGAACCACACATCTTCCCCAGAATCATCTGCCCCAAAACCACCTGCCCCAGAACCATCAGCCCCAGAACCATCTGCCCCAGAACCTCCTACCCCAGAACCATCTGTCCCAGAGCCAACTGCCCCAGAACTACCGGCCCCAGAACAACCTGCCCCAGAACCATCTGACTAAGAACCATCTACCCCAGAACCACCTGCTCCAGAACAATCTGCCCCAGAACCATCTTCCCCAGAACCACCTGTCCCAGAACCATCTGCCCCAGAACCATCTGCCCCAGAACCACCTGTCCCAGAACCACCTGCCCCAGAACAATCTGCTCCAGAACCATCAGCCCCAGAACAATCTGCCCCAGAACCACCTTCCCCAGAACCACCTACACCAGAACCACCTGCACCAGAACCACACAACTGTCCCAGAACCACACATGTTCCCCAGAACAACCTGCCCCAGAACCATCTGCCCCAGAACGACCTGTCCCAGAACCACCTGCCCCTGAACCATCTGCCCCGGAACCATCTGCCCCAGATCCACCTGCTCAGGAACCACCTGCCCCAGAACCACACATCTGCCCCAGATCCACCTGTCCCAGATCCACCTGTCCCAGAACCACCTGCCCCAGAACCATCTGCCCCAGAACCATCTGCCCCAGAACCACCTGCCCTAGAACAACCTGCTCCAGAACCACCTGCCCCAGTACCACACATCTTCCCCAGAATCATCTGCCCCAGAACCACGTGCCCCAGAACCATCTGCCCCGGAACTACCTGCCCCAGAACCATCTGCCCCAGAACCATCTGCCCCATAAATATCTGTCCCAGAACCACCTGCCCCAGAACCACCTGTCCCAGAACCATCTGCCCCAGAACCATCTGCCCAAGAACCACCTTTCCCGGAACCACCTGCCCCAGAATCACCTGCCCCACAAACATCTGCCCCAGAACCATCTGCCCCAGAACCACCTGCCCCCGAACCATCTGTCCCAGAACTATCTGCCCCAGAACCACCTGCCCTAGAACCATCTGCCCCAGAACTACCTGCCCCAGAATCATCTGCCCCAGAAATATCTGTCCCAGAAAAACCTGCCCCTGAACCACCTGTCCCAGAACCATCTGCCCAGAACCATCTGCGCCAGAACCATCTGCCCCAGAACCACCTGTCCCAGAACCACCTGCTCCAGAACCACCTAACCCAGAACCACACATCTTCCCCAGAATCATCTCCCCCAGAACCACCTGCCCCAAAACCATCTGCCCCAGAATCACCTTTCCCAGAACCACCTGCCCCAGAATCACCTGCCCCACAAACATCTGCCCAAGAACCACCTGCCCCATAACCATCTGTCCCAGAACCATCTGCCCAGAACCATCTGCCCCAGAACCATCTTCCCCAGAACCACCTGTCCCAGAACCATCTGCCCCAGAACCACCTGACACAGAAGCATCTGCCCCAGAACTACCTGCCCCAGAACTACCTGCCCCAGAACCATCTGCCCCTGAATCATCTTTCCCAGAAACATCCGTCCCAGAACCACCTGCCCCTGAACCACCTGTCCCAGAACCATCTGCCCAGAACCATCTGCCCCAGAACCACCTGTCCCAGAACCACCTGACCCCGAACCATCTGCCACAGAACCACCTGACCCAGAACCATCTGCCCCAGAAACACCTGCTCCAGAACCACCTTCCCCAGAACCACACATCTTCCCCAGAATCATCTGCCCCAGAACCACCTTTCCCAAAACCATCTTCCCCAGAATCACCTGTCCCAGAACCACCTGCCCCAGAATCACCTGACCCACAAACATCTGCCCAAGAACCATCTGCCCCAGAACCACCTGCCCCAGAACCATCTTCCCCAGAACCACCTGCCCCGGAACCACCTGTCCCAAAACCATCTGCCCAAAACCACCTGTCCCAGAACCACCTGACACAGAACCACCTGCCCCAGAACCATCTGCCCCAGAACCACCTGTCCCAGAACCACCAGCCCCAGAACCATCTGCCCCAGAACCATCAGCCCCAGAGCCATTTGCCCCCGAACCACCTTCCCCAGAACCACCTACACCAGAACCACCTGCTCCAGAATCTGCCCCAGAACCACCTGTCCCAGAACCACCTGTCCCAGAACCATCTGCCCCAGAACCATCTGCCCCAGAACCACCTGTCCCAGAACCACCTGCCCCAGAACCATCTGCCCCAGAACCATCAGCCCCAGAACAATCTGCCCCAGAACCACCTTCCCCAGAACCACCTACACCAGAACCACCTGCACCAGAACCACACAACTGTCCCAGAACCTCACATGTTCCCCAAAACAACCTGCCCCAGAACCATCTGCCCCAGAACCACCTGTCCCTGAACCACCTGCCCCAGATCCATCTGCCCCAGAACCACCTGTCCTACACCCACCTGCCCCAGAACCATCTGCTCCAGAACCATCAGCCCCAGAACCATCTGCCCCAGAACCACCTGCTCAGGAACCACCTGCCCCAGAACCACACATCTGCCCCAGATCCACCTGCTCAGGAACCACCTGCCCCAGAACCACACATCTGCCCCAGATCCACCTGCTCAGGAACCACCTACCCCAGAACCACACATCTGCCCCAGATCCACCTGTCCCAGATCCACCTGTCCCAGAACCACCTGCCCCAGAACCATCTGCCCCAGAACCATCTGCCCCAGAACCACCTGCCCCAGAACAACCTGCTCCAGAACCACCTGCCCCAGAACCACACATCTTCCCCAGAATCATCTGCCCCAGAACCACCTGCCCCAGAGCCATCTGCCCCCGAACCACCTACCCCAGAACCACCTACACCAGAACCACCTGCACCAGAACCACACATCTGTCCCAGAACCACACATCTTCCCCAGAACAACCTGCCCCAGAACCATCTTCCCCAGAAACACCTTCCCCAGAACCACACATCTTCCCCAGAATCATCTACCCCAGAACCACCTTCCCAGAACCACAGATCTTCCCCAGAATCATCTGCCCCAGAACCACCTGCCCCAGAACCATCAGCCCCAGAACCATCTGCCCCAGAACCTCCTACCCCAGAACCATCTGTCCCAGAGCCACCTGCCCCAGAACTACCGGCCCCAGAACAACCTGCCCCAGAACCATCTGACTAAGAACCATCTACCCCAGAACCACCTGCTCCAGAACAATCTGCCCCAGAACCATCTTCCCCAGAACCACCTGTCCCAGAACCATCTGCCCCAGAACCATCTGCCCCAGAACCACCTGTCCCAGAACCACCTGCCCCAGAACCATCTGCCCCAGAACCATCAGCCCCAGAACAATCTGCCCCAGAACCACCTTCCCCAGAACCACCTACACCAGAACCACCTGCACCAGAACCACACAACTGTCCCAGAACCACACATGTTCCCCAAAACAACCTGCCCCAGAACCATCTGCCCCAGAACCACCTGTCCCTGAACCACCTGCCCCAGATCCATCTGCCCCAGAACCACCTGTCCTACACCCACCTGCCCCAGAACCACCTGCCCCGGAACCACCTGTCCCAGAACCATCTGCCCAAAACCAACTGTCCCAGAACCACCTGACACAGAACCATCTGCCCCAGAACCACCTACTCCAGAAGCATCTGCCCCAGAAGCATCTGCCCCAGAACCACCTGTCCCAGAACCATCTGCCCCAGAACCATCTGCCCCAGAACCACCTGTCCCAGAACCACCTGCCCCAGAACCATCTGCCCCAGAACCATCAGCCCCAGAGCCATCTGCCCCCGAACCACCTACCCCAGAACCTTCTACACCAGAACCACCTGCACCAGAACCACACATCTGTCCCAGAACCACACATCTTCCCCAGAACAACCTGCCCCAGAACCATCTTCCCCAGAAACACCTTCCCCAGAACCACACATCTTCCCCAGAATCATCTACCCCAGAACCACCTTCCCAGAACCACAGATCTTCCCCAGAATCATCTGCCCCAGAACCACCTGCCCCAGAACCATCAGCCCCAGAACCATCTTCCCCAGAACCTCCTACCCCAGAACCATCTGTCCCAGAGCCACCTGCCCCAGAACTACCGGCCCCAGAACAACCTGCCCCAGAACCATCTGACTAAGAACCATCTACCCCAGAACCACCTGCTCCAGAACAATCTGCCCCAGAACCATCTTCCCCAGAACCACCTGTCCCAGAACCATCTGCCCCAGAACCATCTGCCCCAGAACCACCTGTCCCAGAACCACCTGCCCCAGAACCATCTGCCCCAGAACCATCAGCCCCAGAACAATCTGCCCCAGAACCACCTTCCCCAGAACCACCTACACCAGAACCACCTGCACCAGAACCACACAACTGTCCCAGAACCACACATGTTCCCCAGAACAACCTGCCCCAGAACCATCTTCCCCAGAAACACCTTCCCCAGAACCACACATCTTCCCCAGAATCATCTACCCCAGAACCACCTTCCCAGAACCACAGATCTTCCCCAGAATCATCTGCCCCAGAACCACCTGCCCCAGAACCATCAGCCCCAGAACCATCTGCCCCAGAACCTCCTACCCCAGAACCATCTGTCCCAGAGCCACCTGCCCCAGAACTACCGGCCCCAGAACAACCTGCCCCAGAACCATCTGACTAAGAACCATCTACCCCAGAACCACCTGCTCCAGAACAATCTGCCCCAGAACCATCTTCCCCAGAACCACCTGTCCCAGAACCATCTGCCCCAGAACCATCTGCCCCAGAACCACCTGTCCCAGAACCACCTGCCCCAGAACCATCTGCCCCAGAACCATCAGCCCCAGAACAATCTGCCCCAGAACCACCTTCCCCAGAACCACCTACACCAGAACCACCTGCACCAGAACCACACAACTGTCCCAGAACCACACATGTTCCCCAAAACAACCTGCCCCAGAACCATCTGCCCCAGAACCACCTGTCCCTGAACCACCTGCCCCAGATCCATCTGCCCCAGAACCACCTGTCCTACACCCACCTGCCCCAGAACCATCTGCTCCAGAACCATAAGCCCCAGAACCATCTGCCCCAGAACCATCTGCCACAGAACCCCCTGACCCAGAACCATCTGCCCCAGAACCACCTGCTCCAGAACCACCTGCCCCAGAACCAAACATCTTCCTCAGAATCATCTGCCCCAGAACCACCTGTCCCAAAACCATCTGCCCCAGAATCACCTGTCCCAGAACCACCTGCCCCAGAAACACCTGACCCACAAACATCTGCCCAAGAACAATCTTCCCCAGAACCACCTGCCCCAGAACCATCTTCCCCAGAACCACCTGCCCCGGAACCACCTGTCCCAGAACCATCTGCCCAAAACCAACTGTCCCAGAACCACCTGACACAGAACCATCTGCCCCAGAACCACCTGCTCCAGAAGCATCTGCCCCAGAACCATCTGCCCCAGAACCACCTGTCCCAGAACCACCTGCCCCAGAACCATCTGCCCCAGAACCATCAGCCCCAGAGCCATCTGCCCCAGAACCACCTTCCCCAGAACCACCTACACCAGAACCACCTGCACCAGAACCACACATCTGTCCCAGAACCACACATCTTCCCCAGAACAACCTGCCCCAGCACCATCTTCCCCAGAAACACCTTCCCCAGAACCACACATCTTCCCCAGAATCATCTACCCCAGAAACACCTTCCCCAGAACCACACATCTTCCCCAGAATCATCTGCCCCAAAACCACCTGCCCCAGAACCATCATCCCCAGAACCATCTGCCCCAGAACCTCCTACCCCAGAACCATCTGTCCCAGAGCCACCTGCCCCAGAACTACCGGCCCCAGAACAACCTGCCCCAGAACCATCTGACTAAGAACCATCTACCCCAGAACCACCTGCTCCAGAACAATCTGCCCCAGAACCATCTTCCCCAGAACCACCTGTCCCAGAACCATCTGCCCCAGAACCATCTGCCCCAGAACCACCTGTCCCAGAACCACCTGCCCCAGAACCATCTGCCCCAGAACCATCAGCCCCAGAACAATCTGCCCCAGAACCACCTTCCCCAGAACCACCTACACCAGAACCACCTGCACCAGAACCACACAACTGTCCCAGAACCACACATGTTCCCCAGAACAACCTGCCCCAGAACCATCTGCCCCAGAACCACCTGTCCCAGAACCACCTGCCCCTGAACCATCTGCCCCGGAACCACCTGCCCCAGAACCACCTGCTCAGGAACCACCTGCCCCAGAACCACACATCTGCCCCAGATCCACCTGCTCAGGAACCACCTGCCCCAGAACCACACATCTGCCCCAGATCCACCTGTCCCAGATCCACCTGTCCCAGAACCACCTGCCCCAGAACCATCTTCCCCAGAATCATCTGCCCCAGAACCACCTGCCCCAGAACCATCTGCCCCGGAACTACCTGCCCCAGAACCATCTGCCCCAGAACCATCTGCCCCATAAATATCTGTCCCAGAACCACCTGCCCCAGAACCACCTGTCCCAGAACCATCTGCCCCAGAACCACCTGTCCCAGAACCACCTGACACAGAACCATCTGCCCCAGAACCACCTGCTTCAGAAGCATCTGCCCCAGAAGCATCTGCCCCAGAACCACCTGTCCCAGAACCATCTGCCCCAGAACCATCTGCCCCAGAACCACCTGTCCCAGAACCACCAGCCCCAGAACCATCTGCCCCAGAACCATCAGCCCCAGAGCCATTTGCCCCCGAACCACCTTCCCCAGAACCACCTACACCAGAACCACCTGCTCCAGAATCTGCCCCAGAACCACCTGTCCCAGAACCACCTGTCCCAGAACCATCTGCCCCAGAACCATCTGCCCCAGAACCACCTGTCCCAGAACCACCTGCCCCAGAACCATCTGCCCCAGAACCATCAGCCCCAGAACAATCTGCCCCAGAACCACCTTCCCCAGAACCACCTACACCAGAACCACCTGCACCAGAACCACACAACTGCCCCAGAACCACACATCTGCCCCAGATCCACCTGCTCAGGAACCACCTGCCCCAGAACCACACATCTGCCCCAGATCCACCTGTCCCAGATCCACCTGTCCCAGAACCACCTGCCCCAGAACCATCTGCCCCAGAACCATCTGCCCCAGAACCACCTGCCCTAGAACAACCTGCTCCAGAACCACCTGCCCCAGAACCACACATCTTCCCCAGAATCATCTGCCCCAGAACCACCTGCCCCAGAACCATCTGCCCCGGAACTACCTGCCCCAGAACCATCTGCCCCAGAACCATCTGCCCCATAAATATCTGTCCCAGAACCACCTGCCCCAGAACCACCTGTCCCAGAACCATCTGCCCCAGAACCATCTGCCCAAGAACCACCTTTCCCGGAACCACCTGCCCCAGAATCACCTGCCCCACAAACATCTGCCCCAGAACCATCTGCCCCAGAACCACCTGCCCCCGAACCATCTGTCCCAGAACTATCTTCCCCAGAACCACCTGCCCCAGAACCATCTGCCCCAGAACTACCTGCCCCAGAATCATCTGCCCCAGAAATATCCGTCCCAGAACCACCTGCCCCTGAACCACCTGTCCCAGAACCATCTGCCCAGAACCATCTGTGCCAGAACCATCTGCCTCAGAACCACCTGCCCCAGAACCACCTGTCCCAGAACCACCTGCTCCAGAACCACCTAACCCAGAACCACACATCTTCCCCAGAATCATCTGCCCCAGAACCACCTGCCCCAAAACCATCTGCCCCAGAATCACCTTTCCCAGAACCACCTGCCCCAGAATCACCTGCCCCACAAACATCTGCCCAAGAACCACCTGCCCCATAACCACCTTTCCCAGAACCATCTGCCCAGAACCATCTGCCCCAGAACCATCTTCCCCAGAACCACCTGTCCCAGAACCATCTGCCCCAGAACCACCTGACACAGAACCATCTGCCCCAGAACTACCTGCCCCAGAACTACCTGCCCCAGAACCATCTGCCCCTGAATCATCTTTCCCAGAAACATCCGTCCCAGAACCACCTGCCCCTGAACCACCTGTCCCAGAACCATCTGCCCAGAACCATCTGCCCCAGAACCACCTGTCCCAGAACCACCTGACCCAGAAACATCTGCCACAGAACCACCTGACCCAGAACCATCTGCCCCAGAACCACCTGCTCCAGAACCACCTTCCCCAGAACCACACATCTTCCCCAGAATCATCTGCCCCAGAACCACCTTTCCCAAAACCATCTGCCCCACAATCACCTGTCCCAGAACCACCTGCCCCAGAATCACCTGACCCACAAACATCTGCCCAAGAACCATCTGCCCCAGAACCACCTGCCCCAGAACCATCTTCCCCAGAACCACCTGCCCCGGAACCACCTGTCCCAAAACCATCTGCCCAAAACCACCTGTCCCAGAACCACCTGACACAGAACCATCTGCCCCAGAACCACCTGCTTCAGAAGAATCTGCCCCAGAACCACCTGTCCCAGAACCACCAGCCCCAGAACCATCTGCCCCAGAACCATCAGCCCCAGAGCCATTTGCCCCCGAACCACCTGCCCCAGAACCACCTGTCCCAGAACCACCTGCTCCAGAACCACCTAACCCAGAACCACACATCTTCCCCAGAATCATCTGCCCCAGAACCACCTGCCCCAAAACCATCTGCCCCAGAATCACCTTTCCCAGAACCACCTGCCCCAGAATCACCTGCCCCACAAACATCTGCCCAAGAACCACCTGCCCCATAACCACCTTTCCCAGAACCATCTGCCCAGAACCATCTGCCCCAGAACCATCTTCCCCAGAACCACCTGTCCCAGAACCATCTGCCCCAGAACCACCTGACACAGAACCATCTGCCCCAGAACTACCTGCCCCAGAACTACCTGCCCCAGAACCATCTGCCCCTGAATCATCTTTCCCAGAAACATCCGTCCCAGAACCACCTGCCCCTGAACCACCTGTCCCAGAACCATCTGCCCAGAACCATCTGCCCCAGAACCACCTGTCCCAGAACCACCTGACCCAGAAACATCTGCCACAGAACCACCTGACCCAGAACCATCTGCCCCAGAACCACCTGCTCCAGAACCACCTTCCCCAGAACCACACATCTTCCCCAGAATCATCTGCCCCAGAACCACCTTTCCCAAAACCATCTGCCCCACAATCACCTGTCCCAGAACCACCTGCCCCAGAATCACCTGACCCACAAACATCTGCCCAAGAACCATCTGCCCCAGAACCACCTGCCCCAGAACCATCTTCCCCAGAACCACCTGCCCCGGAACCACCTGTCCCAAAACCATCTGCCCAAAACCACCTGTCCCAGAACCACCTGACACAGAACCATCTGCCCCAGAACCACCTGCTTCAGAAGAATCTGCCCCAGAACCACCTGTCCCAGAACCACCAGCCCCAGAACCATCTGCCCCAGAACCATCAGCCCCAGAGCCATTTGCCCCCGAACCACCTTCCCCAGAACCACCTACACCAGAACCACCTGCTCCAGAATCTGCCCCAGAACCACCTGTCCCAGAACCACCTGTCCCAGAACCATCTGCCCCAGAACCATCTGCCCCAGAACCACCTGTCCCAGAACCACCTGCCCCAGAACCATCTGCCCCAGAACCATCAGCCCCAGAACAATCTGCCCCAGAACCACCTTCCCCAGAACCACCTACACCAGAACCACCTGCACCAGAACCACACAACTGTCCCAGAACCTCACATGTTCCCCAAAACAACCTGCCCCAGAACCATCTGCCCCAGAACCACCTGTCCTACACCCACCTGCCCCAGAACCATCTGCTCCAGAACCATCAGCCCCAGAACCATCTGCCCCAGAACCATCAGCCCCAGAACAATCTGCCCCAGAACCACCTTCCCCAGAACCACCTACACCAGAACCACCTGCACCAGAACCACACAACTGCCCCAGAACCACACATCTGCCCCAGATCCACCTGCTCAGGGACCACCTGCCCCAGAACCACACATCTGCCCCAGATCCACCTGTCCCAGATCCACCTGTCCCAGAACCACCTGCCCCAGAACCATCTGCCCCAGAACCATCTGCCCCAGAACCACCTGCCCTAGAACAACCTGCTCCAGAACCACCTGCCCCAGAACCACACATCTTCCCCAGAATCATCTGCCCCAGAACCACCTGCCCCAGAACCATCTGCCCCGGAACTACCTGCCCCAGAACCATCTGCCCCAGAACCATCTGCCCCATAAATATCTGTCCCAGAACCACCTGCCCCAGAACCACCTGTCCCAGAACCATCTGCCCCAGAACCATCTGCCCAAGAACCACCTTTCCCGGAACCACCTGCCCCAGAATCACCTGCCCCACAAACATCTGCCCCAGAACCATCTGCCCCAGAACCACCTGCCCCCGAACCATCTGTCCCAGAACTATCTTCCCCAGAACCACCTGCCCCAGAACCATCTGCCCCAGAACTACCTGCCCCAGAATCATCTGCCCCAGAAATATCTGTCCCAGAACCACCTGCCCCTGAACCACCTGTCCCAGAACCATCTGCCCAGAACCATCTGTGCCAGAACCATCTGCCCCAGAACCACCTGTCCCAGAACCACTTGCTCCAGAACCACCTAACCCAGAACCACACATCTTCCCCAGAATCATCTGCCCCAGAACCACCTGCCCCAAAACCATCTGCCCCAGAATCACCTTTCCCAGAACCACCTGCCCCAGAATCACCTGCCCCACAAACATCTGCCCAAGAACCACCTGCCCCATAACCACCTGTCCCAGAACCATCTGCCCAGAACCATCTGCCCCAGAACCATCTTCCCCAGAACCACCTGTCCCAGAACCATCTGCCCCAGAACCACCTGACACAGAACCATCTGCCCCAGAACTACCTGCCCCAGAACTACCTGCCCCAGAACCATCTGCCCCTGAATCATCTTTCCCAGAAACATCCGTCCCAGAACCACCTGCCCCTGAACCACCTGTCCCAGAACCATCTGCACAGAACCATCTGCCCCAGAACCACCTGTCCCAGAACCACCTGACCCAGAAACATCTGCCACAGAACAACCTGACCCAGAACCATCTGCCCCAGAACCACCTGCTCCAGAACCACCTTCCCCAGAACCACACATCTTCCCCAGAATCATCTGCCCCAAAACCACCTTTCCCAAAACCATCTGCCCCACAATCACCTGTCCCAGAACCACCTGCCCCAGAATCACCTGACCCACAAACATCTGCCCAAGAACCATCTGCCCCAGAACCACCTGCCCCAGAACCATCTTCCCCAGAACCACCTGCCCCGGAACCACCTGTCCCAAAACCATCTGCCCAAAACCACCTGTCCCAGAACCACCTGACACAGAACCATCTGCCCCAGAACCACCTGCTTCAGAAGCATCTGCCCCAGAAGCATCTGCCCCAGAACCACCTGTCCCAGAACCATCTGCCCCAGAACCATCTGCCCCAGAACCACCTGTCCCAGAACCACCAGCCCCAGAACCATCTGCCCCAGAACCATCAGCCCCAGAGCCATTTGCCCCCGAACCACCTTCCCCAGAACCACCTACACCAGAACCACCTGCTCCAGAATCTGCCCCAGAACCACCTGTCCCAGAACCACCTGTCCCAGAACCATCTGCCCCAGAACCATCTGCCCCAGAACCACCTGTCCCAGAACCACCTGCCCCAGAACCATCTGCCCCAGAACCATCAGCCCCAGAACAATCTGCCCCAGAACCACCTTCCCCAGAACCACCTACACCAGAACCACCTGCACCAGAACCACACAACTGTCCCAGAACCTCACATGTTCCCCAAAACAACCTGCCCCAGAACCATCTGCCCCAGAACCACCTGTCCTACAACCACCTGCCCCAGAACCATCTGCTCCAGAACCATCAGCCCCAGAACCATCTGCCCCAGAACCACCTGCTCAGGAACCACCTGCCCCAGAACCACACATCTGCCCCAGATCCACCTGCTCAGGAACCACCTGCCCCAGAACCACACATCTGCCCCAGATCCACCTGCTCAGGAACCACCTACCCCAGAACCACACATCTGCCCCAGATCCACCTGTCCCAGATCCACCTGTCCCAGAACCACCTGCCCCAGAACCATCTGCCCCAGAACCATCTGCCCCAGAACCACCTGCCCCAGAACAACCTGCTCCAGAACCACCTGCCCCAGAACCACACATCTTCCCCAGAATCATCTGCCCCAGAACCACCTGCCCCAGAGCCATCTGCCCCCGAACCACCTACCCCAGAACAACCTACACCAGAACCACCTGCACCAGAACCACACATCTGTCCCAGAACCACACATCTTCCCCAGAACAACCTGCCCAAGAACCATCTTCCCCAGAAACACCTTCCCCAGAACCACACATCTTCCCCAGAATCATCTACCCCAGAACCACCTTCCCAGAACCACAGATCTTCCCCAGAATCATCTGCCCCAGAACCACCTGCCCCAGAACCATCAGCCCCAGAACCATCTGCCCCAGAACCTCCTACCCCAGAACCATCTGTCCCAGAGCCACCTGCCCCAGAACTACCGGCCCCAGAACAACCTGCCCCAGAACCATCTGACTAAGAACCATCTACCCCAGAACCACCTGCTCCAGAACAATCTGCCCCAGAACCATCTTCCCCAGAACCACCTGTCCCAGAACCATCTGCCCCAGAACCATCTGCCCCAGAACCACCTGTCCCAGAACCACCTGCCCCAGAACAATCTGCCCCAGAACCATCAGCCCCAGAACAATCTGCCCCAGAACCACCTTCCCCAGAACCACCTACACCAGAACCACCTGCACCAGAACCACACAACTGTCCCAGAACCACACATGTTCCCCAAAACAACCTGCCCCAGAACCATCTGCCCCAGAACTACCTGTCCCTGAAACACCTGCCCCAGATCCATCTGCCCCAGAACCACCTGTCCTACACCCACCTGCCCCAGAACCATCTGCTCCAGAACCATCAGCCCCAGAACCATCTGCCCCAGAACCATCTGCCACAGAACCCCCTGACCCAGAACCATCTGCCCCAGAACCACCTGCTCCAGAACCACCTGCCCCAGAACCAAACATCTTCCTCAGAATCATCTGCCCCAGAACCACCTGTCCCAAAACCATCTGCCCCAGAATCACCTGTCCCAGAACCACCTGCCCCAGAAACACCTGACCCACAAACATCTGCCAAGAACAATCTGCCCCAGAACCACCTGCCCCAGAACCATCTTCCCCAGAACCACCTGCCCCGGAACCACCTGTCCCAGAACCATCTGCCCAAAACCAACTGTCCCAGAACCACCTGACACAGAACCATCTGCCCCAGAACCACCTGCTCCAGAAGCATCTGCCCCAGAATCATCTGCCCCAGAACCACCTGTCCCAGAACCACCTGCCCCAGAACCATCTGCCCCAGAACCATCAGCCCCAGAGCCATCTGCCCCAGAACCACCTTCCCCAGAACCACCTACACCAGAACCACCTGCACCAGAACCACACATCTGTCCCAGAACCACACATCTTCCCCAGAACAACCTGCCCCAGAACCATCTTCCCCAGAAACACCTTCCCCAGAACCACACATCTTCCCCAGAATCATCTACCCCAGAAACACCTTCCCCAGAACCACACATCTTCCCCAGAATCATCTGCCCCAAAACCACCTGCCCCAGAACCATCATCCCCAGAACCATCTGCCCCAGAACCTCCTACCCCAGAACCATCTGTCCCAGAGCCACCTGCCCCAGAACTACCGGCCCCAGAACAACCTGCCCCAGAACCATCTGACTAAGAACCATCTACCCCAGAACCACCTGCTCCAGAACAATCTGCCCCAGAACCATCTTCCCCAGAACCACCTGTCCCAGAACCATCTGCCCCAGAACCATCTGCCCCAGAACCACCTGTCCCAGAACCACCTGCCCCAGAACCATCTGCCCCAGAACCATCAGCCCCAGAACAATCTGCCCCAGAACCACCTTCCCCAGAACCACCTACACCAGAACCACCTGCACCAGAACCACACAACTGTCCCAGAACCACACATGTTCCCCAGAACAACCTGCCCCAGAACCATCTGCCCCAGAACCACCTGTCCCAGAACCACCTGCCCCTGAACCATCTGCCCCGGAACCACCTGCCCCAGAACCACCTGCTCAGGAACCACTCCCCCAGAACCACACATCTGCCCCAGATCCACCTGCTCAGGAACCACCTGCCCCAGAACCACACATCTGCCCCAGATCCACCTGTCCCAGATCCACCTGTCCCAGAACCACCTGCCCCAGAACCATCTGCCCCAGAACCATCTGCCCCAGAACCACCTGCCCTAGAACAACCTGCTCCAGAACCACCTGCCCCAGAACCACACATCTTCCCCAGAATCATCTGCCCCAGAACCACCTGCCCCAGAACCATCTGCCCCGGAACTACCTGCCCCAGAACCATCTGCCCCAGAACCATCTGCCCCATAAACATCTGTCCCAGAACCACCTGCCCCAGAACCACCTGTCCCAGAACCATCTGCCCCAGAACCATCTGCCCAAGAACCACCTTTCCCGGAACCACCTGCCCCAGAATCACCTGCCCCACAAACATCTGCCCCAGAACCATCTGCCCCAGAACCACCTGCCCCCGAACCATCTGTCCCAGAACTATCTTCCCCAGAACCACCTGCCCCAGAACCATCTGCCCCAGAACTACTTGCCCCAGAATCATCTGCCCCAGAAATATCTGTCCCAGAACCACCTGCCCCTGAACCACCTGTCCCAGAACCATCTGCCCAGAACCATCTGTGCCAGAACCATCTGCCCCAGAACCACCTGTCCCAGAACCACCTGCTCCAGAACCACCTAAACCAGAACCACACATCTTCCCCAGAATCATCTGCCCCAGAACCACCTGCCCCAAAACCATCTGCCCCAGAATCACCTTTCCCAGA
This sequence comes from Eucyclogobius newberryi, assembly GCF_026437365.1. NCBI lineage: Eukaryota > Metazoa > Chordata > Actinopteri > Gobiiformes > Gobiidae > Eucyclogobius > Eucyclogobius newberryi. The sequence continues at coordinate 15,344,133 of NW_027316532.1, forward strand.
ACCACCTGCCCCAGAATCACCTGCCCCACAAACATCTGCCCAAGAACCACCTGCCCCATAACCACCTGTCCCAGAACCATCTGCCCAGAACCATCTGCCCCAGAACCATCTTCCCCAGAACCACCTGTCCCAGAACCATCTGCCCCAGAACCACCTGACACAGAACCATCTGCCCCAGAACTACCTGCCCCAGAACTACCTGCCCCAGAACCATCTGCCCCTGAATCATCTTTCCCAGAAACATCCGTCCCAGAACCACCTGCCCCTGAACCACCTGTCCCAGAACCATCTGCCCAGAACCATCTGCCCCAGAACCACCTGTCCCAGAACCACCTGACCCAGAAACATCTGCCACAGAACCACCTGACCCAGAACCATCTGCCCCAGAACCACCTGCTCCAGAACCACCTTCCCCAGAACCACACATCTTCCCCAGAATCATCTGCCCCAGAACCACCTTTCCCAAAACCATCTGCCCCACAATCACCTGTCCCAGAACCACCTGCCCCAGAATCACCTGACCCACAAACATCTGCCCAAGAACCATCTGCCCAAGAACCATCTGCCCCAGAACCACCTGCCCCAGAACCATCTTCCCCAGAACCACCTGCCCCGGAACCACCTGTCCCAAAACCATCTGCCCAAAACCACCTGTCCCAGAACCACCTGACACAGAACCATCTGCCCCAGAACCACCTGCTTCAGAAGCATCTGCCCCAGAAGCATCTGCCCCAGAACCACCTGTCCCAGAACCATCTGCCCCAGAACCATCTGCCCCAGAACCACCTGTCCCAGAACCACCAGCCCCAGAACCATCTGCCCCAGAACCATCAGCCCCAGAGCCATTTGCCCCCGAACCACCTTCCCCAGAACCACCTACAGCAGAACCACCTGCTCCAGAATCTGCCCCAGAACCACCTGTCCCAGAACCACCTGTCCCAGAACCATCTGCCCCAGAACCATCTGCCCCAGAACCACCTGTCCCAGAACCACCTGCCCCAGAACCATCTGCCCCAGAACCATCAGCCCCAGAACAATCTGCCCCAGAACCACCTTCCCCAGAACCACCTACACCAGAACCACCTGCACCAGAACCACACAACTGTCCCAGAACCTCACATGTTCCCCAAAACAACCTGCCCCAGAACCATCTGCCCCAGAACCACCTGTCCCTGAACCACCTGCCCCAGATCCATCTGCCCCAGAACAACCTGTCCTACACCCACCTGCCCCAGAACCATCTGCTCCAGAACCATCAGCCCCAGAACCATCTGCCCCAGAACCACCTGCTCAGGAACCACCTGCCCCAGAACCACACATCTGCCCCAGATCCACCTGCTCAGGAACCACCTGCCCCAGAACCACACATCTGCCCCAGATCCACCTGCTCAGGAACCACCTACCCCAGAACCACACATCTGCCCCAGATCCACCTGTCCCAGATCCACCTGTCCCAGAACCACCTGCCCCAGAACCATCTGCCCCAGAACCATCTGCCCCAGAACCACCTGCCCCAGAACAACCTGCTCCAGAACCACCTGCCCCAGAACCACACATCTTCCCCAGAATCATCTGCCCCAGAACCACCTGCCCCAGGACCATCTGCCCCGGAACTACCTGTCCCAGAACCATCTGCCCCAGAACCATCTGCCCCAGAACCACCTGTCCCAGAACCACCTGCCCCAGAACCATCTGCCCCAGAACCATCAGCCCCAGAACAATCTGCCCCAGAACCACCTTCCCCAGAACCACCTACACCAGAACCACCTGCACCAGAACCACACAACTGTCCCAGAACCACACATGTTCCCCAGAACAACCTGCCCCAGAACCATCTGCCCCAGAACCACCTGTCCCAGAACCACCTGCCCCTGAACCATCTGCCCCGGAACCACCTGCCCCAGAACCACCTGCTCAGGAACCACCTGCCCCAGAACCACACATCTGCCCCAGATCCACCTGCTCAGGAACCACCTGCCCCAGAACCACACATCTGCCCCAGATCCACCTGTCCCAGATCCACCTGTCCCAGAACCACCTGCCCCAGAACCATCTTCCCCAGAATCATCTGCCCCAGAACCACCTGCCCCAGAACCATCTGCCCCGGAACTACCTGCCCCAGAACCATCTGCCCCAGAACCATCTGCCCCATAAATATCTGTCCCAGAACCACCTGCCCCAGAACCACCTGTCCCAGAACCATCTGCCCCAGAACCACCTGTCCCAGAACCACCTGACACAGAACCATCTGCCCCAGAACCACCTGCTTCAGAAGCATCTGCCCCAGAAGCATCTGCCCCAGAACCACCTGTCCCAGAACCATCTGCCCCAGAACCATCTGCCCCAGAACCACCTGTCCCAGAACCACCAGCCCCAGAACCATCTGCCCCAGAACCATCAGCCCCAGAGCCATTTGCCCCCGAACCACCTTCCCCAGAACCACCTACACCAGAACCACCTGCTCCAGAATCTGCCCCAGAACCACCTGTCCCAGAACCACCTGTCCCAGAACCATCTGCCCCAGAACCATCTGCCCCAGAACCACCTGTCCCAGAACCACCTGCCCCAGAACCATCTGCCCCAGAACCATCAGCCCCAGAACAATCTGCCCCAGAACCACCTTCCCCAGAACCACCTACACCAGAACCACCTGCACCAGAACCACACAACTGCCCCAGAACCACACATCTGCCCCAGATCCACCTGCTCAGGAACCACCTGCCCCAGAACCACACATCTGCCCCAGATCCACCTGTCCCAGATCCACCTGTCCCAGAACCACCTGCCCCAGAACCATCTGCCCCAGAACCATCTGCCCCAGAACCACCTGCCCTAGAACAACCTGCTCCAGAACCACCTGCCCCAGAACCACACATCTTCCCCAGAATCATCTGCCCCAGAACCACCTGCCCCAGAACCATCTGCCCCGGAACTACCTGCCCCAGAACCATCTGCCCCAGAACCATCTGCCCCATAAATATCTGTCCCAGAACCACCTGCCCCAGAACCACCTGTCCCAGAACCATCTGCCCCAGAACCATCTGCCCAAGAACCACCTTTCCCGGAACCACCTGCCCCAGAATCACCTGCCCCACAAACATCTGCCCCAGAACCATCTGCCCCAGAACCACCTGCCCCCGAACCATCTGTCCCAGAACTATCTTCCCCAGAACCACCTGCCCCAGAACCATCTGCCCCAGAACTACCTGCCCCAGAATCATCTGCCCCAGAAATATCTGTCCCAGAACCACCTGCCCCTGAACCACCTGTCCCAGAACCATCTGCCCAGAACCATCTGTGCCAGAACCATCTGCCCCAGAACCACCTGCCCCAGAACCACCTGTCCCAGAACCACCTGCTCCAGAACCACCTAACCCAGAACCACACATCTTCCCCAGAATCATCTGCCCCAGAACCACCTGCCCCAAAACCATCTGCCCCAGAATCACCTTTCCCAGAACCACCTGCCCCAGAATCACCTGCCCCACAAACATCTGCCCAAGAACCACCTGCCCCATAACCACCTTTCCCAGAACCATCTGCCCAGAACCATCTGCCCCAGAACCATCTTCCCCAGAACCACCTGTCCCAGAACCATCTGCCCCAGAACCACCTGACACAGAACCATCTGCCCCAGAACTACCTGCCCCAGAACTACCTGCCCCAGAACCATCTGCCCCTGAATCATCTTTCCCAGAAACATCCGTCCCAGAACCACCTGCCCCTGAACCACCTGTCCCAGAACCATCTGCCCAGAACCATCTGCCCCAGAACCACCTGTCCCAGAACCACCTGACCCAGAAACATCTGCCACAGAACCACCTGACCCAGAACCATCTGCCCCAGAACCACCTGCTCCAGAACCACCTTCCCCAGAACCACACATCTTCCCCAGAATCATCAGCCCCAGAACCACCTTTCCCAAAACCATCTGCCCCACAATCACCTGTCCCAGAACCACCTGCCCCAGAATCACCTGACCCACAAACATCTGCCCAAGAACCATCTGCCCCAGAACCACCTGCCCCAGAACCATCTTCCCCAGAACCACCTGCCCCGGAACCACCTGTCCCAAAACCATCTGCCCAAAACCACCTGTCCCAGAACAGCCTGACACAGAACCATCTGCCCCAGAACCACCTGCTTCAGAAGAATCTGCCCCAGAACCACCTGTCCCAGAACCACCAGCCCCAGAACCATCTGCCCCAGAACCATCAGCCCCAGAGCCATTTGCCCCCGAACCACCTGCCCCAGAACCACCTGTCCCAGAACCACCTGCTCCAGAACCACCTAACCCAGAACCACACATCTTCCCCAGAATCATCTGCCCCAGAACCACCTGCCCCAAAACCATCTGCCCCAGAATCACCTTTCCCAGAACCACCTGCCCCAGAATCACCTGCCCCACAAACATCTGCCCAAGAACCACCTGCCCCATAACCACCTTTCCCAGAACCATCTGCCCAGAACCATCTGCCCCAGAACCATCTTCCCCAGAACCACCTGTCCCAGAACCATCTGCCCCAGAACCACCTGACACAGAACCATCTGCCCCAGAACTACCTGCCCCAGAACTACCTGCCCCAGAACCATCTGCCCCTGAATCATCTTTCCCAGAAACATCCGTCCCAGAACCACCTGCCCCTGAACCACCTGTCCCAGAACCATCTGCCCAGAACCATCTGCCCCAGAACCACCTGTCCCAGAACCACCTGACCCAGAAACATCTGCCACAGAACCACCTGACCCAGAACCATCTGCCCCAGAACCACCTGCTCCAGAACCACCTTCCCCAGAACCACACATCTTCCCCAGAATCATCTGCCCCAGAACCACCTTTCCCAAAACCATCTGCCCCACAATCACCTGTCCCAGAACCACCTGCCCCAGAATCACCTGACCCACAAACATCTGCCCAAGAACCATCTGCCCCAGAACCACCTGCCCCAGAACCATCTTCCCCAGAACCACCTGCCCCGGAACCACCTGTCCCAAAACCATCTGCCCAAAACCACCTGTCCCAGAACCACCTGACACAGAACCATCTGCCCCAGAACCACCTGCTTCAGAAGAATCTGCCCCAGAACCACCTGTCCCAGAACCACCAGCCCCAGAACCATCTGCCCCAGAACCATCAGCCCCAGAGCCATTTGCCCCCGAACCACCTTCCCCAGAACCACCTACACCAGAACCACCTGCTCCAGAATCTGCCCCAGAACCACCTGTCCCAGAACCACCTGTCCCAGAACCATCTGCCCCAGAACCATCTGCCCCAGAACCACCTGTCCCAGAACCACCTGCCCCAGAACCATCTGCCCCAGAACCATCAGCCCCAGAACAATCTGCCCCAGAACCACCTTCCCCAGAACCACCTACACCAGAACCACCTGCACCAGAACCACACAACTGTCCCAGAACCTCACATGTTCCCCAAAACAACCTGCCCCAGAACCATCTGCCCCAGAACCACCTGTCCTACACCCACCTGCCCCAGAACCATCTGCTCCAGAACCATCAGCCCCAGAACCATCTGCCCCAGAACCATCAGCCCCAGAACAATCTGCCCCAGAACCACCTTCCCCAGAACCACCTACACCAGAACCACCTGCACCAGAACCACACAACTGCCCCAGAACCACACATCTGCCCCAGATCCACCTGCTCAGGGACCACCTGCCCCAGAACCACACATCTGCCCCAGATCCACCTGTCCCAGATCCACCTGTCCCAGAACCACCTGCCCCAGAACCATCTGCCCCAGAACCATCTGCCCCAGAACCACCTGCCCTAGAACAACCTGCTCCAGAACCACCTGCCCCAGAACCACACATCTTCCCCAGAATCATCTGCCCCAGAACCACCTGCCCCAGAACCATCTGCCCCGGAACTACCTGCCCCAGAACCATCTGCCCCAGAACCATCTGCCCCATAAATATCTGTCCCAGAACCACCTGCCCCAGAACCACCTGTCCCAGAACCATCTGCCCCAGAACCATCTGCCCAAGAACCACCTTTCCCGGAACCACCTGCCCCAGAATCACCTGCCCCACAAACATCTGCCCCAGAACCATCTGCCCCAGAACCACCTGCCCCCGAACCATCTGTCCCAGAACTATCTTCCCCAGAACCACCTGCCCCAGAACCATCTGCCCCAGAACTACCTGCCCCAGAATCATCTGCCCCAGAAATATCTGTCCCAGAACCACCTGCCCCTGAACCACCTGTCCCAGAACCATCTGCCCAGAACCATCTGTGCCAGAACCATCTGCCCCAGAACCACCTGTCCCAGAACCACTTGCTCCAGAACCACCTAACCCAGAACCACACATCTTCCCCAGAATCATCTGCCCCAGAACCACCTGCCCCAAAACCATCTGCCCCAGAATCACCTTTCCCAGAACCACCTGCCCCAGAATCACCTGCCCCACAAACATCTGCCCAAGAACCACCTGCCCCATAACCACCTGTCCCAGAACCATCTGCCCAGAACCATCTGCCCCAGAACCATCTTCCCCAGAACCACCTGTCCCAGAACCATCTGCCCCAGAACCACCTGACACAGAACCATCTGCCCCAGAACTACCTGCCCCAGAACTACCTGCCCCAGAACCATCTGCCCCTGAATCATCTTTCCCAGAAACATCCGTCCCAGAACCACCTGCCCCTGAACCACCTGTCCCAGAACCATCTGCACAGAACCATCTGCCCCAGAACCACCTGTCCCAGAACCACCTGACCCAGAAACATCTGCCACAGAACAACCTGACCCAGAACCATCTGCCCCAGAACCACCTGCTCCAGAACCACCTTCCCCAGAACCACACATCTTCCCCAGAATCATCTGCCCCAAAACCACCTTTCCCAAAACCATCTGCCCCACAATCACCTGTCCCAGAACCACCTGCCCCAGAATCACCTGACCCACAAACATCTGCCCAAGAACCATCTGCCCCAGAACCACCTGCCCCAGAACCATCTTCCCCAGAACCACCTGCCCCGGAACCACCTGTCCCAAAACCATCTGCCCAAAACCACCTGTCCCAGAACCACCTGACACAGAACCATCTGCCCCAGAACCACCTGCTTCAGAAGCATCTGCCCCAGAAGCATCTGCCCCAGAACCACCTGTCCCAGAACCATCTGCCCCAGAACCATCTGCCCCAGAACCACCTGTCCCAGAACCACCAGCCCCAGAACCATCTGCCCCAGAACCATCAGCCCCAGAGCCATTTGCCCCCGAACCACCTTCCCCAGAACCACCTACACCAGAACCACCTGCTCCAGAATCTGCCCCAGAACCACCTGTCCCAGAACCACCTGTCCCAGAACCATCTGCCCCAGAACCATCTGCCCCAGAACCACCTGTCCCAGAACCACCTGCCCCAGAACCATCTGCCCCAGAACCATCAGCCCCAGAACAATCTGCCCCAGAACCACCTTCCCCAGAACCACCTACACCAGAACCACCTGCACCAGAACCACACAACTGTCCCAGAACCTCACATGTTCCCCAAAACAACCTGCCCCAGAACCATCTGCCCCAGAACCACCTGTCCTACAACCACCTGCCCCAGAACCATCTGCTCCAGAACCATCAGCCCCAGAACCATCTGCCCCAGAACCACCTGCTCAGGAACCACCTGCCCCAGAACCACACATCTGCCCCAGATCCACCTGCTCAGGAACCACCTGCCCCAGAACCACACATCTGCCCCAGATCCACCTGCTCAGGAACCACCTACCCCAGAACCACACATCTGCCCCAGATCCACCTGTCCCAGATCCACCTGTCCCAGAACCACCTGCCCCAGAACCATCTGCCCCAGAACCATCTGCCCCAGAACCACCTGCCCCAGAACAACCTGCTCCAGAACCACCTGCCCCAGAACCACACATCTTCCCCAGAATCATCTGCCCCAGAACCACCTGCCCCAGAGCCATCTGCCCCCGAACCACCTACCCCAGAACAACCTACACCAGAACCACCTGCACCAGAACCACACATCTGTCCCAGAACCACACATCTTCCCCAGAACAACCTGCCCAAGAACCATCTTCCCCAGAAACACCTTCCCCAGAACCACACATCTTCCCCAGAATCATCTACCCCAGAACCACCTTCCCAGAACCACAGATCTTCCCCAGAATCATCTGCCCCAGAACCACCTGCCCCAGAACCATCAGCCCCAGAACCATCTGCCCCAGAACCTCCTACCCCAGAACCATCTGTCCCAGAGCCACCTGCCCCAGAACTACCGGCCCCAGAACAACCTGCCCCAGAACCATCTGACTAAGAACCATCTACCCCAGAACCACCTGCTCCAGAACAATCTGCCCCAGAACCATCTTCCCCAGAACCACCTGTCCCAGAACCATCTGCCCCAGAACCATCTGCCCCAGAACCACCTGTCCCAGAACCACCTGCCCCAGAACCATCTGCCCCAGAACCATCAGCCCCAGAACAATCTGCCCCAGAACCACCTTCCCCAGAACCACCTACACCAGAACCACCTGCACCAGAACCACACAACTGTCCCAGAACCACACATGTTCCCCAAAACAACCTGCCCCAGAACCATCTGCCCCAGAACTACCTGTCCCTGAAACACCTGCCCCAGATCCATCTGCCCCAGAACCACCTGTCCTACACCCACCTGCCCCAGAACCATCTGCTCCAGAACCATCAGCCCCAGAACCATCTGCCCCAGAACCATCTGCCACAGAACCCCCTGACCCAGAACCATCTGCCCCAGAACCACCTGCTCCAGAACCACCTGCCCCAGAACCAAACATCTTCCTCAGAATCATCTGCCCCAGAACCACCTGTCCCAAAACCATCTGCCCCAGAATCACCTGTCCCAGAACCACCTGCCCCAGAAACACCTGACCCACAAACATCTGCCCAAGAACAATCTGCCCCAGAACCACCTGCCCCAGAACCATCTTCCCCAGAACCACCTGCCCCGGAACCACCTGTCCCAGAACCATCTGCCCAAAACCAACTGTCCCAGAACCACCTGACACAGAACCATCTGCCCCAGAACCACCTGCTCCAGAAGCATCTGCCCCAGAATCATCTGCCCCAGAACCACCTGTCCCAGAACCACCTGCCCCAGAACCATCTGCCCCAGAACCATCAGCCCCAGAGCCATCTGCCCCAGAACCACCTTCCCCAGAACCACCTACACCAGAACCACCTGCACCAGAACCACACATCTGTCCCAGAACCACACATCTTCCCCAGAACAACCTGCCCCAGAACCATCTTCCCCAGAAACACCTTCCCCAGAACCACACATCTTCCCCAGAATCATCTACCCCAGAAACACCTTCCCCAGAACCACACATCTTCCCCAGAATCATCTGCCCCAAAACCACCTGCCCCAGAACCATCATCCCCAGAACCATCTGCCCCAGAACCTCCTACCCCAGAACCATCTGTCCCAGAGCCACCTGCCCCAGAACTACCGGCCCCAGAACAACCTGCCCCAGAACCATCTGACTAAGAACCATCTACCCCAGAACCACCTGCTCCAGAACAATCTGCCCCAGAACCATCTTCCCCAGAACCACCTGTCCCAGAACCATCTGCCCCAGAACCATCTGCCCCAGAACCACCTGTCCCAGAACCACCTGCCCCAGAACCATCTGCCCCAGAACCATCAGCCCCAGAACAATCTGCCCCAGAACCACCTTCCCCAGAACCACCTACACCAGAACCACCTGCACCAGAACCACACAACTGTCCCAGAACCACACATGTTCCCCAGAACAACCTGCCCCAGAACCATCTGCCCCAGAACCACCTGTCCCAGAACCACCTGCCCCTGAACCATCTGCCCCGGAACCACCTGCCCCAGAACCACCTGCTCAGGAACCACCTGCCCCAGAACCACACATCTGCCCCAGATCCACCTGCTCAGGAACCACCTGCCCCAGAACCACACATCTGCCCCAGATCCACCTGTCCCAGATCCACCTGTCCCAGAACCACCTGCCCCAGAACCATCTGCCCCAGAACCATCTGCCCCAGAACCACCTGCCCTAGAACAACCTGCTCCAGAACCACCTGCCCCAGAACCACACATCTTCCCCAGAATCATCTGCCCCAGAACCACCTGCCCCAGAACCATCTGCCCCGGAACTACCTGCCCCAGAACCATCTGCCCCAGAACCATCTGCCCCATAAACATCTGTCCCAGAACCACCTGCCCCAGAACCACCTGTCCCAGAACCATCTGCCCCAGAACCATCTGCCCAAGAACCACCTTTCCCGGAACCACCTGCCCCAGAATCACCTGCCCCACAAACATCTGCCCCAGAACCATCTGCCCCAGAACCACCTGCCCCCGAACCATCTGTCCCAGAACTATCTTCCCCAGAACCACCTGCCCCAGAACCATCTGCCCCAGAACTACTTGCCCCAGAATCATCTGCCCCAGAAATATCTGTCCCAGAACCACCTGCCCCTGAACCACCTGTCCCAGAACCATCTGCCCAGAACCATCTGTGCCAGAACCATCTGCCCCAGAACCACCTGTCCCAGAACCACCTGCTCCAGAACCACCTAAACCAGAACCACACATCTTCCCCAGAATCATCTGCCCCAGAACCACCTGCCCCAAAACCATCTGCCCCAGAATCACCTTTCCCAGAACCACCTGCCCCAGAATCACCTGCCCCACAAACATCTGCCCAAGAACCACCTGCCCCATAACCACCTGTCCCAGAACCATCTGCCCAGAACCATCTGCCCCAGAACCATCTTCCCCAGAACCACCTGTCCCAGAACCATCTGCCCCAGAACCACCTGACACAGAACCATCTGCCCCAGAACTACCTGCCCCAGAACTACCTGCCCCAGAACCATCTGCCCCTGAATCATCTTTCCCAGAAACATCCGTCCCAGAACCACCTGCCCCTGAACCACCTGTCCCAGAACCATCTGCCCAGAACCATCTGCCCCAGAACCACCTGTCCCAGAACCACCTGACCCAGAAACATCTGCCACAGAACCACCTGACCCAGAACCATCTGCCCCAGAACCACCTGCTCCAGAACCACCTTCCCCAGAACCACACATCTTCCCCAGAATCATCTGCCCCAGAACCACCTTTCCCAAAACCATCTGCCCCACAATCACCTGTCCCAGAACCACCTGCCCCAGAATCACCTGACCCACAAACATCTGCCCAAGAACCATCTGCCCAAGAACCATCTGCCCCAGAACCACCTGCCCCAGAACCATCTTCCCCAGAACCACCTGCCCCGGAACCACCTGTCCCAAAACCATCTGCCCAAAACCACCTGTCCCAGAACCACCTGACACAGAACCATCTGCCCCAGAACCACCTGCTTCAGAAGCATCTGCCCCAGAAGCATCTGCCCCAGAACCACCTGTCCCAGAACCATCTGCCCCAGAACCATCTGCCCCAGAACCACCTGTCCCAGAACCACCAGCCCCAGAACCATCTGCCCCAGAACCATCAGCCCCAGAGCCATTTGCCCCCGAACCACCTTCCCCAGAACCACCTACAGCAGAACCACCTGCTCCAGAATCTGCCCCAGAACCACCTGTCCCAGAACCACCTGTCCCAGAACCATCTGCCCCAGAACCATCTGCCCCAGAACCACCTGTCCCAGAACCACCTGCCCCAGAACCATCTGCCCCAGAACCATCAGCCCCAGAACAATCTGCCCCAGAACCACCTTCCCCAGAACCACCTACACCAGAACCACCTGCACCAGAACCACACAACTGTCCCAGAACCTCACATGTTCCCCAAAACAACCTGCCCCAGAACCATCTGCCCCAGAACCACCTGTCCCTGAACCACCTGCCCCAGATCCATCTGCCCCAGAACCACCTGTCCTACACCCACCTGCCCCAGAACCATCTGCTCCAGAACCATCAGCCCCAGAACCATCTGCCCCAGAACCACCTGCTCAGGAACCACCTGCCCCAGAACCACACATCTGCCCCAGATCCACCTGCTCAGGAACCACCTGCCCCAGAACCACACATCTGCCCCAGATCCACCTGCTCAGGAACCACCTACCCCAGAACCACACATCTGCCCCAGATCCACCTGTCCCAGATCCACCTGTCCCAGAACCACCTGCCCCAGAACCATCTGCCCCAGAACCATCTGCCCCAGAACCACCTGCCCCAGAACAACCTGCTCCAGAACCACCTGCCCCAGAACCACACATCTTCCCCAGAATCATCTGCCCCAGAACCACCTGCCCCAGGACCATCTGCCCCGGAACTACCTTTCCCAGAACCATCTGCCCCATAAATATCTGTCCCAGAACCACCTGCCCCAGAACCACCTGTCCCAGAACCATCTGCCCCAGAACCATCTGCCCCATAAATATCTGTCCCAGATCCACCTGCCCCTGAACCACCTGTCCCAGAACCATCTGCCCAGAACCATCTGCGCCAGAACCATCTGCCCCAGAACCACCTGTCCCAGAACCACCTGCTCCACAACCACCTAACCCAGAACCACACATCTTCCCCAAAATCATCTGCCCCAGAACCACCTGCCCCAAAACCATCTGCCCCAGAATCACCTTTCCCAGAACCACCTGCCCCAGAATCACCTGCCCCACAAACATCTGCCCAAGAACCACCTGCCCCATAACCACCTGTCCCAGAACCATCTGCCCAGAACCATCTGCCCCAGAACCATCTTCCCCAGAATCACCTGTCCCAGAACCATCTGCCCCAGAACCACCTGACACAGAACCATCTGCCCCAGAACTACCTGCCCCAGAACTACCTGCCCCAGAACCATCTGCCCCTGAATCATCTTTCCCAGAAACATCCGTCCCAGAACCACCTGCCCCTGAACCACCTGTCCCAGAACCATCTGCCCCAGAACCATCTGCCCCAGAACCACCTGTCCCAGAACCACCTGCCCCAGAACCATCTGCCCCAGAACCATCAGCCCCAGAGCCATCTGCCCCCGAACCACCTTCCCCAGAACCACCTACACCAGAACCACCTGCACCAGAACCACACATCTGTCCCAGAACCACACATCTTCCCCAGAATCATCTACCCCAGAACCACCTTCCCCAGAACCACACATCTTTCCCAGAATCATCTGCCCCAAAACCACCTGCCCCAGAACCATCAGCCCCAGAACCATCTGCCCCAGAACCTCCTGCCCCAGAACCATCTGTCCCAGAGCCACCTGCCCCAGAACTACCGGCCCCAGAACAACCTGCCCCAGAACCATCTGACTAAGAACCATCTACCCCAGAACCACCTGCTCCAGAACAATCTGCCCCAGAACCATCTTCCCCAGAACCACCTGTCCCAGAACCATCTGCCCCAGAACCACCTGTCCCAGAACCACCTGCCCCAGAACCATCTGCCCCAGAACCATCAGCCCCAGATCCATCTGCCCCAGAACCACCTTCCCCAGAACCACCTACACCAGAACCACCTGCACCAGAACCACACAACTGTCCCAGAACCACACATGTTCCCCAGAACAACCTGCCCCAGAACCATCTGCCCCAGAACCACCTGTCCCTGAACCACCTGCCCCAGATCCATCTGCCCCAGAACCACCTGTCCTACACCCACCTGCCCCAGAACCATCTGCCCCAGAACCATCAGCCCCAGAACCATCTAACCCAGAACCACCTGTCCCAGAACCACCTGCCCCTGAACCATCTGCCCCGGAACCACCTGCCCCAGAACCACCTGCTCAGGAACCACCTGCCCCAGAACCACACATCTGCCCCAGATCCACCTGCTCAGGAACCACCTGCCCCAGAACCACACATCTGCCCCAGATCCACCTGTCCCAGATCCACCTGTCCCAGAACCACCTGCCCCAGAACCATCTTCCCCAGAACCATTTGCCCCAGAACCATCTGCCCCAGAACCACCTGCCCCAGAACAACCTGCTCCAGAACCACCTGCCCCAGAACCACACATCTTCCCCAGAATCATCTGCCCCAGAACCACCTGCCCCAGAACCATCTGCCCCGGAACTACCTGCCCCAGAACCATCTGCCCCAGAACCATCTGCCCCATAAATATCTGTCCCAGAACCACCTGCCCCAGAACCACCTGTCCCAGAACCATCTGCCCCAGAACCACCTTTCCCGGAACCACCTGCCCCAGAATCACCTGCCCCACAAACATCTGCCCCAGAACCATCTGCCCCAGAACCACCTGCCCCCGAACCATCTGTCCCAGAACTATCTGCCCCAGAACCACCTGCCCCAGAACCATCTGCCCCAGAAATACCTGCCCCAGAATCATCTGCCCCAGAAATATCTGTCCCAGAACCACCTGCCCCTGAACCACCTGTCCCAGAACCATCTGCCCAGAACCATCTGCGCCAGAACCATCTGCCCCAGAACCACCTGTCCCAGAACCACCTGCTCCAGAACCACCTAACCCAGAACCACACATCTTCCCCAAAATCATCTGCCCCAGAACCACCTGCCCCAAAACCATCTGCCCCAGAATCACCTTTCCCAGAACCACCTGCCCCAGAATCACCTGCCCCACAAACATCTGCCCAAGAACCACCTGCCCCATAACCACCTGTCCCAGAACCATCTGCCCAGAACCATCTGCCCCAGAACCATCTTCCCCAGAACCACCTGTCCCAGAACCATCTGCCCCAGAACCACCTGACACAGAACCATCTGCCCCAGAACTACCTGCCCCAGAACTACCTGCCCCAGAACCATCTGCCCCTGAATCACCTGTCCCAGAACCATCTGCCCAGAACCATCTGCCCCAGAACCACCTGTCCCAGAACCACCTGACCCAGAACCATCTGCCCCAGAACCACCTGACACAGAACCATCTGCCCCAGAACTACCTGCCCCAGAAACATCCGTCCCAGAACCACCTGCCCCTGAACCACCTGTCCCAGAACCATCTGCCCAGAACCATCTGCCCCAGAACCATCTGCCACAGAACCACCTGACCCAGAACCATCTGCCCCAGAACCACCTGCTCCAGAACCACCTTCCCCAGAACCACACATCTTCCCCAGAATCATCTGCCCCAGAACCACCTGTCCCAAAACCATCTGCCCCAGAATCACCTGTCCCAGAACCACCTGCCCCAGAATCACCTGACCCACAAACATCTGCCCAAGAACCATCTGCTCCAGAACCATCTTCCCCAGAACCACCTGCCCCGGAACCACCTGTCCCAAAACCATCTGCCCAAGAACCACCTGCCCCATAACCACCTGTCCCAGAACCATCTGCCCAGAACCATCTGCCCCAGAACCATCTTCCCCAGAACCACCTGTCCCAGAACCATCTGCCCCAGAACCACCTGACACAGAACCATCTGCCCCAGAACCACCTGTCCCAGAACCACCTGCCCCAGAATCACCTGACCCACAAACATCTGCCCAAGAACCATCTGCCCCAGAACCACCTGCCCCAGAACCATCTTCCCCAGAACCACCTGCCCCGGAACCACCTGTCCCAAAACCATCTGCCCAAAACCACCTGTCCCAGAACCACCTGACACAGAACCATCTGCCCCAGAACCACCTGCTCCAGAAGCATCTGCCCCAGAAGCATCTGCCCGAGAACCACCTGTCCCAGAACCATCTACCCCAGAACCATCTGCCCCAGAACCACCTGTCCCAGAACCACCTGCCCCAGAACCATCTGCCCCAGAACCATCAGCCCCAGAGCCATCTGCCCCCGAACCACCTTCCCCAGAACAACCTACACCAGAACCACCTGCACCAGAACCACACATCTGTCCCAGAACCACACATCTTCCCCAGAACAACCTGCCCCAGAACCATCTTCCCCAGAACCACCTTCCCCAGAACCATATATCTTCCCCAGAATCATCTACCCCAGAACCACCTTCCCCAGAACCACACATCTTCCCCAGAATCATCTGCCCCAAAACCACCTGCCCCAGAACCATCAGCCCCAGAACCATCTGCCCCAGAACCACCTGCCTCAGAACCACCTGTCCCAGAACCATCTGCCCCAGAACCACCTACCCCAGAACCATCTCTCCCAGAGCCACCTGCCCCAGAACTACCGGCCCCAGAACAACCTGCCCCAGAACCATCTGACTAAGAACCATCTGCCCCAGAACCACCTGCTCCAGAACCATCTGCCCCAGAACCATCTTCCCCAGAACCACCTGTCCCAGAACCATCTGCCCCAGAACCATCTGCCCCAGAACCACCTGTCCCAGAACCACCTGCCCCAGAACCATCTGCCCCAGAACCATCAGCCCCAGAACAATCTGCCCCAGAACCACCTTCCCCAGAACAACCTACACCAGAACCACCTGCATCAGAACCACACAACTGTCCCAGAACCACACATGTTCCCCAGAACAACCTGCCCCAGAACCATCTGCCCCAGAACCACCTGTCCCTGAACCACCTGCCCCAGATCCATCTGCCCCAGAACCACCTGTCCTACAGACACCTGCCCCAGAACCATCTGCCCCAGAACCACACATCTGCCCCAGATCCACCTGTCCCAGATCCACCTGTCCCAGAACCACCTGTCCCAGAACATTCTGCCCCAGAACCATCTGCCCCAGAACCATCTGCCCCAGAACCACCTGCCCCAGAACAACCTGCTCCAGAACCACCTGCCCCAGAACCACACATCTTCCCCAGAATCATCTGCCCCAGAACCACCTGCCCCAGAACCATCTGCCCCGGAACTACCTGCCCCAGAACCATCTGCCCCAGAACCATCTGCCCCATAAATATCTGTCCCAGAACCACCTTCCCCAGAACCACCTGTCCCAGAACCATCTGCCCCAGAACCATCTGCCCCAGAACCACCTGTCCCAGAACCACCTGCCCCAGAATCACCTGCCCCAGAACCATCTGCCCCAGAACCATCTGCCCCAGAACCACCTGCCCCAGAACAACCTGTCCAAGAACCATCTGCCCCAGAACCACCTGCCCCAGAACCATCTGCCCCAGAACTACCTGCCCCAGAACCATCTGCCCCAGAAATATCTGTCCCAGAACCACCTGTCCAGAACAATCTGCCCAGAACCATCTGCCCCAGAACCATCTCCCCCAGAACCACCTGTCCAAGAACAACCTGACCCAGAACCATCTTCCCCAGAACCACCTGCTCCAGAACCATCTGCCCCAGAACCATCTGCCACAGAAATATCTGTCCCAGAACCACCTGCCCCAGAACCACCTGTCCCAGAACCATCTGCCCCAGAACCATCTGCCCAAGAACCACCTGTCCCGGAACCACCTGCCCCAGAATCACCTGCCCCACAAACATCTGCCCCAGAACCATCTGCCCCAGAACCACCTGCCCCAGAACCATCTGTCCCAGAACTATCTGCCCCAGAACCTCCTGCCCCAGAACCATCTGCCCCAGAACTACCTGCCCCAGAATCATCTGCCCCAGAAATATCTGTCCCAGAACCACCTGCCCCTCAACCACCTGTCCCAGAACCATCTGCCCAGAACCATCTGCGCCAGAACCATCTGCCCCAGAACCACCTGTCCCAGAACCATCTGCCCCAGAACCACCTGCTCCAGAACCACCTAACCCAGAACCACCTGCTCCAGAAGCATCTGCCCCAGAAGCATCTGCCACAGAACCACCTGTCCCAGAACCATCTACCCCAGAACCATCTGCCCCAGAACCACCTGTCCCAGAACCATCTGCCCCAGAACCATCTGCCCCAGAACCATCAGCCCCAGAGCCATCTGCCCCCGAACCACCTTCCCCAGAACCACCTACACCAGAACCACCTGCACCAGAACCACACATCTGTCCCAGAACCACACATCTTCCCCAGAACAACCTGCCCCAGAACCATCTTCCCCAGAACCACCTTCCCCAGAACCACATATCTTCCCCAGAATCATCTACCCCAGAACCACCTTCCCCAGAACCACACATCTTCCCCAGAATCATCTGCCCCAAAACCACCTGCCCCAGAACCATCAGCCCCAGAACAATCTGCCCCAGAACCACCTGCCTCAGAACCACTTGTCCCAGAACCATCTGCCCCAGAACCACCTACCCCAGAACCATCTCTCCCAGAGCCACCTGCCCCAGAACTACCGGCCCCAGAACAACCTGCCCCAGAACCATCTGACTAAGAACCATCTGTCCCAGAACCACCTGCTCCAGTACCATCTGCCCCAGAACCATCAGCCCCAGAACAATCTGTCCCAGAACCACCTTCCCCAGAACAACCTACACCAGAACCACCTGCACCAGAACCACACAACTGTCCCAGAACCACACATGTTCCCCAGAACAACCTGCCCCAGAACCATCTGCCCCAGAACCACCTGTCCCTGAACCACCTGCCCCAGATCCATCTGCCCCAGAACCACCTGTCCTACAGACACCTGCCCCAGAACCATCTGCCCCAGAACCATCAGCCCCAGAACCATCTGCCCCAGAACCACCTGTCCCAGAACCACCTGCCCCTAAACCATCTGCCCCGGAACCACCTGCCCCAGAACCACCTGTTCAGGAACCACCTTCCCCAGAACCACACATCTGCCCCAGATCCACCTGTCCCAGATCCACCTGTCCCAGAACCACCTGTCCCAGAACCATATGCCCCAGAACCATCTGCCCCAGAACAACCTGCCCCAGAACAACCTGCTCCAGAACCACCTGCCCCAGAACCACACATCTTCCCCAGAATCATCTGCCCCAGAACCACCTGCCCCAGAACCATCTGCCCCGGAACTACCTGCCCCAGAACCATCTGCCCCAGAACCATCTGCCCCATAAATATCTGTCCCAGAACCACCTTCCCCAGAACCACCTGTCCCAGAACCATCTGCCCCAGAACCATCTGCCCCAGAACCACCTGTCCCAGAACCACCTGCCCCAGAATAGCCTGCCCCAGAACCATCTGCCCCAGAACCATCTGCCCCAGAACCACCTGCCCCAGAACCACCTGTCCCAGAACCATCTGCCCCAGAACCACCTGCCCCAGAACCATCTGCCCCAGAACTACCTGCCCCAGAACCATCTGCCCCAGAAATATCTGTCCCAGAACCACCTGTCCAGAACAATCTGCCCAGAACGATCTGCCCCAGAACTATCTCCCCCAGAACCACCTGTCCAAGAACAACCTGACCCAGAACCATCTTCCCCAGAACCACCTGCTCCAGAACCATCTGCCCCAAAACCATCTGCCCCAGAACAATCTGTCCCAGACCCATCTGCCCCAGAACCATCTGCCCCAGAACTATCTGCCACAGAAATATCTGTCCCAGAACCACCTGCCCCAGAACCACCTGTCCCAGAACCATCTGCCCCAGAACCATCTGCCCAAGAACCACCTGTCCCGGAACCACCTGCCCCAGAATCACCTGCCCCACAAACATCTGCCCCAGAACCATCTGCCCCAGAACCACCTGCCACAGAACCATCTGTCCCAGAACTACCTGCCCCAGAACCTCCTGCCCCAGAACCATCTGCCCCAGAACTACCTGCCCCAGAATCATCTGCCCCAGAAATATCTGTCCCAGAACCACCTGCCCCTCAACCACCTGTCCCAGAACCATCTGCCCAGAACCATCTGCGCCAGAACCATCTGCCCCAGAACCACCTGTCCCAGAACCATCTGCCCCAGAACCACCTGCTCCAGAACCACCTAACCCAGAACCACACATCTTCCCCAGAACAACCTGCCCCAGAACTATCTTCCCCAGAAAAACCTTCCCCAGAACCACACATCTTCCCCAGAATCATCTACCCCAGAACCACCTTCCCCAGAACCACACATCTTTCCCAGAATCATCTGCCCCAGAACTTCCTGCCCCACAACCATCTGCCCCAGAACCATCTGCCTCAGAACCATCTGCCCAAGAACCACCTGCCCCAGAACCATCTGTCCAAGAGCCACCTGCCCCAGAACCACCGGCCCCAGAACAACCTGCCCCAGAACCATCTGACCCAGAACCATCTGCCCCAGAACCACCTGCTCCAGAACCATCTGCCCCAGAACCATCTTCCCCAGAACCACCTGTCCCAGAACCATCTGCCCCTGAACCACCTGTCCCAGAACCACCTGTCCCAGAACTACCTGTCCCAGAACCATCTGCCCCAGAACCATCAGCCCCAGAACCATCTGCCCCAGAACCACCTTCCCCAGAACCACCTACACCAGAACCACCTGCACCAGAACCACACATCTCTCCCAGAACCACACTTGTTCCCCAGAACAACCTGCCCCAGAACCATCTGCCCCAGAACCACCTGTCCCAGAACCACCTGCCCCAAAACCATCTGCCCCAGAACCACCTGTCCCAGAACCACCTGCCCCAGAACCATCTGCCCCAGAACCATCAGCCCCAGAACCATCTGCCCCAGAACCGCCTTCCCCAGAACCAACTACAACAGAACCACCTGCACCAGAACCACACATCTGTCCCAGAACCACATATCTGTCCGGGAACCACACATCTTACCCAGAACAACCTGCCCCAGAACCATCTTCCCCAGAACCACCTTCCCCTGAACCACCTACCCCAGAACCACACATCTTCCCCGGAATCATCTGCCCCAGAACCACCTGCCCCAGAACCATCTGCCCCAGAACCTCCTGCCTCAGAACTACCTGTCCCAGAACCATCGGCCCCAAACCACCTGCCCCAGAACCACCTGTCCCAGAGCCACCTGCCCCAGAGCCACCTGCCGCAGAACTGCCGGCCCCAGAACCACCTGCCCCAGAACCATCTGCCCCAGAACCATCTGCCCCAGAACCACCTGCCCCAAAACCACCTTCCCCAGAACCATCTGTCCCAGAACCACCTGACCAAGAACCACCTGCCCCAGAACCATCTTCCCCAGAACCAACTGCCCCAGAACAATCTGCCCCAGAACTATCTGCCCCAGAACCACCTTCCCCAGAACCACCTTCCCCAGAAACAACTGCACCAGAACCACACATCTGCCCCAGAACCAGCTTCCCCAGAACCAACTGCCCCAGAACCACCTGCCCCAGAACCATCTGTCCCAGAACCACCTGCCCCAGAACCATCTGCCTCAGAACCATCTGCCCCAGAACCATCTTCCCCAGAACCACCTGTCCCAGTACCATCTGCCCCAGAACCATCTGTCCCAGTCCCCATCTACCCCGGAACCACCTGCACCAGAAACATCCGTCCCAGAACCACCTGCCCCAGAACCACCTGCCCCAGAACCACCTGCCCCAGAACCATCTGCCCCTGAACCATCTGCCCCTGAACCATCTGCCCCAGAACCACCTGCCCCAGAACCATCTGCCCCAGAACCACCTTCCCCAGAACCACCTTCCCCATAACCACACATCTTCCCCAGAATCATCTACCCCAGAACCACCTTCCCCAGAACCACACATCTTCCCCAGAATCATCTGCCCCAGAACCACTTGCCCCAGAACCATCTGCCCCAGAACCACCTGCCTCAGAACCACCGGCCCCAGAACGACCTGCCCCTGAACCATCTGCCCCAGAACCAGTTTCCCCAGAACCACCTGCCCCAGAACCACCTGCCCCAGAACAATCTGCCCCAGAACAATTTGCCCCAGAACCACCTGCTCCAGGACCACCTGCCCCAGAACCATCTGGCCCAGAAACATCTGCCCAAGAACCATACATCTGTCCCAGAACCATCTGTCCCAGAACCATCAACCCAGAACCACCTGCCCCAGAACCATCCGTCCCAGAACCACCTGCCCCAGAACCACCTGCCCCAGAACCATCTGCCCCTGAATCATCTGCCCCTGAACCATCTGCCCCAGAACCACCTGCCCCAGAACCATCTGCCCCAGAACCATCTGCCCCAGAACCATCTTCCCCAGAACCACCTGCCCCAGAACCATCTGCCCCAGAACCATCAGCCCCAGAACCATCTGCCCCAAAACCACCTTCCCCAGAACCACTTACACAAGAACCACCTGCACCAGAACCACACATCTTCCCCACAACAACCTGCCCCAGAACCGTCTTCCCCAGAACCACTTTCCCCAGAACCACCTTCCCCAGAACCACACATCTGCCCCAGAATCATACTACCTTTCCCAGAACCACACATCTTCCTCAGAACCACCTGTCCCAGGACCATCTGCCCCAGAGCCACCTGGCCCAGAACCACCGGCCCCAGAACCACCTGCCCCAGAACCATCTGCCCCAGAACCATCTTCCCCAGAACCACCTGCCCCAGAACCATCTGCCCCAGAACCACCTTCCCCAGAACCACCTTCCCCAGAACCACCTGCACCAGAACCACACATCTGCCCCAAAACCATCTGCCCCAGAACCAGCTGCCCCAGAACCACCTGCCCCAGAACCATCTGTCCCAGAACCACCTGCCCCAGAACCATCTGCCCCAGAACCATCTGCCCCAGAACCATTTGCCCCAGAACCATTTGCCCCAGAACCACCTGCTCCAGAACCACCTGCCCCAGAACCATCTGGCCCAGAAACATCTGCCCAAGAACCATAGATCTGTCCCAGAACCATCTGTCCCAGAACCATCTACCCCAGAACCACCTGCCCCAGAACCATCCGTCCCAGAACCACCTGCCCCAGAACCACCTGCCCCAGAACCATCTGCCCCTGAACCATCTGCCCCTGAACCATCTGCCCCTGAACCATCTGCCCCAGAACCACCTGCCCCAGAACCATCTGCCCCAGAACCATTTTCCCCAGAACCACCTGCCCCAGAACCATCTGCCCCAGAACCATCTGCCCCAGAATCATCAGCCCCAGAACCATCTGCCCCAGAACCACCTTCCCCAGAACCACTTACACCAGAACCACCTGCACCAGAACCACATATCCGTCCCAGAACCACACATCTTCCCCAGAACAACCTGCCCCAGAACCATCTTCCCCAGAACCACTTTCCCCAGAACCACCTTCCCCAGAACCACACATCTGCCCCAGAATCATACTACCTTCCCCAGAACCACACATCTTCCTCAGAACCACCTGTCCCAGAACCATCTGCCCCAGAGCCACCTGGCCCAGAACCACCGGCCCCAGAACCACCTGCCCCAGAACCAACTGCCCCAGAACCATCTTCCCCAGAACCACCTGCCCCAGAACCACCTGCCCCAGAACCATCTGTCCCAGAACCACCTGACCCAGAACAACCTGCCCCAGAACCATCTTCCCCAGAACCACCTGCCCCAGAACCATCTTCCCCAGAACCATCTGCCCCAAAACCACCTTCCCCAGAACCACCTGCACCAGAACCACCTGCCCCAGAACCATCTGTCCCAGAACCACCTGCCCCAGAACCATCTGCCCTAGAACCATCTGCCCCAGAACCATTTGCCCCAAAACCACCTGCTCCAGAACCACCTGCCCCAGAACCATCTGGCCCAGAAACATCTGCCCAAGAACCATACATCTGTCCCAGAACCATCTGTCCCAGAACCACCTGCACCAGAACCACACATCTGTCCCAGAACCACACATCTTCCCCAGAACAACCTGCCCCCAGAACCATCTTCCCCAGAAACACTTTACCCAGAACCACCTTCCCCAAAACCACACATCTTCCCCAGAATCATCGACCCGAGAACTACCTTCCCCAGAACCACACATCTTCCCCAGAATCATCTGCCCCAGAACCATCTGCCCCAGAACCATCTGCCCCAGAACCACCTGCCTCAGAACCACCTGTCCCAGAACCATCTGCCCCAGAACCACCTGCCCCAGAACCACCTGTCCCAGAGCCACCTGCCTCAGAACCACCGGCCCCAGAACCACCTGCCCCAGAACCATCTGCCCCAGAACCATCTGCCCCAGAACCACCTGCCTCAGAACCACCTGTCCCAGAACCATCTGCCCCAGAACCACCTGCCCCAGAACCACCTGTCCCAGAGCCACCTGCCCCAGAACCATCTGTCCAAGAGCCACCTGCCCCAGAACCACCGGCCCCAGAACAACCTGCCCCAGAACCATCTGACCCAGAACCATCTGCCCCAGAACCACCTGCTCCAGAACCATCTGCCCCAGAACTATCTTCCCCAGAAAAACCTTCCCCAGAACCACACATCTTCCCCAGAATCATCTACCCCAGAACCACCTTCCCCAGAACCACACATCTTTCCCAGAATCATCTGCCCCAGAACTTCCTGCCCCACAACCATCTGCCCCAGAACCATCTGCCTCAGAACCATCTGCCCAAGAACCACCTGCCCCAGAACCATCTGTCCAAGAGCCACCTGCCCCAGAACCACCGGCCCCAGAACAACCTGCCCCAGAACCATCTGACCCAGAACCATCTGCCCCAGAACCACCTGCTCCAGAACCATCTGCCCCAGAACCATCTTCCCCAGAACCACCTGTCCCAGAACCATCTGCCCCTGAACCACCTGTCCCAGAACCACCTGTCCCAGAACTACCTGTCCCAGAACCATCTGCCCCAGAACCATCAGCCCCAGAACCATCTGCCCCAGAACCACCTTCCCCAGAACCACCTACACCAGAACCACCTGCACCAGAACCACACATCTCTCCCAGAACCACACTTGTTCCCCAGAACAACCTGCCCCAGAACCATCTGCCCCAGAACCACCTGTCCCAGAACCACCTGCCCCAAAACCATCTGCCCCAGAACCACCTGTCCCAGAACCACCTGCCCCAGAACCATCTGCCCCAGAACCATCAGCCCCAGAACCATCTGCCCCAGAACCGCCTTCCCCAGAACCAACTACAACAGAACCACCTGCACCAGAACCACACATCTGTCCCAGAACCACATATCTGTCCGGGAACCACACATCTTACCCAGAACAACCTGCCCCAGAACCATCTTCCCCAGAACCACCTTCCCCTGAACCACCTACCCCAGAACCACACATCTTCCCCGGAATCATCTGCCCCAGAACCACCTGCCCCAGAACTATCTGCCCCAGAACCTCCTGCCTCAGAACTACCTGTCCCAGAACCATCGGCCCCAAACCACCTGCCCCAGAACCACCTGTCCCAGAGCCACCTGCCCCAGAGCCACCTGCCGCAGAACTGCCGGCCCCAGAACCACCTGCCCCAGAACCATCTGCCCCAGAACCATCTGCCCCAGAACCACCTGCCCCAAAACCACCTTCCCCAGAACCATCTGTCCCAGAACCACCTGACCAAGAACCACCTGCCCCAGAACCATCTTCCCCAGAACCAACTGCCCCAGAACAATCTGCCCCAGAACTATCTGCCCCAGAACCACCTTCCCCAGAACCACCTTCCCCAGAAACAACTGCACCAGAACCACACATCTGCCCCAGAACCAGCTTCCCCAGAACCAACTGCCCCAGAACCACCTGCCCCAGAACCATCTGTCCCAGAACCACCTGCCCCAGAACCATCTGCCTCAGAACCATCTGCCCCAGAACCATCTTCCCCAGAACCACCTGTCCCAGTACCATCTGCCCCAGAACCATCTGTCCCAGTCCCCATCTACCCCGGAACCACCTGCACCAGAAACATCCGTCCCAGAACCACCTGCCCCAGAACCACCTGCCCCAGAACCACCTGCCCCAGAACCATCTGCCCCTGAACCATCTGCCCCTGAACCATCTGCCCCAGAACCACCTGCCCCAGAACCATCTGCCCCAGAACCACCTTCCCCAGAACCACCTTCCCCATAACCACACATCTTCCCCAGAATCATCTACCCCAGAACCACCTTCCCCAGAACCACACATCTTCCCCAGAATCATCTGCCCCAGAACCACTTGCCCCAGAACCATCTGCCCCAGAACCACCTGCCTCAGAACCACCGGCCCCAGAACGACCTGCCCCTGAACCATCTGCCCCAGAACCAGTTTCCCCAGAACCACCTGCCCCAGAACCACCTGCCCCAGAACAATCTGCCCCAGAACAATTTGCCCCAGAACCACCTGCTCCAGGACCACCTGCCCCAGAACCATCTGGCCCAGAAACATCTGCCCAAGAACCATACATCTGTCCCAGAACCATCTGTCCCAGAACCATCAACCCAGAACCACCTGCCCCAGAACCATCCGTCCCAGAACCACCTGCCCCAGAACCACCTGCCCCAGAACCATCTGCCCCTGAATCATCTGCCCCTGAACCATCTGCCCCAGAACCACCTGCCCCAGAACCATCTGCCCCAGAACCATCTGCCCCAGAACCATCTTCCCCAGAACCACCTGCCCCAGAACCATCTGCCCCAGAACCATCAGCCCCAGAACCATCTGCCCCAAAACCACCTTCCCCAGAACCACTTACACAAGAACCACCTGCACCAGAACCACACATCTTCCCCACAACAACCTGCCCCAGAACCGTCTTCCCCAGAACCACTTTCCCCAGAACCACCTTCCCCAGAACCACACATCTGCCCCAGAATCATACTACCTTTCCCAGAACCACACATCTTCCTCAGAACCACCTGTCCCAGGACCATCTGCCCCAGAGCCACCTGGCCCAGAACCACCGGCCCCAGAACCACCTGCCCCAGAACCATCTGCCCCAGAACCATCTTCCCCAGAACCACCTGCCCCAGAACCATCTGCCCCAGAACCACCTTCCCCAGAACCACCTTCCCCAGAACCACCTGCACCAGAACCACACATCTGCCCCAAAACCATCTGCCCCAGAACCAGCTGCCCCAGAACCACCTGCCCCAGAACCATCTGTCCCAGAACCACCTGCCCCAGAACCATCTGCCCCAGAACCATCTGCCCCAGAACCATTTGCCCCAGAACCATTTGCCCCAGAACCACCTGCTCCAGAACCACCTGCCCCAGAACCATCTGGCCCAGAAACATCTGCCCAAGAACCATAGATCTGTCCCAGAACCATCTGTCCCAGAACCATCTACCCCAGAACCACCTGCCCCAGAACCATCCGTCCCAGAACCACCTGCCCCAGAACCACCTGCCCCAGAACCATCTGCCCCTGAACCATCTGCCCCTGAACCATCTGCCCCAGAACCACCTGCCCCAGAACCATCTGCCCCAGAACCATTTTCCCCAGAACCACCTGCCCCAGAACCATCTGCCCCAGAACCATCTGCCCCAGAATCATCAGCCCCAGAACCATCTGCCCCAGAACCACCTTCCCCAGAACCACTTACACCAGAACCACCTGCACCAGAACCACATATCCGTCCCAGAACCACACATCTTCCCCAGAACAACCTGCCCCAGAACCATCTTCCCCAGAACCACTTTCCCCAGAACCACCTTCCCCAGAACCACACATCTGCCCCAGAATCATACTACCTTCCCCAGAACCACACATCTTCCTCAGAACCACCTGTCCCAGAACCATCTGCCCCAGAGCCACCTGGCCCAGAACCACCGGCCCCAGAACCACCTGCCCCAGAACCATCTGCCCCAGAACCATCTTCCCCAGAACCACCTGCCCCAGAACCACCTGCCCCAGAACCATCTGTCCCAGAACCACCTGACCCAGAACAACCTGCCCCAGAACCATCTTCCCCAGAACCACCTGCCCCAGAACCATCTTCCCCAGAACCATCTGCCCCAAAACCACCTTCCCCAGAACCACCTGCACCAGAACCACCTGCCCCAGAACCATCTGTCCCAGAACCACCTGCCCCAGAACCATCTGCCCTAGAACCATCTGCCCCAGAACCATTTGCCCCAAAACCACCTGCTCCAGAACCACCTGCCCCAGAACCATCTGGCCCAGAAACATCTGCCCAAGAACCATACATCTGTCCCAGAACCATCTGTCCCAGAACCACCTGCACCAGAACCACACATCTGTCCCAGAACCACACATCTTCCCCAGAACAACCTGCCCCCAGAACCATCTTCCCCAGAAACACTTTACCCAGAACCACCTTCCCCAAAACCACACATCTTCCCCAGAATCATCGACCCGAGAACTACCTTCCCCAGAACCACACATCTTCCCCAGAATCATCTGCCCCAGAACCATCTGCCCCAGAACCATCTGCCCCAGAACCACCTGCCTCAGAACCACCTGTCCCAGAACCATCTGCCCCAGAACCACCTGCCCCAGAACCACCTGTCCCAGAGCCACCTGCCTCAGAACCACCGGCCCCAGAACCACCTGCCCCAGAACCATCTGCCCCAGAACCATCTGCCCCAGAACCACCTGCCTCAGAACCACCTGTCCCAGAACCATCTGCCCCAGAACCACCTGCCCCAGAACCACCTGTCCCAGAGCCACCTGCCCCAGAACCACCGGCCCCAGAACCACCTGCCCCAGAACCATCTGCCCCAGAACCATCTGCCCCAGAACCACCTGTCCCAGAACCACCTGCCCCAGAACCACCTGCCCCAGAACCATCTGCCCTAGAACCATCTGCCGCAGAATCACCTGCCCCACAAACATCTGCCCAAGAACCATCTGCCCCAGAACCACCTGACCCAGAACCATCAGCCCCAGAACCACCTGCTCCAGAAGCATCTGCCCCAGAACCATCTGCCCAAGAACCACCTGTCCCAGAACCATCTGCCCCAGAACCACACATCTTCTCCAGAACAACCTGCCCCAGAACCATCTTCCCAGAACCACCTTCCCCAGAACCACCTTCCCCAGAACCACACATCTTCCCCAGAATCATCTATCCCAGAACCACCTTCCCCAGAACCACACATCTTCCCCAGAACCATCTGCCCCAGAACCACCTGTCCCAGAGCCACCTGCCCCAGAATCACCGGCCCCAGAACCACCTGCCCCAGAACCATCTGACCCAGAACCATCTGCCCCAAAACCACCTGCTCCAGAATCATCTGCCCCAGAACCATCTGCCCCAGAACCACCTGGCCCAGAACCATCTTTCCCACAACCACATGCCCTAGAACCATCTGCCCCAGAACCACCTGCTCCAGAGCCACCTGCCCCAGAACCACCTGGCCCAGAAACATCTGCCCAAGAACCACACATCTGTCCCAGAACCATCTCTCCCAGAACTTTCTGCCCCAGAACCACCTGCCCCAGAACCACCTGCCCCAGAACCACCTGCCCCAGAACCACCTGCATCAGAACCATCTTCCCCAGAACCATCTTCCCCAGAACCATCTTCCCCAGAACCACCTGCCCCAGCAGCTCTCGCTATGATTGGTCAGAGCGGTCACATGGTGTGTCACATGGTGCGTCACATGGTTTACTTTATCTTGAAGTTATATTAAATATATAAAAAGAATATGCAAATAAGATGATAATTGTCAAATAATTTATTATAATTGCATTTTTTATTCCAGTGCATTTTTCCTGGTTTCATTGAAATAAAAGCATTAAAATGATGGATGATGTAAATATAATAAGTGTTTGAAGTTCTCGCGGTCGACGCCCTCTCAACACTGTAAAAATACAGGACATGACAGTTTGAGGCTGTACACTAAAAATGTGAACAAAAGGCAAAGTTTTTGAGTAACTGACAAAAGTAACGGACAAAAGTATGGACAAAAGTAACGGACAAAAGTAACCGACAAAAGTAACCGACAAAAGTAATCGACAAAAGTAACTGATAAAACCTCAAAACTTTGCCTTTGGTTTTCCATGTTTCACCAAATAAACAAGAGCGTTACATGTTTGGGTGTGTCTTGGGGTGTGTCTTAGGATTTGTGTCTTTGGGTGTGTCTTGGGGCGTGTCTCAGGGTGTGTCTTAAGGTGTGTCTTCAGGTGTGTCTTAGGGTTTGTCTTAGGGTTTATGTCTTTGGGTGTTTCTTCGGGTGTGTGTCTTGGGGTGTGTCATTGGGTGTGTCTTTGGGTGTGTCTTAGGGTGTGTTTCCGGGCGTGTCTCGGGGTTTGTCTTAAGGTGTGTCTCGGGGTGTGTCTTCAGGTGTGTCTTGGGGCGTGTCTCCGGGTGTGTCTCGGTGCGTGTTTCCGGGCGTGTCTCGGGGTGTGTCTTGGGGCGTGGCGCGTATAGGCGTGGCTATGGACGCATGCATCTATATCGTGTGGTTATCGTACAGTTATAATCCGAGCGAAGGCTTCTGGTGTTCAGAGGAGTCGTACAAACGGACCAATCAGAGCGCAGTATTTTACAATGTTCACAGGCACTAAATCTTTCAATATATCGTGATTTTATATGAATGCTGGTTTTTATTTGACTCTTTTCTGTGAAGGAGAAGGAGAAGAAGAAGAAGAAGAAGAAGAAGAAGAAGAAGAAGAAGAAGAAGAAGAAGAAGAAGAAGAAGAAGAAGAAGAAGAAGAAGAAGAAGAAGAAGAAGAAGAAGAAGAAGAAGAAGAAGAAGAAGAAGAAGAAGAAGAAGAAGAAGAAGAAGAAGAAGAAGAAGAAGAAGAAGAAGAAGAAGAAGAAGAAGAAGAAGAAGCAGAAGCAGAAGCAGAAGCAGCAGAAGAAGCAGAAGAAGCTGGGATTTGGAAAGTTAAAGGTGAACGTGGGACTAAGGGAGGAAGAGGTTTGAGGCGACGACACGTTCATTTCTCAGCCAACGCTTGGACACATGAACGTGTGACGGGTTCAGAAGCGTAGGAAGGTGGCGCACGGACCATCACGGACCGGCGCGGCGTTTGCGTCACAGCTTTAAGGCCGATCTTTGTGAAACACACATTTGGATAAAACTTGACCACAGGTGTTTCCAAATTGAACCCAGGAACGCGCCCGTCGCTTTAAACCTCAGATCCATTTGCCACACGAGTCCAGAAGGCGGGGTCAAAGGTCACCTGTCTGTAGTGCATAGTTCTCATGCAGATTCCAACTGCCGTTTGGAACCAGAAGAAGCTCAATCCAAACGTCACGTTCTTCTCGGTTCTGTCCCACTTAGCACCGTGTGATGGTCGTCGTCCTTCGCCGCAGGGCGCCGTGATCGACGCCGTGATCGACGCCGTCCGGTTGCTGCTTCAGTGGCGTTTCCCCTTCGTTTTCTAAAGTGGCCTCGTTTGTACTCGTTTCACGCCGACTCGCGGCTCGTCGCTGGCGAGAGTAATGTCCTGCTTTTACCGCCGTGCCGTAAATCCCCGAGCGAAGACGCCGGCTAATTACATTCGCAATACTCAGAGTACAAGGGCTGCACAGTACTGGGAAGTACTGCGATATCTCACTATTACTGCAATATTTGAGTGTACTTTTGGACCCAATCGTTTATGTGGTTACTTTAGTTCAAGAGTTACTTTAGTACAAGAGTTACTTTAGTACAACTACAGACGCAGGAGCAGAAATAAAGTAAAAGTATGACACAAAATATTCTACAAAAGTATTCCAGTATAAATTTGAAAATGTATTTTGAGAGTCAAACAGTTTTGTAGAAGTGTTTTTTATTCAATCAATTTAATGATTTTTCTTTTGTTTACTGTTCTGTTGTTTGTTCAGAGCCCGCTCCACTTCCAAAAAGACTTGGTTCATGACCACAATGTCCGACTAGGACGATTATGAATGTGTTCAGAGCAAAAACGTGTTAGAATAGGGATTGGGACAATAAAGGAATATCTTATCTTATCTTATCTTATGTTTGGCTCCGCCCATAAGAGGCTATTTGGCTCCACCCATAAGAGGTCTTTTACAGTTGAGGTATTTATTGACCACCAGAGGTCAGTAAAGAACAGTGTCTGACCGGGGCCTTCAGGATCCTTGCGAGACAGGGACACTTATGGTCACATGTTTTCAGAGGTGGGCGGTCACTCTCTGACACTTACACTTACTTTGATGTGAGTATTCTGAATTGCAGTCACCGTAGTAACAGAGCAGTTTCTGAAATGATCTGATCGTTTCTTTTTCTTCCTGTTCTGTGAAAATACCAGATTTCGTGTTTTATCCTTCAAAAACAGAAACGTCAAAACTTCTTTAAATTTAGCCCCAAAAAATTTCTTTTTAACTTGTTATGTTTTTGGGGACTCCGCCCCCTTGTGGTCACAATCAGCTCTTTTCAGCGTCTCTAAAGCGTTTTCCGGTTAAACGTTTGAGTCAGAACTCTAAAACCCGCTCAGAACCTACAAGCTCTAAATTCTTCTTTTAAAAAGTACATTTGAATAATCGCAGTTCAGCCCTGATGTTTACGTGGAATGGCTAAAGCTAAACGCGCGTTAGCTAACCGCGTCTTTGGCGTGAACCTGCTGAAGGCGGCGGTCCCACTGAAGCAGCTCCCCTCGTCACACCGTCGATGCATGGTCGAAACGCTTCACGTCGGGCCAATCAAAAATACCCTGGTTTAAGGAAAACACAGACTCGCTCAGCGACACAGACTCGCTCAGCGACCTGGTCTCGGGGTTTTGTCTCACGGTTTGACACCATTTTGTCCAAAAGCAACAAGAGTCTCGCAGACCCGGCTCGTGTTCGGCAGAAACGGTCTCAAAAGGCGGGAGAAGGTGTGGCTCAAAGATGCAAATGCGCCCGTGTTGCTGGGCGGGCGTGGCTTTGGCTCTTCTGCGCTGGTTTTGCCGTCGTCAGGAGGTGTGTGATGAGGTCGTCGTGGGGATGCGGCGTGCATCTCGCTTTGGTCGTGTTATGCATGAGTTTGTGTCGTCTCCGTCCGGCGCGCACCCACTGAGCCACCGCCCACTGAGCCGCCGCCCACTGAGCCGCCGCCGCTCACGTTTAGAGTCAACGCTCGTTCAGATGGCTGAGCGGCAAGCATGCGGTGGCCGAGCGGAGGCAAGTGGGGGACGGAAGAGGCAGAAGCAAAGCCGAGCGTGGTCAAACTCAAAGAAAGAAATGGAAAAGCAAAAGAATCATGTTGCATATGGAGTTTATTTCCTGCGTGGGATGTGAACACAAAGCCTCAGATGCAGTAATAATCGGGCAAAACGAAAGTCAAAATGCATCAAACACTTTCCTCGAAACAGCCTGGGTTCAGAGTCCCTTTAACACACTGCGTAACAGCCATTTACAATGGTCAGCGGCGCTTTTCAAGCATCACAGAGGAACACGCTGAACACAAACAAGAAAAACAAAGAGTAACAGGAAACAGGAAGTTCACAACTTAAACCGTTTCCATAATAAAAGGTCAAACCCATTTCTAACGTGGCTTTTTACAAACAGTTCACGACACTAGTTTTCCTCGTTACAAAAGTCCTGCATATAAAATAGGGCAGCTTTAAAATCAGTGTAATCATAATAAACTATACAACATACAAACACGCTGTAGCTCCGCCCACGCGGGGGCCGGCTAGCTCTGCCCACACGCCCCCTTCTCAAACTAAAGAACAACACGACAACACAACACAAAGAAACACGCTGCCCAAACTATTGCTTCGTTTTTCTCTTCGACTTTAAAAAGGTGCAACACTGAAACGCTCGCAGCTGATTGGACGCCGTTTGTCAAGGGTTTTACGACACTTTTACGCAAATGTCCGTGCAATTCGTCTTTTTCATGATTCCCTTTAAGCTCCGCTTTTGTAAACGCCTCAAGCAGTTTTTCTTTTTAATATTTAGTGCAGATAATGAATGCGGCGACGGGGCGCGGCGACGGGGCGCGGCGACGGGGCGCGGCGACGGGGCGCGGCGACGGGGCGCGGCGACGGGGCGCTCGGGACAGTGACTGGAGATAGTTTGATGGACTTTTGTCGGGTAAAATAAGGCTAATATCTGGACGTATGGCACATTCTCATAACTTTATGTGTTGTTCTGGGCTCAAACAATATGAGTTATTATAGTTATTATAGTTAATATTTATGTTTTGAATGTGAAAGAAGAAACTATAAATGATAAAAACTTCCAATCACGGGCCCTTAATCCATGACATCACAGTTAAAATGTTTATTTGGAGATCGATTTTGTCTCTGAGAGTAAATGATAAGAAAAATAAAAACTTTGGTTGAAAGTAACGAACGACCAAAATGACACAATAATAATAATTATAATAAAACAGTGAGTGCATAAATGTATTGCATATTTAACGTCCTCATTTTCATTTAAAGACTAAATCTAAGACAGGAAGACGCGAGAGTCGTTTGAGTGAAATGAGCCACGCGTTTAAGCTAATTACAGCCACTAACGATCTTTACATTAGTGAGTCCAGATCTGACACTTCAACTCTTTTAAAAATGCTTCATGTTCAGAAAAGACTGAACTGTAAACTGTAGAGCAGACATGGGCAAGCTACGGCCCGCGGGCCACATACGGCCCGTTTGTCTTTAAAACCGGCCCAACAAACATGCAAAGTCATATTTAAACAAACAAAAAAACTTTTTTTTTTTTTTTGTCACGTTATGTCGTGACCGTTTGTGTTTTGGGCGTTTGCTGGTGCCGCGCTGGTGTTTGATGGTTTTCACCACAAACACAAGGAGCAGCAGCTCCAGACGAGGAGGCCACGCCCACTGAAGTTGAACGTGTCGTCATGACAAAACATATCAGATAAAATTCATTGGTTTGAAAAGCGTTAGCTGTATTTAAGAATAAACAATGTTAGCTCAGAGACACATGTCCTCCATGAGACGTTTGAGTCCTGCAGTGGGACGTTTGAGTCCTGCAGTGGGACATTTCTGCTGAAATGACTGCATCGGCCCGACCGACGACACCCGGGCGGCCGACGCCGAGGCCTGGGCGTCGGTCACCCGGGTTAGGGTCGGTCGGTCGGGCGTCGGTCGCCCGGGCCTCGGCGTCGGTTGGGCGTCGGCTGGTGTAGGTTTGTCTGGACTTTAATGTTGTTTATCGTGGAGGAAATGAGTGTATTACGTTGGCGACGGCGAATGTCGTGCAGCGGTTTGGGATCAAAGGCACGGCGACTCGGGATCAAGACGCTCAGTTTTTTGTTTCACAGATTTTATATTAATCTTTTTGGAGCTGGTTTGATTTACAAAAGGAAAGTGTGACATGGGTTTGTACAAGATCGTGTCTTTACTGACGACACCGACGCAAAACGCCACTAACACTAAAACATGCAGATTTTTTTGTGTTTTTTTGAGCTTTTTTCCTCAGGAGGAAGTGTTGTCACTGCTGTGGGCGGAGGAGGATGTGAGGTCACTGCTGTGGGCGGAGAGCTCTGCATACGGGCGTCTGATTGGACAGCGCCTCTTGGATACTCGGCCAATCAGAGTGCGGCTTGTTTCTTACGATTATCGCGCAATGGGAGCGGCCGATGATGTCACCGGGAGGAAACGACCCGATGAGGTCAGGGGGCGGGGTTTGGCACTCTTATTTTTCTTTTTTTTTGTGTCAAATACTTTATATTTGACATTATATTTGTCACGTTTACAGAGGACGTGGCCTCGGATTAGCTCTAAATTTAATATTAGAGTTTTGGACATGGAACTCAAGAATATTCTTCACATTCCGGATAAAACTTGGAAAAGTTAGTGCAACGTTTCAAACATCGAGAAGCTTCGTGACATTTTGCCTCGTGAAAAATGGTTTGTTTTGAAGATCGTTGGAATAATTGAAACCATTAAATTAAATTAAAGGACGTTTGATGATGTCATGCGAGTCTTTTTCACCCGATGTTTTAGAGTTTTAGAGTCCCGAGTGCGATCGGACTTCACATAAGCACCAGGAAACAACATTGCACTTTCCTCGTGGTCAGTATTCCACTGGTCAGTCTGAGTTTCCTGACCTTGACCTCTGACATTGACCTCTAACCCTGACCTCTGACTGGACAGAAGGAGGGTTCCAGAACATTCCAGGCCTGTGGATTGTCCCTGTTTTTCACGTTTCAACATGATCGAGTCAGAGAATCAGTGGAGGAAAAGTACTGTGACTGAAGTAGAAGTAAAAGTACTTGAGTACACTTTTAAAAAGTAATTTCACAGATTTACCTAAAATCTGGATCTAGATAAAGACTTTTCATCTTCTAAACTCTAATATAAACTCTAATCTAGACTTAAATGAAGTCAAAGTAAAAAGTATCCACTGTGAAATGTACTGAAGTAAAATACAGTTACTTAAGTACAGTAACTTTCCACCACTGAAGAATACTCTATGATCGAGTAGAGTGCAACAAAGTTAGAGTTAACCCGATTAGAGCTGTGAGTGCAAATGATCTTCAGCCTGGAAAGTCCTGCAGATGATGGAGCTGTGATGGTGGAGGAACCCTGGTTAGGAGGTCCTGTGCAGATGATGGAGCTGTGATGGTGGAGGAACCCTGGTTAGGAGGTCCTGTGCAGATGATGGAGCTGTGATGGTGGAGGAACCCTGGTTAGGAGGTCCTGTGCAGATGATGGAGCTGTGATGGTGGTGGAGGAACCCTGGTTCCTCCACCACCATCCTCGACCAACCAACCCTCGACCCGTTCACGATTGGGCCGAGCCGCAGACCGTGCACACAGGCGGACAGACCACGCCCACAGGCGGACAGACCACACCCACAGGCGGACAGACCTTTGCATCGCTTTGACTCGCGTCTCGCGGTGAAGCCGGCATTTGATTGTTCTGCCGTTTGAGGGCGTTTGGATCGTGAGGATGAAATGGAAAAAAGGACTTAGAGTTTGGAGTTAACGCTGTGCAACTTCTTACAACTTAAACCGAGAGTCCAGAAGACAAGACTCTAACATGTTCTTGGACACGACCCTTTCATTCGTTTATTTTCTATAATTCGTCTGAAATATGACTTATTTTTGCCGCTGAGCACATTAGAGCTCTTTGCAGCAAATTAGAGCTACAGTAGAGCTCTTTGAAGCGCATTAGAGCTCTTTGCAGCAAATTAGAGCTACAGTAGAGCTCTTTGAAGCACATTAGAGCTCTTTGCAGCAAATTAGAGCTACAGTAGAGCTCTTTGAAGCACATTAGAGCTCTTTGCAGCAAATTAGAGCTACAGTAGAGCTCTTTGAAGCGCATTAGAGCTCTTTGCAGCAAATTAGAGCTACAGTAGAGCTCTTTGAAGCACATTAGAGCTCTTTGAAGGACATTAGAGCTCTTTGTAGCACATTAGAGCTCCTTGTAGCACATTAGAGCTCTTTACAGCTGACTCTGATTGGTTCGGGTGGATTTGATCTGACCTTCATGTTTTGGAGCTTCTGGGTTCAAGGTTCTGAAGTTGCACGGAGTCGTTCCAAACTCTAAGGTGGCTCTAAGGTGGCTCTAAGGCGCGGTGGGCGTGGCGGATGAGGTCCTTTGGTTTGTCGCTGGCCGTTGTCCCGTTTCACAGGTTGCATATAAAATTGATGGGACTTTTTACACGGAGCTGAAAACGCAGGTCTCAAACCCGAGCACGAGTTTCACAGCAGAAAATGTAGATAAAAAACGAAATGGCTTCAGGTTTTGGGTTTGTCCACCTTTGAGTTTGGTCTGCGGTTCAAATCCCACTCAAAGCTTGAACTTCAGGTGCGTTCTCACTCCTGATCTTTCCTCAAAGGTCCATGTCCGTTTGGAAAGATCTGCTCTGTGGCTTTTGCAATTCTTCCAGAAAAAGCCATTTTTTGTCCTTTGAAGGTAAATAAGACTTTTAGGGCGACGGTGAGTACGCGGGGCTTTTTCTGCGCCCCAAAATGGCCACCCAAAAACGGAGCGGACGTTTTGATTGGATCCTGTGTGATTGGTGTAGAAGCCGTGGTTTAGCGTCCGCTCAGGCTCCTGCTTCGGACCCTCGTTTGGTTTCATGATTGACAGTCTCTGGCACTGTGTGTGGGCAAACGGCGCCCCCTCTGGTGAGTGTGGAGCGGGGCGTGTCCGCTGTAGCCATGCTGATGCTGTGGGCGGAGTCTCAGAAGGTAAAGGGCGAGGGACGGCTCACGGGCGCGGCTGGCATCGACGTCACAGTTTTATCCCAGATACCACTGAAAGACAAGGGCACAAAGAGGATCATGGTTAATGTGAGAACGCACGAGTGAGAACGCATGAGTGAAAACGCACGAGTGAAAACGCACGAGTGAGACCATGAGAACGAACTAGTGATAACCTACGAGTGAGAACGCATGAGTGAAAACGCACGAGTGAAAACGCACGAGTGGGACCATGAGAACGAACTAGTGATAACCTACGAGTGAGAACGAACTAGTGAGAATGCACGGGTGAGAACGTGAGAACGCACGAGTGAGAACGCACAAGTGAGAACGCACGAGTTAGAACGCACAAGTGAGAATGCACGAGTGAGAACGCATGAGTGAGAATGCACGAGTGAGAACGTACTGGTGAGAACGCACCAGTGAGAACGCACCAGTGAGAACGCACCAGTGAGAATGTGAGCACGCACCAGTGAGAACGCACCAGTGAGAACGCACCAGTGAGAACACACGAGTGAGAACACACAAGTGAGAATGTGAGAACGCACCAGTGAGAATGTGAGAACGCACCAGTGAGAACGCACCAGTGAGAATGTGAGAACGCATCAGTGAGAACGCATCAGTGAGAACGCACCAGTGAGAATGTGAGAACGCACCAGTGAGAACGCACCAGTGAGAATGTGAGAACACACCAGTGAGAATGTGAGAACGCACCAGTGAGAACGCACCAGTGAGAACGCACCAGCGAGAATGTGAGAACGCACCAGTGAGAACGCACCAGTGAGAATATGAGAATGCACGAGTGAGAACGCACCAGTGAGAATGTGAGAATGCACGAGTGAGAACGCACGAGTAAGAACGCACCAGTGAGAACGACCAGGGGGCAGTGTCAGGCAGGGTTTACAGTGTAGTTCACAGTGTGGCCTGCAGGGAGCAGTGTCAGGCTGGTTTACAATGTAGTTCACAATGTGGCCTGCAGGGGGCAGTGTCAGGCTGGTTTACAATGTAGTTCACAGTGTGGCCTGCAGGGGGCAGTGTCAGGCTGGTTTCAGGGAGAGACTTTCTCTCCTTTTTCTGTCCGAGTGAACAACACTTTTATCTATGAACTCCCAGAGAGGCACAAAGTGAACGGCTGCAAGGTCCAACTCAGAAGATTATTTCCTTCCAACAAACTTTTTTAGGCCAAACTTTCTTTCATTTCAGCATTTAACATTTTGCAACGAAGAAAATAAAGATTTAGAGAAAGTATTTACAGTATTTACACTAAATACATAATAATTTAAAACTTTTTCCTATTTGTTTAATGTGTAACGAGGATTTAAATGCTTTATGTTCTCAAAGTTCTGCCCTGATGGTTCTCACATTCAGACTTTAAACGTGGTGTTTCCCAGCGCGCACAAAGGCGATGTAAACCTGTTTCCCAGTGCTTCAGCCTGTGAGCTCTACAGCGCGCACAAAGGCAATGTAAACCTGTTTCCCAGCGCTTCAGCCTGTGAATTCTACAGCGCGCACAAAGGCAATGTAAACCTGTTTCCCAGCGCTTCAGCCTGTGAATTCTACAGCGCGCACAAAGGCGATGTAAACCTGTTTCCCAGCGCTTCAGCCTGTGAGCTCTACAGCGCGCACAAAGGCGATGCAAACCTGTTTCCCAGCGCTTCAGCCCATGAGCTCTACGGCACGCACAAAGGCGATGCAAACCTGTTTCCCAGCGCTTCAGCCCATGAGCTCTACGGCACGCACAAAGGCAATGTAAACCTGTTTCCCAGCGCTTCAGCCTGTGAATTCTACAGCGCGCACAAAGGCGATGTAAACCTGTTTCCCAGCGCTTCAGCCTGTGAATTCTACAGCGCGCACAAAGGCGATGTAAACCTGTTTCCCAGCGCTTCAGCCTGTGAGCTCTACAGCGCGCACAAAGGCGATGCAAACCTGTTTCCCAGCGCTTCAGCCCATGAGCTCTACGGCACGCACAAAGGCGATGTAAACCTGTTTCCCAGCGCTTCAGCCCATGAGCTCTACGGCACGCACAAAGGTGATGCAAACCTGTTTCCCAGGGCTTCAGCCTGTGAGCTCTACAGCGCGCACAAAGGCAATGTGAACCTGCGTCTAATCCATCTCGGACCGGTCACTATCGATCCACTGCCCCTCCTCCTCTTTACCTCTGCTGCCCTTTCTCCCTCTGCTCCTCACACACTCTTCTCCCCTTCTCCTCTTTACCTCTCCTCTTCTTCTTTACCTCTCCTCCTCTTCTTTACCTCTCTTCTTCTCCTCCTCTTTACCTCCTCTTCTTCTTTACCTCTCCTCCTCTTTCTCCCTCTGTTCACCTTCTGTTCTCCCTCTGTTCTCCCTGTCCTCCTTATGTTCTCCTTCTGTTCTCCCTTTCCTCCCTCTGTCCTCCATATGTTCTCCCTCTGTCCTCCTTATGTTCTCCCTCTGTCCTCCTTATGTTCTCCCTCTGTCCTCCATCTGTTCGCCCTCTGTTCTCTTTCTGTTCTCCATCTGTTCTTCAACAGTGCGCCACTGTTTCTGAGATAATGTCACTCATTCCTAATGTTTTGGTTAAACATGGGGGAGTTTAACAGCTGATGGTGCTCGTGGTGCAGTCGACATGCGGCGAGAACAGACTGAAGTTTTGAAAAGAGACTTCTTGAAGTTATTTGACGTTCTGATGAAATGGAGATCACAACATTTGTAAGTGGAACTCTTCCAAACATCGACAGGAAGAGAAACAAGTTTAGCTTCAGCTGAACACATGGCTGTCCAAAGAGTGTGCACCTAGAGGAGAGTGAGGGTGCAGAGGAGGGGTGAGGGTGCAGATGAGGTGTGACGGTGCAGAGGTGGAGTAAGGGCGCAGAGGTGGAGTGAGGGCGCAGAGGTGGAGTGAGGGCGCAGAGGTGGAGTGAGGGCGCAGAGGTGGAGTGAGGGTGCAGAGGAGGAGTGAGGGCGCAGAGGTGGAGTGAGGGTGCAGAGGAGGAG
Source organism: Eucyclogobius newberryi (assembly GCF_026437365.1). Lineage (NCBI taxonomy): Eukaryota > Metazoa > Chordata > Actinopteri > Gobiiformes > Gobiidae > Eucyclogobius > Eucyclogobius newberryi. The sequence continues at coordinate 15,384,661 of NW_027316532.1, forward strand.
TGAGGGCGCAGAGGTGGAGTGAGGGTGCAGAGGAGGAGTGAAGGTGCAGAGGAGGAGTGAGGGTGCAGAGGTGGAGTGAGGGTGCAGAGGAGGAGTGAGGGTGCAGAGGAGAAGTGAGGGTGCAGAGGAGGAGTGAGGGTGTAGGAGTCATTCCCCATAGGGTCCTAATCAAAGGCTTTGGACCAGTCTGTGACAGGCCCGACAGCATCCCTGTCATCGCCCCTGTCATCGCCGCTGTTATCACCCGTCATGGCCCCTGCCCTCAGAGCAGCCCTGGGTCCCCCCTGCAACATCTACTCCCACTTCCTCACTCTCCTTCTCCACCCTCACCCAGGGGCCTTCCCAGCCATCTTGAATGTCTGATCAAATCAGGCCTTAAGATGGCTCCACTCACGCCCAAAGCAAGATCAAGAGTTCTGATGTCAACACTGATGAACTCTTCCCTGCACAAGCCCCGCCCACTATCCCCCCTCGCCTTTCACCTGGTATCTCCTATAGATAGGATGCACTGGGTCTAGCGGAACTTATTGTCATATTAAAAATCAAACCAACCCTGTGTAAAAATAGCCCCCCCTAGCGCTATTTCTGTGTCACATCACACAGATGGGAAAACAAAATGCGAGTCAGGCCCAATCTGAGAAATGTGATTCATATTCTGTGAAAAGATAAGGCCCAGTCCCACTGAAACTAGTCTGAAACTTGCTGTGCTAAATATCAGATCCTTATGTAACAAATCACTCTTAATTCATAATTTCATTTCTTCTTATAATCTTGATTTTATGTTTTTAACTGAAACATGGCTTGACATAAACACAGGAACACTTAAGAGCTTGATGCTGTCCTTGAAACCTTCAGTCTTACTCAGCATGTGAGAGGCCCCACCCACAGCAGACTGGCCCCACCCACAGCAGACCACTGGCTGGTCCTGCAGTTGTTCAGAGGAGACACATGGCACAGGTGCACTGTTTATGGAAATGATAAACTTTGAAAATATCTCATGTTCTAATGTAAATGATTTGTTGAACTCTGTTACATCTAGTGTTTTGAATGTTCTGGACACCATTGCCCCTATGAAGGCTAAAATGGTTAAAAATAAGCAGAAGTTGCCATGGAGACATGATGATTCGGTCAGGGCACAGAAAAGAGAGTGCCGCAGGGCCGAACGGAAATGGCGCAAGCCAAAGCTCCAGGTTCAAAAAGAGATTTACAAAGAGAAGCTGAACATGTACAACCTAATCTTACGTAGAACTAGGGAAAGATATTTTTCTGAAATAATCTGAAACTGCAGTAACAACTTGCGTGTCCTGTTTGCCACAGTAACAGATGAACAAACCCTCCAGCTCAGCTGCCGTTAGAACTCACTTCCATATCCAAGTGTAATGAGTTTGCATTATTCTTTAATGACAAAGTTCAGGGCATTAAAAATGATATAAATCCCACAATGAAAACTGTCCATGAGATCATCACCAGTCTGAGTTCATCTACATGCTGCCTCCATATGTGAGCTTTCAGATTTCTAAAGTCTGTGTTGAACAGATTTTCCTGTTGTGAAGCTCTTTGAATTGCCTTGATGGATTCAGACCAGGCTAATACTGATTGGCTAATCCACCTGTCAATCACACCCAACTGACCACGGATCGATCAGAGTTCAAACACAGACGGTTTTAAAGGCTCTAAAGAGAAAACTAGTACGAGTATCTCTAATATACCTGAGTATCTAATATATTTGAATATCTAATAAATAATACTATTTTCCACACAGACAATAATACTCTCTGTGTACTGAGAAAGACGTAAAACATTTTAGTATCGATACTTGTTTAAAGGCGCAAGGGACGATTTTTCGGCGATTTGAGAACGCAGGCGGAAGTGCGCATGCGCACTCCTCCGTGCGGACTGATACAACACACACGTGCGTTTGTTTATTAGCGCAACGGAGCGCATCGCATCTCTCGTCTCCAAAAGATTTCTTTCCACTTCTGCGTCAGCTCGAACTGTATTTCTCCGTCTTCATTTTGCCCCGTACACTGAGGGAACTATATTATGATAGATCCATGCGCTTAGGCACGCGGAAACGTGGGGACGAACCGCACGCGGCTGCAGGTGAGCGGTAGGTGTGTTTTATGATTGATAAGTGGCAGGACAAATGATTTATCCACGCCACGAGGAAATATGATAACAAATTTGCTGAAAAAAATCGTCCATCCCACCTTTAAATGAGTATTTATTGACCTTTGTACGTGTTTTAGTGGGAGGACCCCATTGTACATGCTTTTGGTGGGAGGAGTCTGTTGTACATATTTTTAGTGGGAGGAGTCTGTTGTGCATGTTTTTAGAAAGGCCCCCCCCTGCCCGGGACTCTAGTTTTAGCATTGCTTAGTCTCTGATTTTTGACACTTTTGTCGACTCGTAACTTCATTAACAATTTAAGAGTGTTTACCAGTGTCACGCCCCCTTTTTCGACCAATCAGTGCCAGAAGGGGCAGCGAACTGGTTCAGAAGAACAGCCCAAAGATAAAATAAAGCCAAGTGGGAGGTTTTCCAATTTCTCCACCCCCTCGGAGCTTCCTTACTCACTCACTCCTTCCTCCTCACTTCCTTCCTTCCTTCCTTTTAACTTGGGTTCAAGTTCAGCTTGGTCTTAGATCATGTCTGGTTGCCACTGACAACGAGACGCTCGGGACGTGACTTCCATCGACAACACCCTTTCCTCCTCCCTATGCTCCCTTCCTCCTCCCTATGCTCCCTTTCTTCCTCCCTATGCTCCCTTTCCTCCTCCCTATGCTCCCTTTCCTCCTCCCTATGCTCCCTTCCTCCTCCCTATGCTCCCTTCCTCCTCCTCCCTATGCTCCCTTCCTCCTCCCTATGCTCCCTTCCCTCCTCCCTATGCTCCCTTCCCTCCTCCCTATGCTCCCTTTCCTCCTCCCTATGCTCCCTTTCCTCCTCCCTATGCTCCCTTCCCTCCTTCCTATGCTCCCTTCCTCCTCCCTTTCCTCCTTCCTATGCTTCCTTCCTCCTCCCTATGCTCCCTTCCACCTCGCTATGCTCCCTTTCCTCCTCCCTATGCTCCTTTCCCTCCTCCCTATGCTCCCTTTCCTCCTCCCTATGCTCCCTATGCTCCCTTTGCTCCTTGTCCTTCTTTGCTTCCTAAAACTATTCGTCCAAGTTGAGATTCTGTTTATCGTTGCCGGTGTTTTTGACCGTGTGGCTGAACCAAACTGTTCCAAACTGAGTCAATGTCAATGTCCACACGGACATATTTAGGACGTCAGACCAAACTCATTCAGAAACAAAACCCGAACTGGACCCGGGATTTGACCGGGACCTCGCCGTCTTTAACTGTTGAGTGTAATCCATTTATCGTGGGGTCAGAGCGTCCCCACTTTGCAGATTAGAGGGCTCTGGCGCTGGTCCCGAAGTGGGCGAGTGTTCTGGGGACAGCGCCGCAGAGACAGAGAGCGAGGGGGGAGTGAGGGGGAGAGGGGGGAGTGAGGAGGGAGAGAGCAGAAAGTCCAGCGTCAGCAGCTCCTATTGATTAAAACCTAACCCCAGCCTCTCCTCTATCACTACAGCTCTCACACTCTGCAGTGGAATTACAACCAGACACAGCTCTGAGTCTCCCCCGGACTCACCCCCTGACTCCCCCTGACTCCCCCTGACTCCCCCGCAGACAGCCAGAGTCTCACCCTGTACTCACTTTGAAATCTTTGCCTATTTTTACCATTTTACTCTTTTGGTGACGTTTGTAATATAGACCTGGTTTAGACCTGGTTTGGACCTGGTTTAGACCTGGTTTGGACCTGGTTTAGACCTGGTTTAGTCCTGGTTTAGGTCTGGTTTAGATCTGGTTTAGATCTGGTTTAGATCTGGTTTAGTCCTGGTTTAGATCTGGTTTAGTCCTGGTTTAGTCCTGGTTTAGTCCTGTTTTAGCCCTGTTTTAGCCCTGGTTTAGTCCTGTTTTAGCCCTGGTTTAGTCCTGGTTTAGTCCTGGTTTAGCCCTGGTTTAGTCCTGGTTTAGTCCTGGTTTAGACCTGGTTTAGTCCTGGTTTAACCCTGGTTTAGCCCTGGTTTAGCCCTGGTTTAGTCCTGGTTTAGTCCTGGTTTAGTCCTGTTTACAGCGGTGCGTTCAGGGGAAACTCGAGCGTTTAATCTCAGAGAATCTGGATTTTGATGTAATAAAATCTCAGAGTCGTTAGCTAAACATCCTCGTTTTTGTCACAATCTGCAACGTGACTGATGTAAAACTATGATACAATTTTACCACAGATGCCAGGCTGCGAAATAGACGGGGGCCCGGAGCCCGCAAGCAGTTGAATCTCCGGCGGGCCCGCGGTTTGAAATAGGAGGGGGCCCGCCGTGCCCCTCCTCGAAAAATATCAAGATTTAACTAGTAATTTGGCCATATTCGGGGCATTTTCTTCGCTTAAGTTTCGTTTTGACAGACATGCCCACTTGGCACGTCTTCTCGCTTCTCATTGGCCGAGCGGTCTCCGTGATGTAATGTCGATGAAAGCGGGCATCTGATTGGCCGCTGCGTTCGTGTTGCATTCACGTGCCCTCGGAAATGCCCGGTCTAATTTTCGGGGCAATGTATATATGTAGTAGTTTATTTTGTAGGACGTGATTTCATATATTCCACAAGATCTCATTGTGTAAAATGCTGTAAACAGTATTTATTTTATATATAAGAAACATTATTATATTGAATTAAACAGTTTTAAAGAACATGATCTCTGGTTTATATGATTCAGTATTTGTGCTTTTCATATCAAATAACAGATAAAAGTACTTTAAATTGTTTTACATGCTAATAACCAGGTTTAAAACAACACATTTATCTTGTTATCTTATGCCGCGCGCGCTTGTGGTCCCCTGAAATTGCTTGGGGGCCCCTAACTTTGAAAAGTTAGGGGCACCCCAGGCCCCTAACTTTGAAAATCTATTTCTCAGCCTGGATGCCCTCCCACCAAACAATGTTATAATTAGAAAAACACGAGAACCTTCATCTGATCTTTATATCAATCATTTGACCCAAAATACAAAAGATAATACATACAATTATGTAAATTAACTCAATAACAACTGGAAAAGTGCAAAAAAAACAGAACGAACGGATCATTCCAGAATGTTTTATTACTACTTTTAAAATGATTTCACTAATAATAAGATTGGTTGACTAAGACGCCACGGGCCCTTAGAGTCCCCTGGATCTCACTACGGGACGACGGATCACACTGGATCTACTTTGCGGTCTGGATCTCACTCCGAGACGACGGATCACACTGGATCTACTTTGCGGTCTGGATCACACTAGATCTACTTTGGGGCCTGGATCTTACAAACTCCAAAATCCACTAAATTTTTTGTATCAATATGTCAACAAAATGAAGCACGACATGTAAACCTGCTCTGACCATTATTCAGATTTAAATGTCCCAAATATAAGATAAGATAATCCTTTAATGTCCACACAAGGGGAAATTTCGTTGTTACAACGCAGTAGAAACAGGAGGAAACGACAGATTATAGGAAGTTTCAAAAACACACTCTTAATAGAACTCTTACACAGAGCCAAAAACGCCTTATTTCAATATGAAAACATGATGAAAACTAGCATTATATAAAATGTATGTCACTAAATGTAAGATGTGTTGCTTTCTGTCTGCTGTGGTTGAACTTCCTGTGAGGCCTTTAAAGGTTCTAAAGTTCTTTCTTTTCCGTCGTCCAAACGTCCCTTTGGCGATGACTGTGACTTCAGCAGGTTCTGGACCGGTTCTGGACCGGTTCTGGACCAGTGTTTTCTGCAGAACAGACTTAAGTGTTCTGCACGAGACACATTTAAATAAAAGCTCAGGGACATTAACTGCAGCAGACAGGTCCTGGACACCGCCGCACCGTCCGTCTCACTTACAGCCGCGTCCATTAGAGGCCCCTCACCCCGCATGCCTCCCCCCCCGCTCCCACCACGCCCCCCCCCCCCCGGTCCCGTGCGGAGGGCGTGTCTTCTCTGCTGACTCAGCCGCTCGCTCAGACACTGTGAGTCATCGTTCTGTGTTTTATCGCTCCGACGAGGGTTCACCTTGAGGACTGCTGCTCCGGGCCGCGGCCAGGGAAAGCACCGCGCCTGAAACCGGACACGTCCCGCATCGATCGCACGCGCCAAACACACACACCCCACACTCTGCAACACACCGCACACACGGCGCACGCGCACACGCACACGCACACACACCCTCTGCTAAAGTCACAGCGGCCCGAGTCGTCCCGCCGTCGTCCACAGGCTCCCACTGAAAACCGCCGGGAGAAGGCCTGATGAATTCTTGAATATGATTGGTCGAAGCGTCACAACAGGAAGTGGAGAAATCCGACTGTTGTTGAATCCGGTCAGAGAAAAGAACTCAAGTGTAAAACGTTCCATTTCCCGCTCACAACTCCAACAGCAGAAACACAAAATATACAAGCGACAGACGTGTCTTTCTTTATCTGCGTTTTAGTTCCCACCGTGTCCTACACTCTAGAACTTTGTGTGGTGAAGTTTAAACTTGGACATCAATGACCCTGAGCGTCGGTCACTGGAGGATTATCTTTACTGTCCATTTGTTGCTTGTGTTCAAACCGCTCATGTTTTTAGCGTGTTTTGGGTCACTTTGTTGACCATATGTGTCTTTAACGGCGCCAGCAGCTGTGCAGGGACAGAGAATGACCTCAGAGCTCACCCCTGTGTGCCCCCGTCTCGCAACCAGACGCTTCTGCCCCAAACCAAAGTCACAGCGTTGGGTTTTATCGCTGATAGAAACCATAGAAACGCAGCGCGGCGTCTAAGCATGCTTCAGGGCGGGGGCAGGGTGGGGCAGATGGTGCGGGCTTTGTGTGGCACTGGGAGCGGGCACTGTGCCATTGGGTACGGGCCGGCGCGCTGGTTGCCCCGGGAGATGCACATGAAAGGAGCTGGCACCGAACAGTCAGAACCACAGATAAATAAGAAGACGCTAACGACCACTTAGCAACGCAGCTAGTCCAGAGCCAGTATCATGCATTTCACTACGGCAGTTAGCATTAGCCGTCAGCATTAGCCGTCAGCATTTGCAGTCAGCATTTGCAGACAGCATTAGCCTGCAAAACACGGCAGTTATGAATAATCCAGAGTGTCAGCACATTCAGGTCAAAACCTTGTTAAAATAAATGTAATGAAATAAAAATGCTATTAGCATTAGCTTCATTGTAGCTCGCACAGTGGTTGTTTCAGAACGCTTTGATTGTAAGTATTTATTCATATATATATTTATTTGATCTAGTAGCGGCGGTTAGCTTTCTGTGTGCTCCTCCCCTTTGGGCAGGATCAGTCAGAGCTCAGTATAAATGCTGCTGCTTTTTTTTTCTCAGATTGAAAATTACTTTCAGTTGTTTGCTAAAAGGTTCCAGATTAAAACTTTCATTACGTAACTTTTCCTGTCTCCATGGAGATAATCCACAGTCTGGAACGACCACAGTCATTGGGCGGAGTAGATGTCGTCCGCGTCAGCTTGAGGAGGCGGGGCATAGTTATCGTCTTTAAACGGTTAATAAAGTTTGATTTTATCAGAGTAAACAAAAGTGTTTTTTTGTCCAGTTTTAAAGCGGTTTGTAATTTAATTATTTTTCAGTTTAAATTCTGCCTAATTTATTTATAATCTATTTGAAGCCGTTTGGACCAGCTGCAGTGGACGCGGGCCGCGGTCAGCTGCAGCTTCTGGACACATCCATGCATCGACCTGTGGTTCACTGCACACACGGCCTCTGCGGGGACAAACTCTCCTCCTCATCTCTCCTCTCTCCTCCTCTTCGTCCTCATCTCTCCTCCTCCTCCACCCTCCTCTGCTCCTTCTCCTCCCCCTCCTCTGCTCCTCCTCTCTCCTCCAGTTCCTCCTCCTCCACCCTCCTCCTCCCTTTCCTCCTCCTCATCTCTCCTCCTCCTCCTCCTCCTCCTCTCTCCTCATCCTCCTCCCCCTCTCTCCTCCTCACCCTCCTCTCTCCTCCTCCTCATCTCTCCTCCTCTTCCTCTTCTTTCCTCCTCCTCATCTCTCCTCCTCCTCCTCCCCCTCATTTCTCCTCCTCCTCCTCCTCTGCTCCTCCTCCTCCCCCTCCTCTGTTCTTCTCTCTCCTCCTCCTCCTCCTCTCTCCTCCTCCTCCTCTCTCTCCTCCTTCTCCTCTGCTCCTCCCACACACATTGAGGGAGATTGAGGTCCGGAGCAGAGCTTGTCTGAGGCCGGATCAGGGCTTTAGGTCGTTACTCTGCTCCATAAATCTCTCCGTAAACAGAATCTGAACTCAAAGGAAACACTGCTGTCTTTACTGACCTCGGGCTAATGTTGTTTATTGCCATGGAAACACACACTGTACAAGGCATTCAAACCCACGGAGCAGATGCATCGCGGTAAAGACATGAACCACGTTTCCTCTGGTTCTGTTCGGTCCTAAAGTGAGTCTGAAGTCTCTGGTCCTGAGAGGTTCTGGCTCCAAAAGCGTCTGACTCTTGGGCTCCAGGAGGACTTTAGCTCAGGGGAGGAGCTCCACAGCACAGCCAGATGATTGGACGAGAGATATCGCAGACTCAGCCCAAAACAAGAGGCAAAAAGCAGAGAAACACAAAAGAATCATTTGTCTCTAAACTCTGACTCAATTTCGTGCTAAAGCGCCATGTTTCCACTGATGCTAACGACTATGTGGAGCCTTAGCAACACAAAGATAGCAAAGCACGTTAGCAACACAAAGCTAGCATAGCACGTTAGCAACAGCTGTTTCCTGTTTATGGTCGCACGGCACTCGCTTTGTCAAGAGCCTCAATCTGATATTTCCAGGTCATAATGTGTCTGACATGATCCAAAGCCAAAGCATGACATAAAGAGAGGTTCAAACGTGGCGTAGAGGCTTTAGCCACGCCCCTCACATGCAGAGAAGTCAAAGAAATGAGGCAAAACTGTTCCTGTGCACGCCCCTCACATAAAAATGGACTCTGATCTCAGACTTAAGTCTAAGTCAAAGGATTAAAACTCTAAAAATGAATGTCTCTCTCTGTTCCAGACTTTGTTTGATGATGAAATAAAACTATCTCCAGATTTATATGACAGGAAAGAAACCTCGAATCCGATTTAAAACCCTACAATTATCAACAGAAAAAGGGGGCGTGGTTACCTTGTGTGTAAAATGACTTTATTTCAGGTGAAATGAGAGCGTTGCTGGTGTGATCCAGAATGTTGTGCTCAATGGTCTCATATTGAGAGTAATGTGGTGCCGGGGGTTCCTGTACAGGTCTTATACAGAGGATAATGTGGTGCCGGGGGTTCCTGTACAGGCCTTATACTGAGAGTAATGTGGTGCAGGGGGTTCCTGTACAGGTCTTACTGGCAGATGACAGACACTTGAAACTGACGGAGGAAGTGAAGAATCCCTGGGTCAAATCTGTGCTTACAACATGGAAGGAGCTGATCAGAACATATAAACTAAACAAAGATGTTACAATCTTAAACTGGTAAAGCTTTATGACCAAAGGTTTTGTACCAAATAGAACTGACCTGAGACTCAAGGTCTGGAGTACAAAAGGTCTAAAGGTTTTTCACCAGATTGTAAAAGAGAATCACATGAAAAGCTTTGATTTGTTGAAAGAGAAACAGGACAGGAGAAACGGGTTTTACACATAAAGAGTTAGGGATCATCTCAAAATAGGTTGAAGCTTAAAAGACGTAATCTTTTTCGTCTCTCTCTGGACCCCCTCAAAAGACAAGAAATAAAATGTCTGGCATCACATAAAATTTTCCGCGTTGATAAAACGATAGTAGCTTGATAGACCCTGCTCACCTCTAGTCCCTGAACATCCTTTGGTATGTTTATCAGTAGACGTTATGAACTCTCCAAATAATGTCACTTGTTGCGGCATGTTTGTTTACTCAATCCACATGGTCCACGGGCCCTACGACACATCCCATTCAACCGAAATTGTGAGATGACCATATTGAGATCTCAAGAGGATGAGAGTGAGAAACTAATGTTTCGTGTCAAAACCTGTAATTGTCAATTGCCTGAGTTTAGACCTTAGACGTGCTGTCAGACTGACAGAAGCAGGCCACCCGCTTTCGTCTCAGTGAGAAGTCTCACGTCTTCTGTGATTGGCCGAAACCTCATGCAGGGTTTGTTTTGGTCCTTCTTCCGGTCAGTGCGTAGGCACGTTACTAGAGCAAAATCTCTTGATCATTTGCTGCGCCGCATCTTGCTGCAAAAAAGCTTTTCCAACTTTTCTGCACCAGCCACGTTGGCGACGTTGACGCCGGCCCTGCTTGGGCCACGGCGCGCCGTGCTCCCCGTACGCACCCGCCACGCTCTGCCCGCACCTGCCACCTAATGTTTTTTCAGAACTCCAGGTCAAAGGTCAAAGGTCTCATTCTTCACAGGTAAATGCAACGGTTGTAGAAACAGCGCCACCAGGAGGCAAACCACTGGCATGTGTTCTGGGACTGTCCTGTTGCTCACAAACATGTGAGTGAAGTTCATAAAGCTCTGCGACTGTTACAGACATTTATCTCTGAACTTTACAACTATGAACTTGGGCCTCAGAACTCCTGCCATGGACACAATACATCACCAACGATCAAGGACTGGACTGAGAGAGGGACAGGCATCAGGCAAATGGAGAAGGTGACGTTCAGACTTAGTTTGGAAATTAACAAATTTGTCCGACTCTCAATGGGACTTTTGTTTTGGACTCTGTGGGACTTAAACTTTCTTTAGACGTCTTCTTATTTCTTTCTAGTCTTGTTCTGTTTCTTGTGTTTTCTTGCTGTTTTTTTTATTCGATTTATGAAGAAACACCAGGACACCAGGACCAGAGATGGACCTAATGTGTGATTTGAGTACTTTTTTCCCCTGTACTTTTACCTTAGTAACACATTTGAGTACTTCTTGGCACTTGCAGTAGTAGTAGTAGTAGTAGTAGTAGTAGTAGTAGTAGTAGTAGTAGTAGTAGTAGTATTAGTAGTAGTAGTATTAGTGGTAGTAGTAGTAGCAGTAGTAGTAGTAGTAATAGTAGCAATAGTAGTAGTGGTAGTGTGTGTACCTGGGGTTGCTGGGGGATGTTGAATCCGGGGTCTCTGGGTCCAACACTGACGAACCTCTGGGCAGGAGACGTGGTGGGGGTCGAGTACGCTGGACAAACACAAACACGTTTATTGCTTAATCAAGTTATTTAAACCATGTGAAGAAAGTATTTATGGATTCAATATTTGGATCAAACACAGACTCATCCCATCGTTCAATCGTCTCATTGCCGGGATTTTTGCAGGATTTTCACACAGAGGCACACAGGGAACACAGGGCCCACAGATAACACAGGGAACACATGGCACACAGGGCACACAAAGAACACAGGGCACACAGAGAACACAGGGCCCACATGGCACACAGGGCACACAAAGAACACAGAGAACACAGGGCCCACAGGGCACACAAAGAACACAGGGCACACAGGGCACACAGAGAATACAGAGCACACAGGGCCCACAGGGCCCACAGAGCACACAGGGCCCACAGGGAACACAGGGAACACAGGGAACACAGGGAACACAGGGCACACAGGGCACACAGGGCACACAGAGATCACAGGGCACACAGAGCACACAGGGCGCACCGAGCACACAGGGCCCACAGGGCCCACAGGGAACACAGGGCACACAGAGAGCACAGGGCACACAGAGAACACAGGGCACACAGGGCACACAGGGCACAGAGAGCACACAGGGCCCACAGGGCACACAGGGAACACAGGGCGCACAGGGCCCACAGGGCACACAGGGAGCACAGGGCACACAGAGAGCACAGGGCGCACAGGGAGCACAGGGCGCACAGGGCCCACAGGGCGCACAGGGCCCACAGGGCGCACAGGGCAGAGGGCCACCCGAGAGAGGGCCACCTGAGAGAGGGCCACCTGAGAGAGGGCCACCTGAGAGAGGGCCACTCGTGTGTGTGTGTGGGACTCACTGGGGGACGTCGGGGAGCTGCCTCCATCGGCGGAGGACGTTGCCGGTGGTTTGCTGTCTACGGGGAGCGGCACCGGTCGGGCCATGGGCGGAGGAGGGGGAGGAGGCAACATGGGCGTCGGCAAGAACGGGTTATGAACCTTTCCCTGTGAACTGCCGTTTGGCTTAGGAAAAGAAGAAGAGAGAAGGTTAGGAAACTAAACCAGGGCTAAACCAGGACAAAACCAGGTCTAAACCAGGTCTAAACCTGGTCTAAACCAGGTCTAAACCAGGTTTAAACCAGTTCTAAACCAGGTTTAAACCAGGTCTAAACCAGGTCTAAAGCAGGTCTAAAGCAGGTCTAAACCAGGTCTAAACCAGGTTTAAACCAGGTCTAAACCAGGTCTAAACCAGGTTTAAACCAGGTCTAAACCAGGTTTAAACCAGGTCTAAATGGAGTAGAAACAATAGAACTTCAGTCCTAAGACTGAGCCTCAGTCTGGACTTTAATAAAAGCAGCAGGACAACCTGTAACGGCTGCGTCCTTCCCTTCTATGAGCGTGCACGTGCTCAGTGTCTGTGTGTGTGTGTGTGTGTGTGTGTAAAGTGCACAGAAGTGGTGTGTCAGCAGTATCTGGAGCTGGTCATAAAGAATTCTGCTGCTGCGCGCATTTTATCTGCTAATCTATAAGCATAATACCCTCTGCCTGCTCCGTCTGCGCCCCCCCCCACGTGCACGCTCTCACACTTGCACGTGTGAGAGCGTGCACCTGTGAGAGCGTGCACGTCACAGGAGCGTGCACGTGTGAGAGCGTGCACGTGTGAGAGTGTGCACGTGTGAGAGTGTGCACGTCGGGCCTTTGTGTTCCTCCACAGTTTTATCTAAAGTTAGAGAGGAGAAGGAAGGAAAGGGCAAAGGCTCGAGGAGGAGCTAAAGCTGAGAGTCCTGGTTTAGACCTGGTTTAGACCTGGTTAAGACCTGGTTTAGACCTGGTTTAGTCCTGGTTTAGTCCTGGTTTAGTCCTGGTTTAGACCTGGTTAAGACCTGGTTAAGACCTGGTTTAGACCTGGTTTAGACCTGGTTTAGACCTGGTTTAGTCCTGGTTTAGACCTGGTTTGGATCTGGTTTAGACTTGGTTTAGACCTGGTTTAGACCTGGTTTGGACCTGGTTTAGACCTGGTTTAAACCTGGTTTAAACCTGGTTTAGACCTGGTTTAGACCTGCTTTAGACCTGCTTTAGACCTGGTTTAGACCTGGTTTAAACCTGGTTTAGAACTGGTCCTGGTTTATGCTTCTACGAGTCATTAGAGTCTTGAGCTTGTTGCAGTTGTTGTACAAACACATCACTTGGACACGTGTGTGAATGTAGATTTCACTGTTTTATTCCACATGTTTTTCAAACTCCTCCCACTCGTTTCAGAAGCAGAAGCATGTGCAGCTTCTTCATTTTACATTTTAACTTTTGTTTGTTGCAGGTTCAGCCGAGGTGAGGAGTGTTTTATGGCTCTGTGTGTGTGTGTGTGTGTATGTATGTGTGTGTGTGTGTGTCTGTATGTGTGTGTGTGTGTGTGTGTGTGTATGTGTGTGTGTGGAGAGAGTGCGGTCACAAATCGATCCAGTGTCTAGACTCACATATATCAACTATCACTGAGACCGACACCACAGACTGCAGAGAACGCAGGCCTAAACCAGGTCTAAACCAGGCCTAAACCATGTCTAAACCAGGTCTAAACCAGGCCTAAACCATGTCTAAACCAGGACTAGACCAGGTCTAAACCAGGTCTGAACCAGGTCTAAACAAGGTCTGAACCAGGACTAAACCAGGACAAAACCAGTACTAAACCAGGCTTGTTCCAGATCGATCATGTGACTTCAGATTTGATGTCACATGATCATATTTCTCTAAAATAAATGAGCAGACATTAAAGTATAGATACACTTGAATAAAGTTATTACTTTGGTAGAAATAAGTGACTCCACATTCATATTGCAAAATACATGAGATCAAACTATGTATTACACTATGTGTGTGTATGTGCATGTGTATGTGTGAGTATTTTTATGTAAATACAAGTGAGGAAAGTAAGTAAGATAAGATAAGATAAGATATTCCTTTATTGTCCCACATGGGGAAATTTCATTGGTGCAATGCAGGTAGATACAGAGGTAGATACAGAAGAACAGATCACTTATAGGAAGTCTGAAAAACACTTTCAGTAGAAGATCTCCTATAAATAAATAAAAACTCCCATAGACAAATAAATACATAAATACCATTGCATGTGATCCCGACAGTAATTGCACATGAATATGTGTCACGACAGCACATAGACTGCACATGAATTTCACAGTAATTGCACATATGACAGAATTGCACATCAGTATTAGGTTAGGTCAGTATTGCGCCGGGATAACGTGACGATCTCCGGGTAAGACGACTGTTCTCCGCAGTTTCATGAGTTCCTCCTGGGGCCGGAGCCGGGGGGCGGGGCCGGAGCCGGGGGACTCAGAGCCAAGACACATCGCAACGACACGACGAAAACACTCAATCCAGCCGAATAAAGTCAAAACAAGTTAATTTAAAGCGATTCCAGTGCGTGTCCCGATCGTTCGTGAAGTTCCTCTTTCATATAAACGTGTATATAAACGTGTACCGACGACACGCCGTACTTTAGCGCGGCCGGAGGGCGCGGGGGGGGGGGGGGGGGGGGGGGCTGGTGGGCTCGCTCGGAGCTAGCTCACGTCACAACAACACAACGAACGCAACGAAAAACGCTCAAATCCAGCCGAAAAAAGTCAAAGACAGTTGAATTAAAAAACTATTCCAGCGCGTGTCCCTATCGTACAGAAAAATAGAAAAAATATACTAACTATATTTACCAAATATAGGAGATAAAGCACAATAAGTGTGAGAAGAAGAGAGAGCGTTTACACCGGGCTGCCAGCTGTACCAGCGCCTTATGACGTAAATTGAACCCTGTGATTTTGCATGTTCTCCATATTCATCGTCGGTGCATTTCCACTATGAGAGACACAGTCTAAAGTCCTCTGTCTCTCACAGAGCTGTTAGTCTGCCTTTACAAAGTCCACCTCTCCACTTATTCATCTAAATGAGCAGCTCCTGTTTGAGCTTGTTAGCTGCAGAAAGACCCCTGTCCCTCCCACAATCAGTCAGACTCTACCCACTGCCATGGACAAGACCAAAGAGCGGTCAGAAGACCCCAGAGACTGAACTGTAGACCTCCACCAGGCTGGAAAGAGCTACGGGCGATTGAGCCACTTGTGAAGATCAAGTGTTGGAGCGATTGTTAGAACATGGAAGAGGCTAAAGATGATGTCACTCTCCCTCAAACTGGAGCTCCATGAAGATCTCACCTAAGACTGGAGCTCCATGAAGATCTCACCTCAGACTGGAGCTCCATGAAGATCTCACCTCAGACTGGAGCTCCATGAAGATCTCACCTCAAACTGGAGCTCCATGAAGATCTCACCTCAGACTGGAGCTCCATGAAGATCTCACCTCAGACTGGAGCTCCATGAAGATCTCACCTCAAACTGGAGCTCCATGAAGATCTCACCTCAAACTGGAGCTCCATGAAGATCTCACCTCAGACTGGAGCTCCATGAAGATCTCACCTCAGACTGGAGCTCCATGAAGATCTCACCTCAGACTGGAGCTCCATGAAGATCTCACCTCAAACTGGAGCTCCATGAAGATCTCACCTCGTGAGGTTCAAGGACGATAAGAAAGGTGCGGCATCAGCTCAGAACTACAGGAGGAGCTGGTCTATGACCTGAAGCTGGGACCACATGTTCAAAGGTTACTATGGTAACACACCACGCTGTTATGGTTTAAAATCATGCATCGCACAGAAGGTTCCTCTGCTTAAGTCAGCACATGTCCAGAACCGTCTGAAGTTTGACCATCTGAATGATCCAGAGGATCATGGGAGAAAGTCATGTGGTCAGAGGAGACCAAAGTAGAGCTCCACTCGCCGTGTTTGAAGAAGAAGGATGAGGACCATCCCGAGAACACCATCCCGAGAACACCATCCCAAGAACACCATCCCAAGAACACCATCCCAAGAGCACCATCCCAAGAGCACCATCCCAAGAGAACACCATCCCGAGAGAACACCATCCCTAGAGAACATCATCCCAAGAGAACATAATACCGAAAACACCATCCCAAGAGAACACCATCCCGAAAACACCATCCCGAAAACACCATCCCGAAAACACCATCCCGAAAACACCATCCCGAAAACACCATCCCGAGAACACCATCCCGAGAACACCATCCCGAGAACACCATCCCGAGAACACCATCCCAAGAGAACAACATCCCAAGAGAACACCATCCCAAGAGAACACCATCACGTTAACACCATTCCAAGAACACCATCCCAAGAGAACACAATCCCAAGAGAACACAATCCCAAGAGAACACCATCCCAAGAACACCATCCCAAGAGAACCATCCCAAGAACACCATCCCGAGAACACCGTCCCAAGAGCACCATCCCAAGAGAACACAATCCCAAGAGAACACCATCCCAAGAACACCATCCCAAGAGAACACCATCCCAAGAGAACACAGTCCCAAGAGAACACCGTCCCAAGAACACCATCCCAAGAGAACACCATCCCAAGAGAACACCATGCCAAGAACACCATCCCAAGAGAACACAGTCCCAAGAGAACACCGTCCCAAGAACACCATCCCAAGAGAACACCATCCCAAGAGAACACCATCCCAAGAGAACACCATGCCAAGAACACCATCCCAAGAGAACACCATGCCAAGAACACCATCCCAAGAGAACACCGTCCCAAGAGAACACCGTCCCAAGAACACCATCCCATCCCAAGAGAACACCATCCCAAGAACACCATCCCAAATACAGAATCCCAAAAGAACACCATCCCAAGAGAACAGCATCCCATCCCAAGAGAACACCATCCCAAGAACACCATCCCAAGAGAACAGCATCCCAAGAGAACACCATCCCAAGAGAACACCATCCCAAATACAGAATCCCAAAAGAACACCATCCCAAGAGAACAGCATCCCATCCCAAGAGAACACCATCCCAAGAACACCATCCCAAGAGAACAGCATCCCAAGAGAACACCGTCCCAAGAGAACACCGTCCCAAGAGAACACCGTCCCAAGAACACCATCCCATCCCAAGAGAACACCATCCCAGGAACACCATCCCAGGAACACCATCCCAGGAGAAAACCGTCCCAAGAACACTATCCCTACTGTGAAGCATGAGGGAGGAAACATCATGCTTTGTCCACTAGAACATCCAGGGACAGATCTAGAGAAGATCTATGTGGAGGCGCGGTCCAGAACTACAGGAGACCTTTGACCTCTGTAACTGTAAACAAAGGCTTCTGGACCAAATATTAACTCTGATTTTCTCCGCTGTTCAAATCCTTACTTACTTTGCAACAATAACAAACAAATAAATTATTTCAAATTTACACAATGCGATTTCCGGATTTGTTTTAAGATTCTGTCTCTCACGGTGGAAATGCACCTTCATTACTCGTTACTGCCCCCTCTGGTCCTGGTCTAAGTTCTGGTC